>NC_052161.1:144175853-144475853 GCF_902713615.1 Scyliorhinus canicula
GCTGGAGTTGGGTGCACTTCCCACAGATGAAATCAGCAGGGACACTGACGGCGTCCCTCACCTCAAACATTCTGCAGGAGGAGCATTGTACTGCCTTCCCTGACATCCCCTCTAGATTAAAAAAAAACAAGAAAAAGAAAAAGAAAGGAAGAGCTTACCTGATATTACCTCAAACCCTGATCCCGCTGAAAGGTAAGCAAATTTAAAGGCACTCACTCACCTTCACGACAGGCCCCTGCTCCCGCTTCCCAACCACCGTGGGGTGGGGGGGTTGGTTAGAGGAGGAGGTAGGGTGGGAAACACTCACAAAGTGTTTCGGGTTTAACTGTCACTTGCCAACAGCCCCTCCACAAACCACCTTCAACTTCGGCTGACCTCACTGCACGTATGCAAATTTCCCCAGAACAGCTGATCAGTAGCTCTGCTCTGCTGCCCTCTGCTGGTTGCTTGCCTTTACTCAAACTCCTTATTAGGATAATGAGTGATATTAGGATAATGAGTGATTTTAGGATAATGAGTGATATTAGGATAATGAGCGTTATTAGGATAATGAGTGATATTAGGATGGGAGCGATATTAGGATAATGAGGGATATTAGGATGAGGGATATTAGGATAATGAGGGATATTAGGATGGGAGCGATATTAGGATAATGAGCGATATTAGGATAATGAGTGATATTAGGATAATGAGCGATATTAGGATAATGAGTGATATTAGGATAATGAGCGTTATTAGGATAATGAGTGATATTAGGATAATGAGCGTTATTAGGATAATGAGTGATATTAGGATAATGAGTGATATTAGGATAATGAGTGATATTAGGATAATGAGGGATATTAGGATAATGAGCGTTATTAGGATAATGAGCGTTATTAGGATAATGAGTGATATTAGGATAATGAGTGATATTAGGATAATGAGTGATATTAGGATAATGAGCGTTATTAGGATAATGAGTGATATTAGGATAATGAGTGATTTTAGGATAATGAGCGATATTAGGATAATGAGTGATTTTAGGATAATGAGCGATATTAGGATAATGAGGGATATTAGGATAATGAGGGATATTAGGATAATGAGCGATATTAGGATAATAAGGGATATTAGGATAATGAGGGATATTAGGATGGGAGCGATATTAGGATAATGAGGGATATTAGGATAATGAGGGATATTAGGATAATGTGCGATATTAGGATGGGAGCGATATTAGGATAATGAGGGATATTTGGATATCGAGCGATATTAGGATAATGAGCGATATTAGGATAATGAGGGATATTAGGATAATGAGGCATATTTGGATAACGAGCGATATTAGGATAATGAGGGATATTAGGATGGGAGCGATATTAGGATAATGAGCGATATTAGGATAATGAGGGATATTAGGATGGGAGCGATATTAGGATGGGAACGATATTAGGATAATGAGCGATATTAGGATGGGAGCAGCTGATAAGGTGAAAGGCACATTTACAACTTTGAGAATATTTATCGGTGTCTATTAAGAGAATCCTAATGTTTATAATTCAGAACATTATGTTTATTAAGAGAATGCTGTGGCCAGGGGCGGCACAGTGGCACATTGAGTTAGCCTGCTTACTCACGGCGCTGTTGTCCCAGGTTCGATCCCGGCTCTGGGTGACTGTCCGTGTTGAATTTGCATATTCTCCCTGTTTGCGTGGGTTTTACACTCACAACCCAAAGGTGTGCAGGCGAGGTGGATTGGCCATGCTAAATTGCCCCTTAATTGAAAAAAAATAATTGTCTGCTCTAAATTTAAGAATCAGGCCAGACTGAGAACCGGGCAGGAGAGAGAACCAGCGGGACAGAGAACCAGGCCGAACAGAGACGGATAGTGTACTGGGCTGGACAGAAAGCCAGGCTGGACAGTGAACCAGGCTGGATAGAGAACTCTCATTGTTTCATATCACACACCACATATCACAGTCAAATCAGCAAAACAGTTCAAATGGGAAAACCGAACTGAGATTAAACACAGCCCGATCTCCAGAATTTGTCAATAATGAGTGAAATGCGATGTTTGGGGGAATTTAACCCAACCCCAGTTGGGAAGATCTGAATGGACTTTCTTGCATCCAGGGGTTTGCTGAATGACAAATTGTTATCAATGAACCTTCACTGAAATAAATGGTACTCATTCCCTCGTTTAAAACATTGGGAGTTAAATGCATGGAAACCTGGATGTTTAAAAGAATAATAAGCTGCATTGGGCGGGACTGTCCCCTACCCAGCGGGGCGGGGGGCCCCGGCGTAGCGGAGTGGCACTCCGGCATCGGGCCGCCCCAAAGGTGCAGAATTCTCCGCACCTTTGGGGACCTGGCCCGCGCCGGAGTGGTTGGCACCACGACAACTGGCGCCAAAACCGGCACCAACGGCATTTGACGCCCGTTGCCCGGCGCCGGGGCTGGCCGAAAGGCCTTCGCCGGTTCGCGCATGCGCCGGTGGTGATGTCAGCGGCAGCTGCCGCTGGGGGATTCTCTTCTGCCTCCACCATGGTGTAAGCCGTTGCGGCGGCGGAAGAGAAAGAGTGCCCCCACGGCATCGGCCCGCCCGGCGATCGTTGGGTCCCGATCGCGGGCCTGTCCACCGTGGGGGCACCCCCCGGGGTCCAATCGCCCGGCGCACCCCCCAGGGCCCCGGGGGCCCGCTCGCGCCGCCGATCCCGCCGCCACCAGAGGTGGTTCAAACCCCGGCGGCGGGAGAGGCCTCCCAGCGGCGGGACTTCAGCCCATCGTGGGCCGGAGAATCCCCGCAGGGGCCTCGCCGCTCAACGTGGCGCGATTCCCGCCCCGTGGGGTCGAAGAATTTCGCCCAATATCTTCTTTCTCAATGCGAGGGAAGGATGGTGATTTATTCCCTTTCAGCTTCGTTGCAATGATGCAAAAAC
Organism: Scyliorhinus canicula; assembly: GCF_902713615.1. NCBI lineage: Eukaryota > Metazoa > Chordata > Chondrichthyes > Carcharhiniformes > Scyliorhinidae > Scyliorhinus > Scyliorhinus canicula. Next base: position 144,178,777 of record NC_052161.1, read on the forward strand.
ACATTTCCAATTGTGTGAGTGTAACCTGGAAACTTCCAGAGCATTTTCTTCACCTCATTGGTCAAAATAAAGAAACTGCAAAGTGAAATGAATATTTATTCCGGCAAAATAATTAGGATCAAAATGCCTCGCTCACAATTTTGATTTAATCCCCGGAGTATAAATTACCTGTTGAAACATTTATATGTAAAATTAACAAAAGCTATTACATTAACAATCAAATTAACAGAAATTATAAAGAATTGCAATTATGCTCCAAAATGCAAAATAAGGTTTTGTCGACGAGGATTTGATGAATTATGTAGGAGTCAGTAAATTGTGAAAATTTCATGTCAACAAACACCATGGAGCTGAGTGTTGTTATAGCAACTGGAGCTGTCTGTTCCCACCTCCATTACATTGATCAACTGGGAACTCATTTCAACAACATTTCCTCTACCTGGAAAGAGCTTAGTATTTGTTCACAGTTCCTTCCAGCATCACGGAATGTCTTCAAATGTTCATCAGGCAAAGAACTAACTTTGACATGGAGTCATCCGCAGGTCACGTGGTAGCCAGTTTGAGCACAGCAAGATGCCATAGACAGCAATATCCCTGGTCAGTGTTGATTGGGGGATATTGTTTTCCAGGAGTCTGGAGTTTAACAGCAACATTGGGATATGTTTAACAAAAGGACAGATGGAGAGCCTCATTTAACATCTCATTGACTGGTAGGGTCGGTTAACTAGGCCCGGCAGTGCCAGGGTCATTAACCAGGCCCGGCAGTGCCAGGGTCATTAACCAGGCCCGGCAGTGCCAGGGTCATTAACCAGGCCCGGCAGTGCCAAGGTTGGTTAACCAGATCAGGCCAGGGTTGGGTAACCAGGTCAGGCCAGGGTTGGTTAACCAGGTCAGGCCAGGGTTGGTTAACCAGATCAGGCCAGGGTTGGTTAACCAGGTCAGGCCAGGGTTGGTTAACCAGGTCAGGCCAGGGTTGGTTAACCAGGTCAGGCTAAGGTTGGTTAACCAGATCAGGCCAGGGTTGGTTAACGAGATCAGGCCAGGGTTGGTTAACCAGGTCAGGCCAGGGTTGGTTAACCAGGTCAGGCTAAGGTTGGTTAACCAGATCAGGCCAGGGTTGGTTAACCAGGTCAGGTCAGGGTTGGTTAACCAGGTCAGGTCAGGGTTGGTTAACCAGGTCAGGCCAGGGTTGGTTAACCAGGTCAGGCCAGGGTTGGTTAACCAGGTCAGGCTAAGGTTGGTTAACCAGATCAGGCCAGGGTTGGTTAACCAGGTCAGGTCAGGGTTGGTTAACCAGGTCAGGTCAGGGTTGGTTAACCAAGTCAGGCAATGACCCCCCCCAATTGATCGTTAGCAACAAGACAGCAACTCACGTCGGGTACTTCTCGTTTTGGATCTAGCTCCTAAAAGTTCTATCATTGCAAAGTAATTTTATCTGACAATATTTCCAATTATATTGTAGGTGGCATTTAGCGGTTTAGTAGAGATGAGACGTTAAAGGTCCCTGAAAAGGCGCCGGAATGTGTCGACGTCGGGGTTTTCACAGTAACTTCACTGCAGCGTTAATGTGAGCCTACTTGTGACAATAATAAAGATTATTATGATAAACTAGTGGCTCAGTTGGACTGTGATCGCCAGACCAGAAGGGAGGGGGATGACGGCGGGAGGGGGGTGGGGGACGGGGACGGGAGGGGGGTGTGGGGGCGGGGGTGGGGGGGCGAGAAGGGGATGGGGTTGGGGGGAACGGGGAGGGGACGGGGGTGGGGGGGCAGGGAGGGGGGACAGGAGGGGGATGGGGAGGGGAGTGTGGGGGCGGGGCATGGAGGGGTGGGAGGGGGATGGGGTTGGGGGAACGGGGAGGGGGCAGCGAGGGGGACAGGAGGGGGATGGGGTTGGGGGGGAACGGGGAGGGGGGACAGGAGGGGGATGGGAATGGGGGATGGGGGTTGAGGACGGGAGGAGGATGGGGGGAAGCGGGGAGGTGGGAGGGACGGGGAGGGGGTGGGCAGGGGGCGGGGGCTAGGCAGGGGACGGGGAGGGGGATGGGGAGGGGGACGGGAGGAGGAGGGGGTGGGGGTGCAGTGATGGGGAGGAGGGAGGGGGACGGAAGGAGGAGGGGGGTGGGTGGAGGACAGGGATGGGGAGGGGGGAGGGGGATGGGAGGAGGAGGGGGGTGGGTGGGGGCAGGGATGGGGAGGGGGACGGGAAGAGGAGGGGGTGGGGGGACGGGGAGGGGGGTGGGAGGAGGAGGGGGTGGGGGGGGGGCAGTGATGGGGGGGGGACGGGAGGAGGAGGGGGGTGGGTGGGGGGCAGGGATGGGGAGGGGGGAGGGGGATGGGAGGAGGTGGGGGGGTGGGTGGGGGGCAGGGATGGGGAGGAGGAGGGGGACGGAAGGAGGAGGGGGGTGGGTGGGGGACAGGGATGGGGAGGGGGGAGGGGGATGGGAGGAGGGGGTGGGTGGGGGCAGGGATGGGGAGGGGGACGGGAAGAGGAGGGGGTGGGGGGACGGGGAGGGGGGTGGGAGGAGGAGGGGGTGGGGGGGCAGTGATGGGGAGGGGGAGGGGGACGGGAGGAGGAGGGGGGTGGGTGGGGGGCAGTGATGGGGACGGGGAGGGGGGTGGGAGGAGGAGGGAGTGGGGGGCAGTGATGGGGAGGGGGGGGGGAGTATCTGGGACTCTCCAGTTCACTTTGTGCTCATCTTGCTGGGTGAGAAATGAATGAGGCCTCATGATGTCATCCAATAAACATCACATTCAGAATCAGAGAATTGGTGCCGTGCAGAAGGAGGTCGTTCAGTCCGTCACCAGCTCTATGTTGGCTACCTTATGTTGCCCTATTATGTATTTTCCTTTATTCCTTTTTCTTCCCATGTACTTAATGATCTGTTGAGCTGCTCGCAGAAAATTACTTTTCACTGTACCTTGGTACACGTGACAATAAACAAATCCAATCCAATTCTCCCAGTGCCAGTCTCCCTCCTCCTTCCAGCAGCCCAGCTAGTTGGCCCTGTTCACTCTGCCCCCACTGGATTCTCAGGCAGAACGTTCCAAACCTTAATCATTCGCTGTGTGAAAATACTTTCCTCATGTCCCTATTGCTTCTTGTGCCAATTGTTTTCAATCGGTGCCTCTTGAATAGAAGCAGTTTCTCCCGATCTACTCTGGCCGGACCCTTCAGAATCCTGAACAGCTCGAACAAATCACCTCTCAACCCTTTTGTTCCCCAAGGAAAACAGTCCGACGATTAGGCAGGGAGAGAGAATTCAGCTGTGCTGCTCCTCTCTCAATAGTTCAAAATGGAAATAGAAATGTCAAAACAATTGAACATCCTGGTAAAAATTGAAATCAATGAAGTAACTTTCCACCCGCTGGATATCCAACACAAATGAAGATGGTTTCATTGCTGGAGACAACACCGCCAACTGCACTCATGCTCTTTGCTGTATCTATCCTCCTAACTATCTAGCCTCCTACTATCAACCTCCCCCCCCCATCACTGGACTGGAGATCTGACCCATGGTGACATGGTCAGTCTGTTCATCCAGCCTGCAGTCCCCACCCTCTTCCACATGGGCTGAAAACACCTCAAAGCAGTTTCAAAAGCTGAGGTTCCTCCACTTCTACCTCCTTGGTCCTCTTACCCTCCTCATTCAGCCACACCCTCCTGTCTCTGAGCACTGACCAAAGCAGGAAATGCTATCCTAAGAGGTGCCTCCTGGAACAAAGAGTCCAGATAACTTTCCCCTTCCCTGATGCATCGCAGTCTCCACAACTCTGTCTCCAGCTGATTGAGTCTGAGCCAGAAGCCCTGGAGCCGCAGACACTTACTGCAGATTTGCTCACCCTCGTTCACACTGGTGTCCCAGGAGCTCTTACATTCTGCTGTCAGATTCCTGTCACCTTTATAATGTGCTGATTAAGAAGAGTAATAAATAAGTTTAAATTTTAAATCAATAGGCCCTACTATCAACGAGCTTTACTAGTGTTTGGAAATCTTATGCCTGCTGATAAAACCTTACAGTTAATAATTCACATGCGTTTTCAAAGGGAAACAAAGAAAGTATTCACCAATCACCACTAAGCTGTTTCCTAGTCTTGTCACATAGTTTTCTCCCCCAGATCTTTGTGGGTGCACAAACTGTGTCATTGCTTCAAACTCTCGCCAGCGTTTCCACCCCGCTCAGTGTCTTCAACCTCACGACAGCACTCCCCACCCCCACCCCTCAGTCTCTTCAAACTCTCGCCTCTAAATTTGCCTTTAAACTTTGGCCTAAACCTGTATGAATGACCTTGCATTGGGATTGGAGGATAACATTTGAAAGTTTGTTGATGACATAAACCTTGTTGGCATTGAGAATAGAGAAGCATTGTAATAGATTTCACATTGAGAATAGAGGAGGATTGTAATAGATTTCACATTGAGAAAGAGGAGGATTGTAATAGATTTCACATTGAGAATAGAGAAGGATTGTAATAGATTTCACATTGAAAATAGAGGATTGTAATAGATTTCACATTGAGAATAGAGGAGGATTGTAATAGATTTCACATTGAGAAAGAGGAGGATTGTAATAGATTTCACATTGAGAATAGAGGAGGATTGTAATAGATTTCACATTGAGAATAGAGGAGGATTGTAATAGATTTCACATTGAGAAAGAGGAGGATTGTAATAGATTTCACATTGAGAATAGAGAAGGATTGTAATAGATTTCACATTGAAAATAGAGGATTGTAATATATTTCACATTGAGAATAGAGGATGATTGTAATAGATTTCACATTGAGAATAGAGGATTGTAATAGATTTCACATTGAGAATAGAGGAGGATTGTAATCGATTTCACATTGAGAATAGAGGATTGTAATAGATTTCACATTGAGAATAGAGGAGGATTGTAATAGATTTCACATTGAGAATAGAGGAGGATTGTAATAGATTTCACATTGAGAATAGAGGAGGATTGTAATAGATTTCACATTGAGAAAGAGGAGGATTGTAATAGATTTCACATTGAGAATAGAGAAGGATTGTAATAGATTTCACATTGAGAATAGAGGAGGATTGTAATAGATTTCACATTGAGAATAGAGGAGGATTGTAATAGATTTCACATTGAGAAAGAGGAGGATTGTAATAGATTTCACATTGAGAATAGAGAAGGATTGTAATAGATTTCACATTGAAAATAGAGGATTGTAATAGATTTCACATTGAGAATAGAGGAGGATTGTAATAGATTTCACATTGAGAAAGAGGAGGATTGTAATAGATTTCACATTGAGAATAGAGGAGGATTGTAATAGATTTCACATTGAGAATTGAGGAGGATTGTAATAGATTTCACATTGAGAAAGAGGAGGATTGTAATAGATTTCACATTGAGAATAGAGAAGGATTGTAATAGATTTCACATTGAAAATAGAGGATTGTAATATATTTCACATTGAGAATAGAGGATGATTGTAATAGATTTCACATTGAGAATAGAGGATTGTAATAGATTTCACATTGAGAATAGAGGAGGATTGTAATCGATTTCACATTGAGAATAGAGGATTGTAATAGATTTCACATTGAGAATAGAGGAGGATTGTAATAGATTTCACACTGAGAATAGAGGAGGATTGTAATAGATTTCACATTGAGAATAGAGGATTGTAATAGATTTCACATTGAGAATAGAGGAGGATTGTAGTAGATTTCACATTGAGAATAGAGAAGGATTGTAATAGATTTCACATTGAAAATAGAGGATTGTAATAGATTTCACATTGAGAATAGAGGAGGATTTTAATAGATGTCACATTGAGAATAGAGAAGGATTGTGATAGATTTCACATTGAAAATAGAGGATTGTAATAGATTTCACATTGAGAATAGAGAAGAATTGTAATAGATTTCACATTGAGAATAGAGGAGGATTGTAATAGATTTCACATTGAGAATAGAGGATTGTAATAGATTTCACATTGAGAATAGAGGAGGATTGTAATAGATTTCACATTGAGAATAGAGGATTGTAATAGATTCACATTGAGAATAGAGGAGGATTGTAGTAGATTTCATATATAGAATAGAGGAGAATTGTAATAGATTTCACATTGTGAATAGAGGAGGATTGTAATAGATTTCACATTGAGAATAGAGGATTGTAATAGATTTCACATTTAGAATAGAGGAGGATTGTAATAGATTTCACATTGAGAATAGAGGAGGATTGTAATAGATTTCACATTGAGAATAGAGGAGGATTGTAATAGATTTCACATTGAGAATAGAGGAGGATTGTAATCGATTTCACATTGAGAATAGAGGAGGATTTTAATAGATTTCACATTGAGAATAGAGGAGGATTGTAGTAGATTTCACATTGAGAATAGAGGAAGATTGTAATAGATTTCACATTGAGAATAGAGGATTGTAATAGATTTCACATTGAAAATAGAGGATTGTAATAGATTTCACATTGAGAATAGAGGATTGTAATAGATTTCACATTGAGAATAGAGGATTGTAATAGATTTCACATTGAGAATTGAGGATTGTAATAGATTTCACATTGAGAATAGAGAAGGATTGGACTTCCAGTTGCAGCTATGCCCGGGTAGGTCGAACAGTCAGCAGCTCCCGCCGATAACGGACTTTTGGGCCCATGTACGGAGCCCCAGTGGCATTTTGACGATGATTCCCGATGTGGGAAGGAAACAGTGAGGGTCCCCCAGCGCTGTATGGAGTGGACCAGGAGTGGGACGATCAAAAAAGCTGCTTTGGAGAAGAGAGGAGAATGAGCGCGAGAGGAGAAAAGGCAAGATGGCGGCCGGCGTGGGTCAGGCAGCGTGGGGCCCAGTGGTCACGGGAGCAGCAGGAGTTTCTCAGAATCTGCTTCACTGAGTTCAAAGCGGAGATGCTGGCCCCTATGAAAGCTTCTATTGAAAGGTTGGTGGAGACCCAGAGGATGCAGGGGATGGCGATTAAGGAGGTGCAGAAAAAGGCCTCTGACAACGAGGATGAGATTTTGGGCCTGGCGGTTAGAGTGGAGGCGCACAAGGCGCTGCACAAAAGGTGGCAGGAGAGGCTGGAAGACCTTGAAAACAGGTCGAGGAGGCAGAATCTGCGAATTCTGGGTATTCCTGAAGATGCGGAGGGGACGGATGCGAGTGCGTTTGTGACCATGATGCTGGAGACGCTGATGGGCGTGGGGGCCTTCCCGCGGCCCCAGCGCTGGACGGGGCGCACAGAGTCCTGGCAAGGAAGCCTAAGGCGAACGAGCCGCCGAGAGCTATGATGGGAAGGTTCCACCGCTTCACCGATGTGGTGAATGTATTATACCAATAATCCACCAGTGTATTTGTATTTGTGCTATGCTTTGCCCTTCTGGGTTCCTCCTATGGGCCATTTTGGGGCATATATGGGCTCCGCCCCTGGCTCCTCCCTTTGAAGGGAAGTATAAAGAGCAGTGGACCTGTAGGTGGTTCTCAGCATTGGTTCAGTCGCAGGCAGGCACTGTTCTAAGTTGATTAAAGCCACGGTTTAATTCTACTCATGTCTCGAGTGAATTGATGGTCGCATCAATTTAATCAACTTAAACGCAACTATGGAATCGGCCCTCAAACCTGACCAACTGGAACTCGATTCGCGGGCCGCGGAGGCGTAAGAAATTTTTTTCGCACTGGCTCCGCTGCTTCAAGGCCTATCTCGCAGCCTTCTCCACGCCTTCCGTCACTGACGAACAGAAGCCGAGCTTCCTCCACGCACGGGTGAGCCATTGACTCTCTGTTCAACTCGACGGGGCCTCCTACGCAGACGCCCTCATGATGCTCGAATGCCTCTATGTACGGCCCGTGAACGAGGTCTACACGTGATACATCCTCACCACGCGCCTCCAGCGGCCCGGGGAATCCCTTCAAAACTACCTATGCGACCTCAAAGTCCCTGCAAGCAGCTGCAACTGCCAGGCTGTTCGGCCACTCAACATGTGAAACTCGCCGTCTGAGACGTCTACGTGGCGGGAGTTTGGTCCAACTATGTGAGACAGCACAGACTCGAAAAGGGGGCCCTGGACCTGGATCAGACGGTAAAGTTAGCCTCCTCTCTGGAAGGAGCGTTCCAAAGCCTTAACGCGTTCCCGACTGACAACGCGACCCCCTCGTGGACCCCCGACCAAAGACTACCCCAGGCCTGTGCCGCGCGGCCGCCCACCCATCATGGGGGGGGGCTACCCTGCTATTTCTGCAGCCAGTCCCAACACCCCCGGCAGCACTGCCCGGCCCGTAACGCGAACTGCAGCAGCTGCGGGAGAAATGGGCAGCACGGTAGCATGGTGGTTAGCATCAATGCTTCACAGCTCCAGGGTCCCAGGTTCGATTCCTGGCTGGGTCACTGTCTGTGTGGAGTCTGCACGTCCTCCCCCTGTCTGCGTGGGTTTCCTCCGGGTGCTCCGGTTTCCTCCCACAGTCCAAAGATGTGCGGGTTAGGTGGATTGGCCATGCTAAATTGCCCGTAGTGTCCTAAAAAAAAGTAAGGTTAAGGGGGGGGGGGCTGTTGGGTTACGGGTATAGGGTGGATACGTGGGTTTGAGTAGGGTGATCCTGGCTCGGCACAACATTGAGGGCCGAAGGGCCTGTTCTGTGCTGTACTGTTCTATGTTCTATGTTCTAAAAGGACATTTCGCCAAAGTTTTCCTGGCCAGGTCCAAGAACTTGAACTCACAGGCCCGATCCTCAGACTCACAGACCCGACCCTCAGACTCACAGGCCCGCACACCCCGCAGTGTGGCAGCGTGTCTGCCGACTCCACCCCCTGCAGACGCGTCATCAGCTTTGTGCGACCAACGGGGGCCGCCACCTTGGCTGCCTTCTGCTACGCCGCTTGATGCGTACGATCAACAAGGGCAGCCATCGCGGAGCCGCCCCAACACCTCCGACCACGCCGGCTACCTGCAACTCACCCTGGACCAGTCGCGACCCAAGCACCTCCGGAGCTCTATGATGACCGTCCGGGTAAACGGGCACGAGATGCCTTGCCTTTTCGACTCCGGGAGCACAGACAGCTTCATTCACCCGGACATGGTAAGATGCTGCTCGCTCACAATTTTCCCGGCGCACCAAACCATCTCCCTCACCTCTGGGTCGCACTCGGTGCAAATCCGAGGGTGCACTACCGTAACCCTAGCAATACAAGGGGCCGAGTACTCCAATTTTAAATTATATGTGCTGCCAGACCTCTGTGCTCCTCTCCTATTGGGACTATATTTCCAATGCAACTTCAGGAGCCTAACCCTGAAGTTCGGGGGGCCCCTACCCCCCCTCACCATATGCAGCCTCGCGACCCTAAAAGTCGACCCTCCCCCATCTTCGCAAACCTCACCGCTGACTGCAAACCAGTCGCCACCAGAAGCTGGCGGAATAACATACAGGACAGGACTTTTATCCAGCCCGAGGTCCAGCGACTCTTGCGGGAGGGAGTCATTGAGGCCAGCAATAGCCCCGGGAGAGCTCAGGTGGTGGTCGTGAAGACCGGGGAAAAGAACCGAATGGTGGTTGATTACAGCCAAACCATAAACCGGTAAACGCAACTCGATGTGTATCCCCTTCCCCGGATAGCAGACATGGTGAATCAGATCGCACACTACCGGGTGTTCTCCACGGTGGATCTGATGTCTGCATACCACCAGCTCCCAATCCGCCCGGAGGACCGCCACTACACGGCTTTTGAGGCAGACGGCCGCCTTTTCCAGTTCCTCCGGGTCCCCTTCGGCGTCACGGACGGAGTTTCGGTGTTCCATGGACCGAATGGTGGACCAGTACGGGCTGAGGGCCACGTTACCGTATCTGGATAATGTCACCATCTGCGGCCATGATCAGCAGGACCACGACGCCAACCTTCAGAATTTTCTCCAAACCACCCAAACCCTAAACCTCACGTACAACAAGGAGAAATGCGTTTTCAGCACAACCAGACTTGCCACCCTCAGCTACGTCGTGGAAAACAGGGTTCTAGGACCCGACCCTGACCGTATACGCCCCCTCCTGCAACTCCCCCTTCCCCACTGCCCCAAGGCCCTGAAGAGGTGCCTCGGGTTCTTTTCCTATTACGCCCAGTGGGTCCCCAACTGTGCGGACAAAGCCCGCCCATTAATCAAGGCCACCATCTTCCCACTGGCGGCCGAGGCCCGCATGGCCTTCAGCTGCATCAAGGCGGACATCGCCAAAGCCGTGATGCGCACAGTGGACGAGTCCGTCCCCTTCCAGGTGGAGAGCGACGTGTCAGAGGTCACTCTCGCCGCTACCCTCAACCAAGCAGGCAGACTGGTAGCGTTTTTTTCACGCACCCTCACCACCTCCGAAATTCGCCACTCCTCAGTCGAGAAAGAGGCCCAAACCATCGTGGAAGCCGTACGGCACTGGAGGCACTACCTCGCTGGTAGGAGGTTTACCCTCATCACCGACCAACGATCAGTCGCCTTCATGTTCGACAATACGCAGCGGGGCAAAACCAAGAACGATAAGATCTTGAGGTGGAGGATCGAACTCTCCACCTATAATTACGATATAGTATATCGTCCTGGGAAGCTCAACGAGCCCCTAGATGCCCTGTCCCACGGCACGTGCGCCAGCGCGCAAGATGACCGACTACGGGCTATCCACGATGACCTCTGCCACCCGGGGGTCACCCGGCTTATCCACTATATCAAGGCCCGCAACCTACACTACTCCACTGAGGAGGTCAGAGCCATGACCAGGGACTACCCGATCTGTGCGGAGTGTAAACCGCACTTCGATCGACCAGATAAGGCCCACCTGGTAAAGGCATCCCGGCCCTTTGAGCGCCTCAGTATCGATTTCAAAGGGCCCCTCCCCTCCAATAACCACAATATATATTTCCTCAATATTATTGATGAGTTCTCCCGCTTCCCCTTTGCAATCCCTTGCCCCGACATGACCACGTCCACCGTCATTAAAGCCCTATATAGTGTCTTCACCCTGTTTGGTTTCCCCAATTATGTCCACAGTGACCGGGACTCGTCATTCATGAGCGATGAACTGCGTCAGTACCTGCTCGACAAGGGCATCGCCTCGAGCAGGACTACCAGCTACAACCCCAGGGGAAACGGGCAGGTGGAGAGGGAGAACGTGACTGTCTGGAAGACCATCCTACTGACCCTGCGGTCCAGGAATCTCCCAGTTTCCCACAGGCAGGAGGTCTTCCCCGATGCACTCCACTCTATTAGGTCCCTACTTTGCACGGCCACAAATGAGACCCCTCATGGCCGCCTATTTGTTTTCCCCAGGAAATCCACCACAGGGGCCTCGCTTCCGTCCTGGCTGAAGACACCGGGGCTAGTCCTACTCAGAAAGTACGTCAGGAGCCATAAGTCCGATCCTCTGGTAGAGAGGGTCCAGCTCCTACACTCCAGCCCCCAGTACACTTATATCGAACACCCCGATGGCCGACAGGATACGGTCTCCCTCCGCAACCTGGCACCCGCCGGTTCAACCACCACCACCGCCCCTCCACCATATCCTGCCCAACCTACCATGACCAGCGCCTCCACCCCTATAAGGCTCCCGTGCTCCCTCCCACCTGCCATCCCCCCTTCACCAATCCACAGGAATGAAGGTCCAGAAGAGACGCTCCCGGAGTCCACGTCTGTAACCGCACCGGCGCCCTCACTACCGATGCCAGCACGGATGAGTTCGACACCCGGGCCAGCAACAACGCCAGAGGTTCAGCGATCACAGCGCACAATCCGTGCGCCGGGCCGGTGGAACTTATGAACCCGTCACCCCCGCCGGACTTCATTTTTTTAACAGTGGGTGAATGTGGTGAATGTATTATACCAATAATCCACCAGTGTATTTATATCTGTGCTGTTGCCCTTGTGGGCTTCTCCAATGGGCCATTGTATGGCATTATCTACAGGGGAACATGTTGGGGCATGTATGGGCTCCGCCCATGGCTCCTCCCCTTGAAGGGAGGTATAAAGAGCAGTCGACCTGTAGGCGGTTCTCAGTATTGGTTCAGTCGCAGGCAGGCACTGTTCTAAGTTGATTAAAGCCACGGTTTAATTCTACTCATGTCTCGAGTAAATTGATGGTCGCATCAACCGATAAGGAATGTGTCCTGCGATGGGCAAAGAAGGAATGAAGCAGTAAGTGGGTGAACTGTGATATCCGTATTCACCAGGACTGGGGTGCAGAGCTGGCTAAGAGGCGGCGGGATTCAACCGGGCCAAGGCGGTCCTCCCCAGCAAAGAGGTGAAGTTTGGGCTGCTACAACCGGCGAAGCTGTGGGTCACGTACCAAGACTGGCATCATTACTTCGATACGCCGGATGAGGTGTGGACTTTTATTAAGAACGAGAAGCTGGACTTGAATTAATAGACAGCTGTATGTTGCTGGGACACCCCGGTGGGGCGGTGGGGGCTGGAGGGGGCGGTGTTATGTTGGTTTTCCCTGTGTTTTCTTTTATTTTGCCCCTTTGTTCTGGGCCCTCTTGGTTCTGGGTCTGTTTGGTGTTTGTATGGAGCTGCGTCACAGGCAGTGGGGACGGGCCGGACAGCGAGAGCAGTTTGCGGGGTGGGGGAGAGTCGCTCATCATTGGGGATAGCACCCGAAGTTTGTTTGTTTGTTTGAGCTTTTCTTTCTTGACACATGGGAATAAGGGAGGGGCTCTCTCTCCCTCACTTGGGTGGGGTTGGGGGAGGTTGGAGGCCCATAGAGGGAGCCAACAGCAACAGTGGGATTGGAGGTAGAGGTGGGAGTGGCCGGGTTCGGCATGAGTCAGCTGACTTACGGGAGCGCAATGGGGGGGGGGAATTGGGGTTAAGCGGATGCTTGACGTGGGAGAGGGGGATCGAGGGGGGGAGGGGATGGCTGGGATGCTGCTTTGCTGGCTGTACGGGAAGCAACTCTCGGAGTTATAGGGGGAGTCGGGACGGGGAGCCTCCGGCTGGGGGGCTGAAGTGTGCGAAGGCGCGGAGGCTCCGACCAGGCTGATCATGTGGAACGTGAGGGGCCTGAATGGGCCAGTCAAGAGGTCCCGTGTGTTCTCGCACTTAAAGGGGCTAAAGGCAGACGTAGCCATGCTACAAGAAACGCATCTGAAGGTCGCTGATCAAACCAGGCTGAGGAAGGGATGGGTGGGCCAGGTCTTTCACTCGGGGCTGGATGGGAAGGCCAAGGGGGTCGCAATCTTGGTGAGCAAGCGGGTGGCATTTGAGGCGGGGGATATTGTCGTGGATGAAGGGGGTGAAGGGGGTGGATATATAATGGTCAATGGCAAGCTACAGGGGGCCTGGGTGGTGCTAGTGAACGTGTATGCCCCGAATTGGGACGATGCGGATTTTATGAAGCAAATGTTGAGTAAAATCCCGGAATTGGAGTCATGCAGTCTGATTGGATTGGATTGGATTTGTTTATTGTCACGTGTACCGAGGTACAGTGAAAAGTATTTTTCTGCGAGCAGCTCAAACAGATCATTAAGTACATGGAAGAAAAGGGAATTGAACAGAATTCAAGAAAATACATGAGAATACATAATAGGGCAACACAATATATACAATGTATTACATAAGCATTGGCATCGGATGAAGCAGACATGGGTGTAGTGTTAATGAGGTCAGTCCACAAGAGGGTCATTTAGGAGTCTGGTGACAGTGGGGAAGAAGCTGTTTTTGAGTCTGTTCGTGCGTGTTCTCAGACTTCTGTATCTCCTGCCTGATGGAAGAAGTTGGAAAAGTGAGTAAGCCGGGTGAGAGGGGTCTCTGATTATGCTGCCTGCTTTCCCCCGGCAGCGGGAGGTGTAGATGGAATCAATGGATGGGAGGCAGGTTTGTGTGATGGACTGGGCGGTATTCACGACTCTCTGAAGTTCCTTGCGGTCCTGGGCCGAGCAGTTGCCATACCCAGGCTGTGATGCAGCCCGATAGGATGCTTTCTATGGTGCATCTGATAATGGGGGTGTGTGTGTGTGTGTGTGTGGGGGGTGGGGGGGGGGGGGACTTTAACACGGTCCTGGACCCGGCACTGGATCGGTCTAGGTCGAGATTGGGTAAGAGGCCAACAGCGGCCAAGGTCCTAGAGGAGGTTCATGGACCAGATGGGGGGAGGGGACCCGTGGAGATTCACCCGGCCAAGAAGAAAGGAGTTTTCTTTCTTCTCCCACGTCCACAAAGCGTACTTGCAGATCGATTTTTTTGTGGTGAGCAGGGCGCTGATCCCGAGAGTGGAGGGGGTAGAGTACTCAGCCATTGCGATTTCGGACCATGCCCAGCACTGGGTGGAGTTGGGGCTGGGGGAGGAGAGAGACCAACCCCCTCTGTGGAGACTGGACGTAGGACTATTGGCGGATGAGGAGGTCTATGGGCGGATTGGGAGGAGTATCCAAAGCTATGTGGCGACCAACGATACTGGGGAGGTTTCAGTGAGTGTGGTCTGGGAGGCGCTGAAGGCAGTTATCAGGGGGGAGCTAATTTCAGTCAGGGCCCACAGGGAGAAGAGGGATAGGATGGAGAGGGAGAGGTTGGTGGGGGAGATACTTTGGGTGGACAGGAGGTATGCGGAGTCCCCCGAGGAGGGGCTGCTAAAGGAGCGCCGGAGTCTGCAGGCGGTGTTTGACTTGCTTACCACAGGGAAGGCAGAGGCTCAGTTGAGGAAGTTACAAGGAGCGGGGTACGAGTATGGGGAGAAGGCAAGTAGGATGCTGGCGCACTAACTACAGAAGAGAGAGGCGGCCAGGGAAATTTGGCGAATGAGGGACAGGAGGGGGGTAACACGGTCCTGAGCTCAGAGAGGATCAATGAGGTCTTCAAGTATTTTTATGGTAAATTGTATGCATCAGAACCCCCGGAGGGGAGGGAAGGGATGAAGCAATTCTTGGACCAACTGAGGTTTCCGAAGTTGGAGGAGGAGCTAGTAGAGGGATTAGGGGTCCCAATTGAGTTGGAGGAGTTGGTTAAAGGTTTGGAGGGTATGCAGTTGGGCAAGTCCCCAGGACCGGACGGATATCCTATAGAATTCTACAGGAAATTCTCAGAGCAGTTGAGTCCGCTATTCTTGAGAACCTTCAACGAGGCTAAGGAAAGGGGAACCCATCCCCGACGATGTCACGGGCCTTGATTTCGCTCATCCTTAAACAAGATAAGGATCTGTTGCAATGTGGCTCCTACAGGCCGATATCGCTCCTTAATGTAAACGCCAAACTGTTGGCCAAGATCCTGGCCACTAGAATTGAGGACTGTCCCGGGGGTGATTAATGAGGATCAGACGGGGTTTGTGAAGGGCAGGCAGCTGAACACGAATGTGCGGAGGCTCCTGAATGTGATTATGATGCCCTCGGACGGGGTGGGTGTAGAAGTGGTGGCAGCAATGGACGCGGAAAAAGCCTTCGATCGGGTGGAGTGGGAGTACCTGTGGGAAGTGTGAGGCAGATTTGGATTTGGCGAGGAATTCATAGTGTGGGTCAAATTACTGTATCAGGCCCCCGTAGCGAGTGTGTCCATGAACCAACTGCGGTCGGAGTACTTTAGGCTGCATTGAGGAACGAGGCAGGGGTGCCCCCTGTCCCCCCCCCCCCCCCACCCCCCCCCCCCCCCCCCCCCGTTTGCCCCGGCAATCGAGCCGTTGGCCATGGCGCTGAGGGTGTCTAGAAACTGGAGGGGGCTGGTTCGGGGGGGGGGAGCATCGGGTTTCCCTGTACACGGATGACCTGCTCCTGTATATTTCAGATCCGGTGGAGAGGGTGGAGGAGGTCATGCAGATCCTAAAAGATTTCGGGGATTTCTCGGGATATAAGTTGAATGTTGGGAAAAGCGAGCTTTTGGTGATCCATGCGAGGGGCCAGGAAAAGAGACTGGGAGAGCTTCCGCTCAAGATGGTGGAGAGGAGCTTTCGCTATTTGGGAATACAGGTGGCTAAGAGTTGGGATGCCCTGCACAAGCTCAATCTAGCGCGGCTGGTGGATCAGATGGAGGAGGCTTTCCCTGGCGGGCAGGGTGCAGTCCGTAAAGATGACGGTCCTCCCCAGGTTCTTGTTCGTCTTCCAGTGCCTTCCCATCCTCATCCCCAAGTCCTTCTTCAAGCGGGTGAACAGGATTATCGCGGGATTTGTGTGGGCAAACAAGACCCCGTGAGTTAAAAGACTGTTCTTAGAGTGCAGTCGCGGGGGGGGAGGGGGGGGGGGTGGAAGCGGCTGGAGGCACTGTCTTGCAGGGATACTAGTTTGGGGGCACTGATAACGGCATCGCTGCCGTTCTCGCCGGCACGGTACACCATGAGCCCGGTGGTGATGGCAGCACTGAGTATCTGGGCTCAGTGGAAAAGGCACAGTGGGGGAGGTAGGGGCCTCAGTCTGGACCCTGATACAAAACAACCACAGGTTTGTCCCGGGTAGAATAGACGGAGGGTTTCTAAGCTGGCACAGAGCGGGTATCAAAAGGATGGGGATTTGTTTATAGCTGGGACTTTCTCTCGCCTGAGGGCACTGGAGGAGAAATCCAGGTTGCCCCCCGGGGAATACCTATCGGTACCTGCAAGTCCGCACTTTCTTGAAGAAGCAGGTGGTGGAATCTCCGCTGCTGCCTTCCCGCAGGATAAAGGACAGGGTGGTCTCGGGCATGTGGGTAGGAGACGGAAAGGTATCAGACATATACCAGGAGCTGCAGGAGGCGGAGGAGGTCTCGGTGGAGGAGCTGAAGGGCAAGTGGGAGGAGGAGCTGGGTGAGGAGCTGGATGAGGGCCTGTGGGCGGACGCTATGGGCAGGGTCAATACTTCCTCATCTTGTGCCAGACTTAGCCTGATTCAGTTTAAGGTGGTCCACCAGGCGCACATGACAGTGGCAAGAATGAGCAAGTTCTTTGGGGTGGAGGACAGGTGTGTGAGGTGTTCAGGGAGCCCAGCAAACCATGTCCATATGTTTTGGGCATCCCGACACTTACAGAATTCTGGCGAGGCTTTGCAAAGCCTATGTCCAAGGTCTTGGACACTCGGGTAAAGCCGAGCTGGGGATAGCGATATTTGGGGTGTCAGAAGATCCGGGAGTGCAGGAGCCAAAAGAGGCCGGAGTCTTGGCCTTTGCCTCCTTGGTAGCTCGGAGACGGCTCTTGTTAATGTGAAGGGATACGAAACCCCCAAGTGTGGAGACTTGGGTTAGTGGCATGTCTGGTTTTCTAAGTTTGGAGAGGATAACGTTTGCCTTGAGAGGGTCCTTGCTGGGGTTCTCCAGGCGGTGGCAACTATTGCTTGACTTTCTCATGGAACGTTAAATGAGAGGTCAGCAGCAGCAGCAAACCGGGTGGGGGTGGAGAGGTGGGTGGGGGGGGGGGGAACTGTATGGGTTGTGGATAGAATTCTCTTGTAAATTGTAGTTATCCCAACTTGTTTTATTAAGTTGTTAATTTTTTTTCTCCTTCTTTAGGTAGTGGTTTTGTCAAAATTCTGTAAAATCTTGAATAAAAACAAGCTAAAAACAAAGAGAATAGAGGAGGATTGTAATAGATTTCACATTGAGAATAGAGGAGGATTGTAATAGATTTCACATTGAGAATAGAGGAGGATTGTAATAGATTTCACATTGGGCACAGACTGTGGAAATGGTGAATGTGTGATAGATGAAATTTAATACAGAGAAGTGTGAAGGGACTCATTTTGGTAGAAAGAATTAGAAAAGACAATATAAA
Source organism: Scyliorhinus canicula (assembly GCF_902713615.1). NCBI lineage: Eukaryota > Metazoa > Chordata > Chondrichthyes > Carcharhiniformes > Scyliorhinidae > Scyliorhinus > Scyliorhinus canicula. The sequence continues at coordinate 144,196,458 of NC_052161.1, forward strand.
GCAGAATTCTCAACGGGAAGCAGGATCAGAGGAATCTGGTAATATATGTGCACAAATTGATGAAGATGGCATGGATGGTTAAAAGCACAGAGATTAACGGATACCAGATCCTGGGGTTTATAAATAGGGGCATTAAGTACTAAAGCAAGGAATTATTAGTGAAATTTAATAAAAGACTGATTTAGCTTCAAATGGAATACTGCATGCAAATTCTGCATCACCACATTTTAGGAAGGATGTGAAGACCTTAGAGAGGCTGCAGAAAAGGTTTATGAAAATGAGAGACTTCTGTGTCAGGGATAGATTAGTGTGGATGGTTCTCCATGGAGAAGAGAAGGTTGAGAGTGGTCAGGACAGAGTAGATAGAGAAGGTTGAGAACCAAAGGACACTGATTGAAGGTGAATAATCAGAATAACCATCAGTGAATGGTTATTGAGTGAGAGTCTGGAGGATACAGAATTGTGGCTCTCAAAAGTGAAGCAGATAATTATACAAATAGAACAATATTTTAGGTCTGTGAAGAAACAGTGGGAGAGTGGGACAGACAAAGTTGCTCTTGTAGACACTGGGAATGTACAGTACTGACTGAATGCTGCCTTTCGTTTTATAACATTCTAATATTCTATGAGAAACCTGACTCCGCTCAAGAAAAAGCAGCCCAATTTATTGGCACCCCATCCACCACATTAAACACTCACAGTGGCATATACAAGATGCATTGCAACAGCCTTTCAAAGCTTCTTTGACAGCATCTTCAAGACCCATGACATCTCCCACCTACAAGGACAGGGGAAGTAGGCACATGAGAACATGGGATTAGAAAGGGCACATGGGTGTTCTCGGGCTGCCATGAACAAGATGGGCTGTATGGCCTGTGCAGTACTGTAAGTAACGCACCTTCCTAACTTGGAGATATATCATCATTCTATCATTGTCATTTGGTCAAAATCCCCAACAGCACTGTGGGTGTACCTACATTATCAGGACTGTAACAGTTCAAGAAGGCAGTTCACCAACTCCTCTGCAAGATAATTAATGATTGGCTTCAGAATTGCAGAGGTTAATCCAAAGACACTTGATAGCTTTACTGAACAAACTGTTAGACTTCAACTGTAATGATCCATGGATCCAATCTGAGTTGGGGTTTTATAATTACCTTACATCCCTTAGAATCTAAGTCTTAGCTTGGGAGGCTTAAGACTAACGCAGACAGAAATACAATACTAACCTCTCTGCCATTACTCTGAAACAAAGGCAATAAATGACTGCCTCTTCTATAATTACATTAGATCCACAGCAATCCACAGAGTGCTGCATATCTCTTATTAATTTTGAATGGGTAGTCAATCTTTGACAATAGCATGAAAGTCTGTGATTGAATGCGATAGCTCTGCTCATTCAAACAATGAACACTTGAGATGTCCTGTTGTACTTTCCTGAGCAACCAACACCTTGTGAAGCCCAGAACAACAAGCTTTCCAGGTCATGAACTGATGCCTGTTCTGATGAGAAATATGTGTCCTCTGTATTGAAACTGCTTTCATGCTGTTTATAATATTAAAGAATCCAGTCCAAAACAAAGCTAATCATAGTGCCGTACAGGGACACATGTCACATATGTGTTACACTATATATGCCTTTGACAAGGTGCCTCATGGCAGACTGGTACAAAAGGTGAAGTCACACAGGATCAGAGGTGAGGTGGTAAGATGGATACAGAACTGGCTCGGTCACAGAAGGCAAAGGGTAACAGTAGAAGGGTGTCTTTCTGAATGGAAGGTTGTGACGAGTAGTGTTCCACGGGGATCGATGCTGGGGCCTCTGTTATTTTTGGTGCACATAAACGATTTGGAGGAAAATGTAGCCGGTCTGATTAGTAAGTTCGCGGATGACACCAGTGTTGGTGGAGTGACAGATAGTGTTGAGGATTGTCAGAGGATACAGCAGGACAGAGATAGATTGGAGACTTGGGCAGAGAAATGGCAAATGGAGTTTAATCCGGACAAATGTGAGGTAGCTCGGTAGCACAGAGGTTAGCACTGTTGCTTCACAGTGCTAGGGTCCCAGGTTCGATTCCCGGCTTGGGTCACTGTCTGTGCGGAGTCTGCACGTTCTCCCCGTGTCTGCGTGGGTTTCCTCCGGGAGCTCCGGTTTCCTCCCACAATTCCCGAAAGATGTGCTGTTAGGGGAATTGGACATTCTGAATTCTCCCTCTGTGTACCTGAACAGGCGCCGGAATGTGGGGACTAGGGGCTTTTCACAGTAACTTCATTGCAGTGTTAATGTCAGCCTACTTGTGACAATAAAGATTATTATTAATGCATTTTGGTAGGTCTAACATAGAGGGGAAATATACCGTAAATGGCAAAACTCTCAGGAAAATAGAAAGTCAGAGAGATCTGGGTGTACAGATCCACAGATCTTTGATCTTTGTGACAACACAACTGGACAAGGTCATCAAGAAAGCATACAGAATGCTTGCCTTCATTGGGCGGGGCATCAAGTATAAAAACTGACAAGTCATGCGACAGTTGTATAGAACCTTGGGAAGGCCGCACTTGGAATATTACGCACAATTCTGGTCGCCACACTACCAGAAGGATGTGGGAGATTTGGAGAGGGTGCAGAGGTTTACCAGGATGCTGCCTGGTCTGGAGGGTGTTAGCTATGTGGAGAGGCTGAATAGACTCAGACTGTTTTCATTAGAAAGACGGAGGTTGTGGGGTGACCTGATAGAGGTCTACAAGATTATGAGGGGCATGGATAGAGTGGATGGGCAGGCACTCTTTCCCAGGGGCATAGGTTTTAGGTCCGTAGGCCAACGTTTAGCGGTGGGTGCCTGGAGCGCGTTGCCAGGGGAGGTTGTGGAAGCAGATACATTAACGGCGTTCAAAAGACATCTTGACAAACACATGGTTAGGATGGGTATAGAGAGATACGGCACAAGGAAATGCTGAGGGTTTTGACCAATGTGGATATCGTAACTGGTACAGGCTTGCAGGGCCGAAGGGCCTGTTCCTGTGCTGTATTGTTCATTGTTCCTTATACAGTGAGGTACCATATTGCCAACGCACTGGGGAGCTGCTTCCCTCTGTGACTAATCACTGAAACAGTAATATCAAAGTTTGAAATTGCTGCGCCAATTCAACTTTTACTTAAAGACGGACGGGATTCTCCGGGAATTGGTGGGGCGGGCAGAAATGGCGCAGTGAAGTGGCGGGAACCACTCCGGCATCGGGCCGCCCCAAAGGTGCGGAATCCTCCGCACCTTCAGGGGCTAGGATGACGCCAGAGTGGTTTGCGCCCCGACGGCCGCCGTGGAAGGCTTTTGACGCCACGCCAGCCGGGGCCGAAAGGACTCCGCCGGCCGACGCAGGTCCGCGCATGCACGGGAGCATCAGCGTCTGCTGACGTCATCCCCGCGCATGAGCAGGGGGGGATTCACCTTCGCGGCCGGTCATTGCGGAGGGCTACATGGCCGGCACGTAGGAATAGCGTGCCCCCATGGCATAGGCCCGCCCGCGGATCGGTGGGCCCCGACCGCGGGCCAGGCCACCGTAGGGGCACCCCCCAGTGCCAGATCGCCCCGTGCCCACCCGAGGACCCCAGAGCCCGCCCGCGCCGCCAGTAAGGGACCAATTCCAATTTACGCCTGCGGGACCGGCATAGAAGTGGCAGGACTTCGGCCCATCGCGGGCCGGGGAATTCACCAGGGGGAGCCCGCCAGCCAAATCTCCAGCACCGGAGAATTCGGCAGCTGGCGGGGGCGGGATTCACGCCCCCCCCCCCCCCCCCCTCCCCCCGGGCGATTCTCCGACCCGGCGGGGGTTCGGAGAATCCCGCCTGTGAAATCCAATGGTTCTCAATCCCTGTGGCCTAAACATAAACCAGTGTCTGAACACTGCTTAAATTCACTGATAATCATAGTGATTTAATTGACTTGTCATACTTCAGCAAGAAAATGACACAAGTGACTAAACAGTGAAATAATGTCTGTGGTCAAAATAATCCAGTTGGAGCTGAAGTCAGAGATGTAACAGTCAATATTTCTTTAGTTATGCCCTTGTTTACCAGCATTTTAACAATCGCAGGTCAGATCACTGAGCACTTCAAAAGGCAACAAATAGCAGGGTGGCGCAAAGGTTACAGCTCACAAAATATTCTATTTTCTTACTCTGGAGACATTTCTTGGATATTTCCACTCTAAAGAGAGAGTAAGCAGCAATGAAAACCATTTAATGTTGAAAACATTTTACATAATTACAGGTGCATTTTTAATCTGGCCAAAAAGTTATTTCTTGAAGAACAATCGCTCACATTTTATTTTTGTAAAATATATGAAAGTTTCGTCAATATTTTAGTCATTGCATGCACTGTAGCCGATTAGGCAGTCACGACCATTTCCATTATCTTGCTGAAATCACAGATGAATTACATGAAATTAACAGACACACATTGAGATGTTCAGCATAACAGGAAACATATTTTAAAAAACCTGAGCATTATTATTTTACATTTGGAAGCTTTAAGACTCACATCGGCTGTGGACGAAATGTTTGGAATAATCCTGAGAGACAGCATTGCATCAGAAATGGACAAGGATTGCACCTTTGATTTCTGTATTTTTTTTCTCTCCGAATCAGGAGGCAGTAGTTGGGGAAAAATATTTGCCCACCGAGGAAAATCAAGATGGGGGAGGATTTTCACCTTCATCCATTTAGACAATAATCTGACAGAATAAACTGCCTATTCTCTACAGGATACACTTGTTTTTAATTTCATTAAATTCAATGTAATATAAAACAGGGAGACTCTGTAAAGGATGTGTGATCCATGGCACAGATTTCCACTCCGCTACTGAGTATGAAAATCCACCTGTTATGAGACTTTAAAGCGCCATTTAAAAAAATGATAGGCAGAAATATTGCATGTTCTCTGATTTGTCTTTGCAAGCCCTTTTACACAGAGACATTTTGGGCTTTTCACAAGCTAATGTTGGTTCCTTTCCCTCTGGGATCTTGGATATCCAGAAAAAATCACGTTCAAGGCACCAGTTCAATTATGATTTATTATTGTTTTGAGAAAAGTTATATTTGAGACAATCAGGTGAAAATGTGTACATACAAATGCAATGGCTTAAGATATGTTACTTTGAAATTTAGCATGTGGAGGTGTAACAGCTACATACTACCACAATTCTTTAATACATAAATATGAAGATGTCTTTACAAAATAAAGTCTAAATGGAGCAATGGTCTCCTGAATAATGTTGTCCTAAAAATTCATGGAATAATGGAACAAATCATTCAGTCGATCAATTTTAGTGTCACCGCACTATTTAATTTTCCTCCTTTTCAAGAACCATTTAAATGTACTTGTATATCTGGCTTAAATTATGGTTTGTTGCCACTTTAAAGCAAATCTCTCCAAAGCAGTTTTTCTAACCTCACCTTTTAATGTTTTTGAGATTATCTTAAATGTCTGCCCTCAATGGCAAGTGACACAATCTATTTTACCATTATCCTCCATTATCTCAGGAAATGTCAGCATCATTGTTGGTTAACGGTTACGTAAATGATTTAGACTTTGGAACAGAAGTACATATCAACATTTGTAAATGATGCCAATTAAATCATTCGAAGTAGCAATGCAGGTTAATAAAACCATGAACATTGTGAACAAAGCAACTGGGTTCATTTCTTGGAGAATAGAGGTAGAGCGACACCATCAGCGGAGGGCAGGAACACACACCAAACAATGCCTCAAACACAAGCTGAAAACCAACCTCAGAGCTTGCAAGTTGGATCACAATGTATGGGAATAAACAACCTTGGACAACTCCAAATGGAGATGTCTCTGTTGGTAAAATCTTGGATGAGACCTCAACGGTTGCCATAATACCAGACAGAAACCCCCAAATTTTAATTCATCTGTAAGGCTGTGAAGAAAGGATACTTCACTCCACAAGTGATTCCACATGCAAATACGGATATGGTTTATTAGAATAAGCTTTATTCCTAACAGAGTATTACTAACTTTGGCATCATAAAGAAATAGCTGACAGTGATCAGTTAAACGATGCTCAGCAATGACAATGAAACGCTAAATTCTAACTGCTATCTTTTATCTCCACTCAAGCAAAACCCACCTCAGGTCAAAATCCACTTTTAAATTTAGTTAGCAGATCCAGGAATATTTGCAATATTGTAAAGTCTTGGATAAACCATTTTGAGAGAGAGATGCTTCAGGAAATCAGCTTTCAGATTCTTGCCTGTGTCAAACTACTTTTTAATCTGACAACCTTTTCAGAAACTGCCGTTCTGTTCACAGGCAAACCCCTTTTAAATAAACTGCTTTGAGAGAAACTGCTGCTCTGTTCACAGAAAGATCAAAACTGAACTCCAAACCTCAACAACTGACTATTTCAGCCCCTGGCTCCTCCCAATAACTGCATTATCTTACAAAAGTTAAACAATAGGCGGGATTCTCCTGTGCAGGGACCAAGTCCCCGTGCTGGAGGGAAAACAGGCGCAAGCCACTCCGGTGTCACCATTCACGGGCCAGGCCACCGTGGAGGCCCCCTGGGGTCGGATCCCCCCATGCCCCCCCCCCCCCCCCGAGGACTGCACCAGCTGACCTACCTGTCAGGTTCCGGCGTGTGGGACCATGTCTACTCCACGCCGGCAGGACTGGCCAGAAACAGACGGCCGCTCGGCCCATTGGGGCCCGGAGAATTGCCGGGGGGCCGCTGCCAATGGCCCCCAACCGACATGGTGTGATCCCCGCCCCTGCCTGAAAACCGGCACCGGAGAATACGACAGCCGGTGTTGGGGTGGCGGGGCGAGATTCACGCCACCCCCTGGGGATTCTCCAACCCGGCGGGGGGTCGGAGAATATCGCCCATAGTCTCCAGTTATCTACTCCCCATGGGAACTTCATTATATAAACAAAATTTCATTAGTCCAACTTCAGGTAAAGAATATACATGTTTGGAATGAATGATGATTTCATTTTTACAATGTTTTAATTACACCTCTGTAGCCAATGTGTCTGCTGGTCTTTTAAACCAGGATTTTTAAAAACATGACTGCAGCAATCACACACACTAACTCAAGCTTTTAGCCCTTAATACAATATCTGAAATTCCTACATTCATCGCACTGTCATCACACAATTGCAGCATTTGAGATGCACAAAGTCACAACGTCAAATGCATTCAGGATAGGTGAGCATGGTGCAAAGCCCAGGTCTCCATTCATCCCTTCCACACTGATGTTATCTGCAGTATTAGTAATCCGTTATATATACATTGTGACTGGGCTGAACAAGACACATGGGAGGACATCAACCAATACTGTAAACTGCTTTTTTTCTGTTGAAGCAACAGGAAAATCCATCAACATCGAGTATTAATAAGCAGAGGCCTTTTGCTAATGGTACATAGAACCTTGACTAGGCAATGCTTGGATCACTCTGCTCTGTCCAGCTCTCCATGGTACAAAAGGATATCAAAGGATTAGGGAAATGTAAAAACAGTTTACAAGGAGAACACCAGAATGCAGGGGACACAACTGTCTGGAGAGGTTAGAAATGCTGAGGCTTCTTTCTCTTGGAAAAAGACAACAGTAAGGTGAGCTGATAAGGGTTATTCAAAATTGTGAAGAAGTTTGATAGGGTAAATGTACAGAAGATGTTTCCACTTTTGGTGCAATCCAAATCTAGGCATCATTAACATCAGATACTTACTGATAAATCCAATTGGAAATTCAAGAGAAACCTCTTTTGCCAGAGGGTGGTGAGAATGTGGAACAAAGAGTGATTGAAGTGACCAGCAGAGATGTATTTAATGGGAAGCTAAACAAACCTGAGGGAGTAAGGAATACAAGGACAGTTTCTAGACCAAGTGAAATAAATAGCGTGAGGAATCTCATGTGGGGCATGAACAACAGCATTGTCTAAAACTCTCCGCTGGTTGGAGTCATAACTGGTACAACGGAAGATGGCTGTAGTGGTTGGAGGTCAGTCATCTCAGTTCTGGGACATCACTGCAGGAGCTTCTCAGGGTGGTGTCCTAGCTGCTTCAACAATAGCCTTCTTTAAGATCAGATGTGGAATGTTTGTGGATGACTGCACAATATTCAGCATCATTCGCGACTCCTCAGATAATGAAGCAGTCCAGGTTCAAATGCAGCAAGACCTGGACAATATCCAGGTTTGGGCTGACAAGTGGCAAGTTACATTCGCGCCACACAAGTGCCAGGCAATGACCATCTCCTGCAAGAGAGGATCAAATCATTCCCCTTGACATTCAATGACATTACCATCACTGAATCCCCCACAATCAACATCCTCAGGATTACCATTGATCAGAAACTGAACTGGACTAGCCACATTAATGCTGTGGCTGCAAGAGCAGATCAGAGGCTGGGAAACCTGCCATGCACAGTTCACCTCCTGACCTCCAAACCTGTCCACCATCCACAAGGTACAAGTCAGGAGTGTAACGGAATACTCCCCGCTTCCCTGGGTGAGTGCAGCTCCAACAACACTCAAGAAGCTCCACACCATCCAGGACCAAGCAGCCCGCTTGATTGGAACCTCATACACAAACACTCCTTCCACAACCGATGTACAATAGCAACAGTGTGCACTATCTATGAGATGCACTGCAGGAACTTACCAAGGCTCCTTGAGGTAATTAGGGAAGAGTAACAAATGCTGGTCTCCCCAGCGTTGCCACATCCCGTAAAAATTATTTTACAAAATTGAGCTGAATTGTTTTTTTTGCAGTGAATCCCATATACTCGTAATGGCCTATAGCAGGGCACACTTCAAACCTTCCAGAAATAAATTATTACATTTTTCAAAGGTGTATTCATCAACTGTAAACCTTCATCAGTGCTAATGCCTAGTGATTCTACACTGCACCTAGCAAAGTCTCGAAATGCTAATAAAATGCCTGGCTTTTTGAAGAATGACAGGCTTTTAGTTGGTATTTTCTATGATCGACCATTCTGTTCGCAATGATTTACAAATTATATAAGAATCATTTACAATTGAAGTCTATGAGACAGTATTTTCAATGTAAAATGTCAGCAACGGTTAATTTTATGATGTGCCTCTGTGTCTGTATTAACACAGCGCTTTGGATTGAGAACTGGGGTGATTTCCTCCACATTATAACCTCAGCACGTTCTCTTCTAGCAACTGATCTCATAACATTTCTGCTCACAACACTGTGGCACTGTGAGCTATCGTTGAATGGATTCTTGTGAAAGAATTCCCAGGAGACAGTGAGGGAATTTCTGCAGCAACAGAGCAAGGAGATTAATCCAGAGTTGGGCACAGTGTCCTGGCACATCCTCATCTGTCCTCTGCTTGGTTGTTCAATATTTTTAAATTAAATCTTTTTTGTGCCTTAGTACGTTTGATAATCTAAATCAGCCAAAAATAAATTAACACAGTTGTTTTCTTGATAAACCTTACAGCAGCCTCTTATAAATGTTGAACTGGTTGAATATTTTTTTTTAAATTTAGGTTACTTAATTACTTTTTCCAATTAAGGGGCAATTTAGCGTGGCCAATCCACCTACCCTGCATATCTTTGGGTTGTGGGGGTGAGACCCACGCAGACACGGAGACAATGTGCAATCTCCACACGGACAGTGACCCGGGGCCGGGATCGAACCTGGATCCTCGGTGCCATGAGACAGCAGTGCTAACCACTGTGCCACCATGCCACCTGAACTGGTTGAATATTCAACAATAATGGGCTGGTTTAGCTCAGTGGGATAGACAGTTGGTATGTAATGCAGAACAAGGCCAGCAGCGCGGGTTCAATTCCTTGGTGCTGTCCGGCTGCAGAGCTTAGACCTGATCCATTGGTTATGAGATTTAAGAAACTAGAAACTTTGTAAATATGTTGGGTGCAGTTCAGAGAGTCTTTATTAGACTAACGTCTAATTATCTTGTGAGGAAATGTTAAACGAGCTAGACTTGCATCCATTGGAGTTTAGAAAACTAAGAGGCAAATTCATTGAAACATAAAGGGCGGGATTTTCCTGACCCCCCCCCCGCCGAGTCGGAGAATCGCCGGGGGTCGGCGTGAAGCCTGCCCCCGCCATCCTCCAAATTCTCCGGCCCCCCAAAAGTCAGCGAGGCGTGAATCACGCCGCCCGCCTTGGAGAATGACGGGGACCGGCGCGACTCAATGGGCCCCGGGGCTGCCCGAATTCTCCGGCCCGCGATGGGCCGAAGCCCCGCTGGTTTTTTGCCGGTCCCGCCAGTGTGGATCAGACTCGGTCCTTTACCGGCGGGACCTGGTGGCATGGGCGGGCTGCGGGGTCCTGGGGGGGGGGGGGGCGTGGGGCGATCTGGCCCCGGGGCGTGCCCCCACGATGGCCTGGCCCACGATCTGGACCCACCGATCCACTGACGGGCCTGTGCCGTGGGGGCAATCTTTTCCTACGCATCGGCCGTGTCAGCCTCCGTGATGGCCGACACGTAGGTGAACCCTCCGCACATGCACGGGGATGACGGTCTCGCGCATGCGCAGACTCTCACCGGCCAGCGGGGCGCAAACCACTCCAGCGCCGGCCTAGCCCCTGACGGTGCGGAGGATTCTGCACCATTGGGGCAGGCCCCCGCTCCGCCGGGTACGGGAGAATCCCGCCCAAAGATCCTGAGGGGTGTTGACAGGGTGGATGTGGAGAGGATGTTTCCTCTTGTGGGAGAATCTAAAATTCAGGCTCTTTCTTTAAAAATAAGGGATTGTCCATTTCCAAAGTGGTGAGAAAAATGTTTCTCTCACAGGCTTGTCAATCCACGGAATCCTCCTCCCCAAAATGCGATGGAAGCAAAATCTTTGAATAATGTTTAAGGTAGCAGCAGATAGATTCTTCATTAACAAGAAGGTGGAAAGTTATCAGGGTTGGGCAGAAATGTCGGGTTGAGGTTACAATCAGGTCAGCCATTGAATGGCGGAGCAGCCTTGAGGGGCAGAGTGGACTCCTCCTGATCCTAATTAATTTGTTCACAGAGAGGAAGAAAGAGGAGGGAGGAAGAATGGAAGGAAGGAAGGATGAGGGGAAGGGAGAAGGAACGGAAGGAAGGGAGGATAAGGGGAAGGGAGGAAAGGAGGATAGATTACATTTTGATCAATGCTGAGGCTTGCTCTCCACCTGAAGATGATGGCACAGCTGAGAGTGGCTCAGTGCCTCCATACTGCAACCATGAAGACCATAGACTATAAGATGCAGGAGCAGAAGGAGGCCATTCAGCCCATCGGGTCTGTGCCACCACTGAATGACATCATGACCAATCTGATAGGATAATCCTGATCTCCACTTTCCCACCTTATCCCCATTACCCTCGATTCCCTCACTGATTAACAATCTGTGTCTCTCAGCCTTGAACATACTTAACAACTCGGCCTCTACAGCTCCCTGGGGTGAAGAATTCCACCGAGTCCCTAATGCAACAATATAGCTGCTTTACTGTAGCCGTGCTGATATATTCATTATTTTTCACACCACAGACAGGGGGCGGTATTCACCCCCCCCCCAAGCCGGGTGGGGGAATCGCCAGGGCGCCGCGTGAATCGCGCCATGCCGCCCCGACCCCCGCACGCGATTCTCCCCCCACCCCGAAACCAGCGCCGCGCGAATCGTACCGGCCGCTCGGAGAATCGCTGCAAACGGCGAGCGCCGATTCTCCGGCCCGTATGGGCCGAGCGGCCGCTCTGACACGACAGGGTCCCGCCGGCGCTGTCCAACCCTGGTCGCTGCTGGCGGGAAGTCTGCGGGAACGCTCGGGGACGGCCTGTGGGGGGGGGGGGGGGGGGGGCTCCTCCACCAGGGGGGGGCCTCCGAAGGGATCTGGCCCGCGATCGGGACCCACCGATCGGCAGGCCGTCCTCTCCCCCCCCCGGGCCTACATTCTGCTGCAGCTGGCCCCTGAACACCCACGCCATATTGCGTCAGGGCCGGCGCACGGAAGAAGTTCCCCGCGCATGTGCAAGATGGCGCGGCCCAACTGAGCATGCACAGGATTGAGCTGCACCAACTGCGCATGCACAGGATTGAGCTGCACCAACTGCGCATGCACAGGATTGAGCTGCACCAACTGCACATGCACAGGATTGAGCTGCACCAACTGCGCATGCACAGGATTGAGCTGCACCAACTGCGCATGCACAGGATTGAGCTGCACCAACTGCACATGCACAGGATTGAGCTGCACCAACTGCGCATGCACAGGATTGAGCTGCACCAACTGCGCATGCACAGGATTGAGCTGCACCAACTGCACATGCACAGGATTGAGCTGCACCAACTGCGATGCGCGGGTTGGCACGGCGCCCATGTGGCACCGTGTAGGGACGCTGGAGTGGCGTGAATCACTCCAGCGCCGTGCTGACCTCCTGTGGGGACCAGAATAGGTCGTGCCCGGGCCCTATTCGGCACCGTTGTGAAATGCGACGGCATTCGCTACGGCACGGGCACTTAGCCTGCGGAGCAGAGAATCGCCTCCATGGTTTGTGATCTGTTGAAATTCACATTCATTGGCACAGTTAATCAATGTAAATATATTTGTATAAAGTAAGAACAGGAGGAGGCCTTTCAGCCCTTTGAGTCCCTTCGCCATTCAGTTAGATTATGGCTGAACTGTATCTTAAACGTCCGGCTTTTGTTCTCTAACCCTTGAGTCTCTTACCTAATTTCAGTAAACCACCAAGGGGAGTCCACACCAGGTTGTAGGAAGAAACAAAGTTTTATTACAATAAACTATTATTTGCACAGCTTGAAAGATCCTGGCCAGGCCTGTCCTTTTTGTGGTACCCAAACTGGCCGACTTTATACAGAAGTTTAGCTAAACATGGTCTAGGCTTCCCCGCCCCCATTAACGGGGGAGTTTGTATTCAGTGAGGCTCACAGGGAGGTTAATCATTCCCACTTTGTAAGTCCCGTGGAGGTTATGTCACTAATGAAAACTCATCAATCTCAGTTTTGAAAGTTTTAATTGACCCCAGCTGGGACAGAGCGTTCCAGATTTCCTCTTCTCTTTGTGTGAAGAAATGCCTCTTGACATCACAGGTGGTGGCCTCATAGAGGTAAGAATTCTCACTCTCTGCATGCCTCCACCAGCCTTCAGACACTCCTGTCCATCTAACAACAGGTTACAGAGTGAGAGGTCACCACTGCAGCATTGTGGGTAGGACATCGTTCTGCATATAGTTGGTATATTTCTCTTGTTTGTTCTGCTACAATCTTCATGATTTTCCATTGTGATACACACTACCACTTTTGTGACAGAAATATTCCAGGTCAAGTAACGTATTTGCACAACTAGTCAAATAAACATGTCTGGCACCTTCAACAAATATAAAACAGACAGGGAGGTATTCGTAGACAGTGACACTTCAAACCAGCTCAGCCTCTTCCACAGACAAGCTCATGCCATTTCCTCAGCCAGAAGGAAACCACACGTGGCAATGTTTTCACTTTTATTACTAATTTCCTCACCTTGGTACATTGATTGAGCTGAGACATTGAGCAGAATTCTCCCATGCGGGTTTAATGGCGGGCAGGCAGGGGAAGGAGGTGAGGTAGAATTTGGTTTTACAATAAGGTTTTACACCAACATGAATTTCCTCTGGGACCTTACGATGTCACATCATGGCAGCTCGGCAATCCCGCTGGAGGCCATCATGAAACTGGTCTGTATCTCACTAGCAGGAGGCAGTTGAAGACCCAACTGCAATCTTCCCCACATGCCCGATTGTGCACGGCGCCAACAGGAAAACACGCTGGTCCAGTACACACCTGGAACAATGTGAACCCGGACTCACCTGAACCATGTAGGGGCTGCCTCCAGGGTACAGGACTGAGGCCACCAGCAATCCTGGACCACAGAACGTCACAGCAGTGAATGATTGGAGCATCTCTCAGGCAGATCTTCCATCTTCAGTGTTATTGAGAAGATCCATCTTCCGTGAATATTCTTGGGGGCCCATCTTTTTTTTTTAAGAGGCTCACCTTCTTCCTCCAACAGCACGTCAGTAATTTTGAACCTTTTAAATATGGTACCCAGATATAGTGGTGGAAAACACACCATCATGCCCACCTGCCACAAAATATAGTGCCAAACACTCGGGTGCATACTAAATGAGATTGGGGCCAGAAGATGTTTCCAGTCAGCCTCGTCAGCGGGAAACACTCCCATCCCCACACCCACCACGGGAATAAGTCCCAGTTAGGAGAATTCCACACAATATTTTGTGCATAACATAGTGGAACATGGTATTTGCTAGAGCCCATTAATGGGTGGTCCAATGATCTCCAGGATATTGACCAAAGCCATTCACAGTGTTTGTTGATTGAATGTAGGTTTGCACGTTCTGCAGGCTCACTCCATGACCATCAAAACAGCTGTCAACTCCCGCACTGGCAGCGCTGTCAACTCCTGCTCTGGCAGAGCTGTCAACTCCCGCACTGGCAGCGCTGTCAACTCCCGCACTGGCAGCGCTGTCAACTCCCGCACTGGCAGCGCTGTCAACTCCCGCACTGGCAGCGCTGTCAACTCCCGCACTGGCAGCGCTGTCAACTCCCGCACTGGCAGCGCTGTCAACTCCCGCACTGGCAGCGCTGTCAACTCCCGCACTGGCAGCGCTGTCAACTCCCGCACTGGCAGCGCTGTCAACTCCCGCACTGGCAGCGCTGTCAACTCCCGCACTGGCAGCGCTGTCAACTCCCGCACTGGCAGCGTTGTCAACTCCCGCACTGGCAGCGCTGTCAACTCCCGCTCTGGCAGCGCTGTCAACTCCCGCACTGGCAGCGCTGTCAACTCCCGCACTGGCAGCGCTGTCAACTCCCGCACTGGCAGCGCTGTCAACTCCCGCACTGGCAGCGCTGTCAACTCCCGCACTGGCAGCGCTGTCAACTCCCGCTCTGGCAGAGCTGTCAACTCCCGCACTGGCAGCGCTGTCAACTCCCGCACTGGCAGCGCTGTCAACTCCCGCACTGGCAGCGCTGTCAACTCCCGCACTGGCAGCGCTGTCAACTCCCGCACTGGCAGCGCTGTCAACTCCCGCACTGGCAGCGCTGTCAACTCCCGCACTGGCAGCGCTGTCAACCCCCGCACTGGCAGCGC
The DNA here is from genome assembly GCF_902713615.1 of Scyliorhinus canicula. Taxonomy (NCBI): domain Eukaryota; kingdom Metazoa; phylum Chordata; class Chondrichthyes; order Carcharhiniformes; family Scyliorhinidae; genus Scyliorhinus; species Scyliorhinus canicula. The sequence continues at coordinate 144,211,609 of NC_052161.1, forward strand.
TGTCAACTCCCGCACTGGCAGCGCTGCCAACTCCCGCACTGGCAGCGCTGTCAACTCCCGCACTGGCAGCGCTGTCAACTCCCGCACTGGCAGCGCTGTCAACTCCCGCTCTGGCAGAGCTGTCAACTCCCGCACTGGCAGAGCTGTCAACTCCCGCACTGGCAGCGCTGTCAACTCCCGCACTGGCAGCGCTGTCAACTCCCGCACTGGCAGCGCTGTCAACTCCCGCACTGGCAGCGCTGTCAACTCCCGCACTGGCAGAGCTGTCAACTCCCGCACTGGCAGCGCTGTCAACTCCCGCACTGGCAGCGCTGTCAACTCCCGCACTGGCCGCGCTGTCAACTCCCGTACTGGCAGCGCTGTCAACTCCCGCACTGGCAGCGCTGTCAACTCCCGCACTGGCAGCGCTGTCAACTCCCGCACTGGGAGCGCTGTCAACTCCCGCACTGGCAGCGCTGTCAACTCCCGCACTGGCAGCGCTGTCAACTCCCGCACTGGCAGCGCTGTCAACTCCCGCACTGGCAGCGCTGTCAACTCCCGCACTGGCAGCGCTGTCAACTCCCGCACTGGCAGCGCTGTCAACTCCCGCACTGGCAGCGCTGTCAACTCCCGCACTGGCAGCGCTGTCAACTCCCGCACTGGCAGCGCTGTCAACACCCGCACTGGCAGCGCTGTCAACTCCCGCACTGGCAGCGCTGTCAACTCCCGCACTGGCAGCGCTGTCAACTCCCGCACTGGCAGCGCTGTCAACTCCCGCACTGGCAGCGCTGTCAACTCCCGCACTGGCAGCGCTGTCAACTCCCGCACTGGCAGAGCTGTCAACTCCCGCACTGGCAGAGCTGTCAACTCCCGCTCTGGCAGAGCTGTCAACTCCCGCTCTGGCAGCGCTGTCAACTCCCGCACTGGCAGCGCTGTCAACTCCCGCACTGGCAGAGCTGTCAACTCCCGCACTGGCAGCGCTGTCAACTCCCGCACTGGCAGCGCTGTCAACTCCCGCACTGGCAGAGCTGTCAACTCCCGCACTGGCAGCGCTGTCAACTCCCGCACTGGCAGCGCTGTCAACTCCCGCACTGGCAGAGCTGTCAACTCCCGCACTGGCAGCGCTGTCAACTCCCGCACTGGCAGCGCTGTCAACTCCCGCACTGGCAGCGCTGTCAACTCCCGCACTGGCAGCGCTGTCAACTCCCGCACTGGCAGCGCTGTCAACTCCCGCACTGGCAGCGCTGCCAACTCCCGCACTGGCAGCGCTGTCAACTCCCGCACTGGCAGCGCTGTCAACTCCCGCACTGGCAGCGCTGTCAACTCCCGCACTGGCAGCGCTGTCAACACCCGCACTGGCAGAGCTGTCAACTCCCGCACTGGCAGAGCTGTCCAGGTGGATGGGGGGGGAGGGGGTTGAGGGGGGATGGGGATACGGGTGGGAGAGACGGGTTTGGGGATGGAGTGAGGGTGGGAGGTGAGGAAGGGAGGTGAGGGTTGGGGTGGATGGTGAGTGAGGGGGGTAGGGGTGAGGTGGGTGATAGTGGGGGTGATGGGATAGGGTTGGGGATAGGGATGGCGTAAGGGTGGGGAGGGGTGAGGGGGGATGGGATGGGGATACGGATGGGCGTGAGGGTTGGGGAGGGGTGAGGGGGATGGGGTGGGGAAAGGATGGGGGGTAAGGGTGGGGGGATGAGGGAGAGGGTGAGGAAGTGGGGGTGAGGGGGATGGGGGTAGGGGTGGGCCCGGGGGATGGGGTGGGGTGAGTGTGGTGGAAGGTGAGGGAGAGGGCGGGTGAGGGTGGTGGCGTGAGAGGGGTAAGGGTAGTGAGGGTGGGGGTGTGAGGGGATGCGTGAGGAGGGTGAGTGAGGGGGTGAGGATGGGGTGTGAGGGGGTGAGTGAGGGGGTGAGTGAGGGGTGAGTGAGGGGGTGAGTGAGGGTGGGGTGTGAGGGGGTGAGTGAGGGGGTGAGTGAGGGGGTGAGGATGGGGTGGTGAGGGGGTGAGTGAGGGGGTGAGTGAGGGGTGAGTGAGGGGGGAGTGAGGGTAGTGAGGGTGGGGTGTGAGAGGGTGAGTGAGGGGTGAGTGAGGGTGTGAGGGGGTGAGTGAGGGGGTGAGTGAGGGTAGTGAGGGTGGGGTGTGAGGGGGTGAGTGAGGGTAGTGAGGGTGGGGTGTGAGGGGGTGAGTGAGGGTAGTGAGGGTGGGGTGTGAGGGGGTGAGTGAGGGTAGTGAGGGTGGAGTGTGAGGGGGTGAGTGAGGGGGTGAGTGAGGGTAGTGAGGTGGTGTGTGAGGGGGTGAGTGAGGGTGGGGTTGGGGTGGTGAGGGTGGGGTGTGAGGGGGTGAGTGAGGGGGTGAGTGAGGGTAGTGAGGGTGGGGTGTGAGGGGGTGAGTGAGGGTAGTGAGGGTGGGGTGTGAGGGGGTGAGTGAGGGTAGTGAGGGTGGAGTGTGAGGGGGTGAGTGAGGGGGTGAGTGAGGGTAGTGAGGGTGGTGTGTGAGGGGGTGAGTGAGGGTGGGGTTGGGGTGGTGAGGGTGGGGGTGGGGTGGGGAGGGTGGGGGTGGGGTGGTGAGGGTGGGGTGGGGTGGGGAGGGTGGGGGTGGGGTGGTGAGGGTGGGGGTGGGGTGGTGAGGGTGGGGGTGGGGTGGTGAGGGTGAGGTTGGGGTGGTGAGGGTGGGGGTGGGGTGGTGAGGGTGGGGGTGGGGTGGTGAGGGTGGGGGTGGGGTGGTGAGGGTGGGGGTGGGGTGGTGAGGGTGAGGTTGGGGTGGTGAGGGTGGGGGTGGGGTGGTGAGGGTGGGGGTGGGGTGGTGAGGGTGTGGGTGGGGTGGTGAGGGTGTGGGTGGGGTGGTGAGGGTGGGGGTGGGGTGGTGAGGGTGGGGTTGGGGTGGTGAGGGTGGGGGTGGGGTGGTGAGGGTGGGGGTGGGGTGGTGAGGGTGGGGGTGGGGTGGGGAGGGTGGGGGTGGGGTAGTGAGGGTGTGGGTGGGGTGGTGAGGGTGGGGGTGGGGTGGTGAGGGTGGGGTTGGGGTGGTGAGGGTGGGGTTGGGGTGGTGAGGGTGAGGGTTGCAATGTGCGATTACCACCCCCCTGGTTGAGTTGAGTCTGGCAGTACAGAAGCTGTGATGACAGTACGTGGGTCAGTGTGCACTGTTCTGATCAGCATAGGGCCAAGGTGTGAATATGTCTTTCACAACGTACATCAATCTGCCTCTTTATAAAGGAGGTCCACTGGCTTCAGCAGATGATGGAAGAGCCTCAGAAAGGCTTTGGTGAAAGGGAGAAGGCAGCAGTCAGAATGACAGGCCAGAGACAGAGAGAGCTCTCAGCTTCTATAATGTGGCCATGGAGGTGTTAGTGAAAGGGGCTGAGGGCAGGAGAGAGATTCAGAGGCACACCCGGCCAACAGACATGTGGCCAATGAGGTCCCAGGGCCTGGCTGCAGTGCTGGAGAAAGCTGATGACCTCAGGTGTGTGGACAATGTTAGTAAATGACATCTCCAGCCCATCCCTGCAACATTACCTCATGTTGTTGGGTGCATGACATCACCAACACTGCCAACTACAGCCAGTACCAGTATTCCCCCTCTACCCTCACCCACATGCTGCCAGCATCACACACATCTCACAGCTTTCACAAACCTCCAGCTATTCAGTATGGCAGGTAGATCACCCAATCACATTGCAACACTCTAACAGACATCTTCCCATTCTCTTGTAGGACACTGTTGCACACAAGCTGCAGACAGCAGCAGAGTACCAGCGATGAACAAGGCCACCAGGGTCTCGCTGCAGAGGAGGTGTTGCTGTGCATTATGGTGCCAGCCATGATTGAAGCTGCCGAGCATCACCAGCAACGTGTGGGAGGATTTGGTATGTTCCTGACTTTTGCACCCTCTCAAGTCCCACTTCTCCCTCAGTCTGCCCTCTGATGTGAAGCTGCAGATGGTGTGATTATGGCCCTTCCACTTTCCTCTAATCCCCTCCTTCACCCCAACCCTCCCCTCCGACATTTACCCTTTCAGATTCCCAGGAAATGCCAGCTGGACAGAGACTGTAGCCACAGCAACACCCTGAACAGCACAACTTTGATGAAGGAAAGTGGCTCCTTGATCTGACAATTGAAGATATCAGTTCAGATATTGGTACAATGCCTACCATCGAGTAGGCTCAGCACATGGTGAGTCACAGGGCATTGCTACCTCACAGCACCAGGGTCCCAGGTTCGATTCCAACCTCAGGTCACTGTCTGTGCGGAGTCTGCACGTTCTCCCTGTGTGTACGTGGGTTTCCTCCGGGTGCTCCGGTTTCCTCCCACAGTCCAAAGATGTGCGGGTTAGGTGGATTGGTCATGATAAATTGCCCTTAGTGTCCAAATGGTTAGGTGGGGTTACTGGGTTTTGGGGATCAGGCAGGGGAGTGGGCCTAGATAGGGTGCTCTATCAGAGGGTGGGTGCAGACTCGATGGGCCCAATGGCCTCCTTGTGCACTGCAGGAATTCTAACACAGGGGAAAGGACAATTTGTGTTTCAGCTCTCCAGAGTGAGGTCACAGATCTGGGGTGGGATTCTCCACTTTGCCAGCAGCCCGGGGGTTTCCCGATGTCCTGGGGCTGCCCCACATTGGGAAACCCTATTGACCGGCCGGCAAAACGGAAAATCCCACCGGTGGGGTGAGGCAGAAATGTGGCGCAGCGGGGCAGAGAATCCACCCAAGAGATTGGGATGAGATTGAGCGGGTGGCATACAGGAGAACTCTAATAAAAATGTACACAGATGTTTGCTGCATTGGCAGCCTACTAGAGGCAGTAACTCACCAAGGCTCCTTAGGCAGTACCGAGAAGGACAAGGGCAGCAGATACCTGAGAACCTGGATGGCATGGTAGCACAGTGGTCAGCACAATTGCTTCACAGCTTCAGGGTCCCAGGTTCGATTCCCAGCTTGGGTCACTGTCTCTGTGGAGTCTACATGTTCTCCCCGTGTCTGCGTGGGTTTCCTCCGGGTGCTCCGGTTTCCTCCCACAGTCCAAAGTGTTTAATATGGTGTTTAATATGGGCAAATGGACAATATTTGCAAGAACATTTTTGACAGTGTTTCCATTTTATTCGGTTGAATTCCACGAGATGTCTCAGGTGTCACGAACCTTGAGAGAAATTCAATGGTCTCATCGTGTCACCAGGTGTTGGCAAATTGTGTCCAGAAAGTTTGAAACCTCAATTACGTAAGCGCATCCAGAAAACGCGATTATAGCAGCACAATAATTTTTAAATGTGTGACACTTCTGAAAGCATTCAAAATCTTTTTTAAATGGGGAAGCACGAGTATGAAACACAATAAAGGGTGAATCTGCTGCACCTCAATCTTCGCGCTTAAATCTACACCTGCTGAAAACGAGTATGAAAGCAGGAAGTGAGGGTGAGCGCCACGTTTGCAAGGTGGGGTTGCATTGTTAATTAGCAGTCCAGGGTTTGAGCCAAGGGAGTTTGATCATTCATGCTTTACTCCACACTTACCATTCCAGGAAATTTCTCACAATATTGTTCTTACACTTTCCAATCCCATATTTTCGCTCGTGTGCTCGAAGGTGAGTGGAATTGCTCAGCATGACATTCACACATGAGACAAAAGAACTCCTGTTTTCCAAGTTAGACATGAATGAGCACATGTGGAGTTAGTTCCATTTTCACAATGTCTAATTCAGATTTGTTGGAAATACTGATTACTCTATAACAGTGCAGTCTGATTTATCATGCTTCTGCTTAAAACATTGTGTTAACATAGACGTTTAAATTGGAATATAACTTTTCCAAGAACTAATGTTTGACAATCAACAATTTCAACATCAGGAAAGATTGCCCCTTTTAAAATAACATCATCCTCTTGAAAAAAGTGTTTTAGTATTTCTGAAGCTACAAGGACAATAATAAATATTTCTGTACTTTCCTCCTTCACCAGCCTCAACAGTTAATCAGGAAGGCATCTGAACATTCACATACAGTCACAGAGAAAATAACAGGAGGAGATATGAAGGAAATAATTTGAATTTGTGCATTGTCTTTCACAATCTCAGAACACCCCACAGCACTTTAATACTGATGATCTACCTTTGAAGTATTGTGACATCAGGTTAAACCAACCCAGGAGTAATCAGTGATTAATTAATGATTCGCCCAACCCAGATTTAATCAATGATCATTTTCTCTGTCTGCTAAATTGTAAGTCTTCTAAATTAAATGAGTTTGCAGAACCTCTACCAAGCTCATATTTAACACGTCTCTACAGAGAAGCGTGATCCTTAATTTGCCACTAATTGTCACTAAAATTGCCAGGATAACTGCAAATCTACACATACAGCCACTTTGGGAAGTGTAAATGTTGTACTGGTGCAGTCGGTAATGTTTGTGAACTGAACTCTACAATCAACCATATCTGACCTCTGAGCATTTCAAAGTGTACATGTTGTTTTAAAAAAGACCCAGTGTGCCGAGGACAGGCCTGAGGAGAAACATCATCCAGATTGGAAACAATCAGCAATATTGACAGTGAGAATATTATGTATAAAATTAACAATGCAACCATTTTAGTTGCATTTTACAATGTCACAAATCACTTTAAATAACAAATATTAATGCTTTTCCTTCTCTTGTGAATGTTCTCCATTTCCTTCTTCTTGGATACATTCATAAAATTTACAGTGCAAGAGGAGGCCATTTGGTCCATCGAGTCTGCACCGGCCCTTGGAAAGGGCACCTTACTTAAGCCCACACCTCACCCTATCCCCGTAAACCAGTAACCCCACCTAACCTTTTTGGGCACTAAGGGCAATTTATCATGGCCAATCCACCTAACCTGCATATCTTTGGACTGTGGGAGGAAACCGGAGCACCCGGAGGAAACCCACGCACACAAGGGGAGAACATACAGACTCCGCACAGCCAGCGACCCAAGCCGGGAATCGAACCTGGGAGCCTGGAGCTGTGAAGCAACAGTGCTAACCACTGTGCTGCCCCTTAATTTAATTCCAATCCCATTATCTGCCGTGGTGGGATTCGAACCCGGATCCTAGTTCAATGACAACAATACCACTGCCTCCCGATCTCTTGCTAAGATTTAGCTTCAAAAGTAACTTTATAGCTGGCGTAAGCTGTGTAATTGACTGTGGGTGTAATGAAAGAACTGGAGTCAAGAATGGGGTCATTTTATTGCTCTCTCCAAAGCTTCTTTAACATTTCTGTGAAAGAATGATCTTGCAGTCAATCTAGAACAATGCGCTGGTAATGTTGACAATGACCAGGTTGGACACTATTCTCTGGTTGGCTTTTAAGATTGGAACAAGCCACAGGCCACATAAAAGTGAGGCCAGCTGGGACTTCATAGCCTTGGTGAAGAAGCTTCTCATCATGGAAGATACATTGAACTCTTCTGCTGTTGTCTAATATAGTCCAGTAGCTGGGTTACCCAGTTACTGCTGTTGTCTAATATAGTCCAGTAGCTGGGTTACCCAGTTACTGCTGTTGCCTAATATAGTCCAGTAGCTGGGTTACCCAGTTACTGAGAACATTCATTTTCTCAGACACTATTTCACTATTTTTGAAACAATTAGAGGCTAGGGCTTCTGTGGACATTTTTGGGTTCATCTACATAAATTACCATAGAATAATGAACAGGTATAAAAAATAATTTAAAAGACGAGCGTGATGTAAGCTTCAATCTGAAAGGATTGGAATACTAAAGAATTTGTGGGGTTGTAGTGAAGATTCACCAGAATATTATTGAGGCTGAAAGGGTTAAATTATCCAGACAATTTGCATAGACGAAGCTTGTGTTCTCTGGAGCAGTGACATAGTGGTATTGCCATTGGACTAGTAATCCAGAAAGCCCAGCATAACGTTCTGAGGACCTGGGTTCGAATCCTACCACGTCAGATGGTGAAATTTGAATTCAAATAATATTTGGAAAGAAAAATCTAATGATGACCATGAAACCATTGTCAACTGTTGTAAAAACCCATCTGATTCACTAATGTCCTTTAGGGAAGAAAATCTTCCGTCCTTACCTGGTCTGGCCTACATGTGACTCCAGACCCACAGCAATGTGGTTGACTCTTAAATGTTCCCTCAAAGGCAATTAGGGATGGGCAATAAATGCTGGTACAGCCGGCGACGCCCACGGCCCTTGATCGAAAAAAACATCCTGCGCAGCCTTGAACTGGACGCACTTTGAGCTGAAGCAGTGTTGTCTAGAGGTTTAACAAAACATCCTTGCTTTTATACTCTTATTTATAAACCCAGGATGCCAAATGCATTATTAATTGCTCTCTCAACCTGTATAAAATCATGGATTTGTGCAGATGTACCTCTTGTTCCACTCTTGTTCCACTCCGCCTGCATCCCTGTCAAATGGATTCACTTCACATCCCTCAGCATTTTATCTGCCACTTATTCAGCTATTCCAGCAGCATATCTCTGTCTTCTTGAAGCCTATTACCATCCTCCTCGTAATACTTCACCGTTTTATATTGCTATAAATGTGGGCAATCTCTAGTTACAATCTCGCCTAACTCTCGCCAATCTCTGCTCTGATTACTCCGCCTCTTCTCTAGTAGTATAAAATCCATCACATTTTCTCCTCTCGTCAGCTCTGATGACGAGTCACACGGACTGGAAACATTAACTCTGTTTCTCTCTCCGTAGACGCTGTCAGACCTGCTGAGTTTATCCAGCATTTTCTGTTTTTATATTGAATGTGTGCTGACATTGAATAGATGAAGATGACTCTGCTGGAGAATGCTGGCATACCTTTTAGATAAAACCTCATGACCATTCTCTTTATGAACTTGAATGATTAACATGTTGGTAGGAATGATTAACAGAAAAGGGAATAATGACAATTTGATTCTTCTTGTTAAAAACTCCACAAGATCCAGGGGTCGACACGATTAATCTCCACATGAGCCTAACCGAGTTAGAGCCTCGCAGAGTTAGAACCTCGCAGAGTTAGAACCTCGCGGAGTTAGAGCCTCACGGAGTTAGAACCTCGCAGAGTTAGAACCTCGCAGAGTTAGAACCTCGCAGAGTTAGAACCTCGCAGAGTTAGAGCCTCACGGAGTTAGAACCTCGCAGAGTTAGAACCTCGCAGAGTTAGAGCCTCGCGGAGTTAGAGCCTCGCGGAGTTAGAACCTCGCAGAGTTAGAGCCTCGCGGAGTTAGAACCTCGCAGATTTAGAGCCTCGAGGAGTTAGAGCGTAACCGAGTTAGAGCCTCGAGGAGTTAGAGCGTAACCGAGTTAGAGCCTCGTGGAGTTAGAACCTCGCAGAGTTAGAACCTCGAGGGGTTAGAGCCTCATGGAGTTAGAACCTTGCACAGTTAGAGCCTCATGGAGTTAGAACCTCACGGAGTTAGAGCCTCATGGAGTTAGAACCTCACAGAGTTAGAGCCTCATTGAGTTAGAACCTCACGGAGTTAGAGCCTCATGGAGTTAGAACCTCGCAGAGTTAGAGCCTAATGGAGTTAGAACCTCGAGGAGTTAGAGCCTCATGGAGTTAGAGCCTCAAGGAGTTAGAGCCTCATGGAGTTAGAACCTCGAGGAGTTAGAGCCTCGAGGAGTTGGAGCCTCATGGAGTTAGAGATGGGACGAGGACTGTTACATGTAAATACTTCACTTTGGTGATGAATAATTTGTTTTAACTCTCCTTTCCGGATTCTTCGTGACCACTAAATTGGCGACGAGGGTAAAGTGGAACTGGCACTGCCACTTCCCTTCACGAATGAATAGGGTTTGCAGCATTTTTGAAAATGCCGCTCTTTTGTAGACTCAATGTTTTCGATGCGGGTGTGAAGGACTGGACTCAGTACATAGAGAGTATGTGCTACTTTAATAAGGCAAACTTTATCGTTGGGGATGATCACCGGATGGTAATTCTCACCTCCTGTGGGTGTGGGGATTTCCCCACTTTCGGCAGCATAAAGAGCCTGACTACTCCACAGCCCCAGGCTCCAAGTCATCCGAAAACTTAGTACATCAGTGGGAATGGCCAGCCCACCCTTGGGTGCATCTACAGACCTTTCCAGGGGTTAATGTTTTTTCCCATGGTGGACGTCCATTCCAAGTGGCTGGAAGTCCATCGGATGCCATGTGCCACATTGAAGGCTACAATTGAGAAGCTACAGCTCTCCTTTAGTATTGCAGAGGTGTTGGTCACTGATACTGGCCCCCCCGTCGCCAGCGGTGAGTTTGGGCATTTTATGAAGGCAAAGGAGTGAGGCCCATCCGCACGGCTGGACATGGCCCTCCCTCCAGTGGGCTGGCCAAACGCATCCTTCAAGGGGGGGGGGGGGGTGTCTGAAGCAGCAGATCGCAGGTTCCATGGAAACGCTGCTGGCAAGATTCCTGTTCCGCTCTGGCTCCACGCTGCATGCTGGTGACTCGGGACCCTCCTCAGGCTCACATTCCTGATATTGGCTGGAGACAATGACAGGGTGAGGAACAGCATGGGCAGGTGTGAAACAGGACTTCCAAACCGGGTGCCCAGTTTGGTTCCACAACCTGGGGGACGATGCCCATTGGATTCCAGGGGCAATGGTGGGACTGACCGGGGGGGTTCAGACCAAATGCCGATGCAGAAGCATCTTGACCACCTCAGGAGCCGAGCAGGGGCCCAACACTGTGGCCCTCTGGAGGAACCATCATCCAGCCACATCACCCCGACCCATGGCGGCCTGGGGTGTCGCCCCCTGGGGGCCCAGACACAGAGATGTGAGAGATCATTGACTCTGATTGGCAAATGGAGACCCCAGCATCCGATGGCGAGTGGCCAGGTATCACTGGCCAGTGATCATACCCCTCTGGAGGTTGTCAAGATAAAGGTATTCTCCAACACACTGTAACCCCCACCCAGACCCGGAGCTGATGGAAGTGCAGAGCTCTGTCTTCTTCGGAAGGACTTACTGTCTTTGTGTGGGGGGGGGGGGGGGGTGAGGAATGTTAAAATCCCACAAGAGCCGGAGGATGACCCGATTCATTTGCCCCTGAGCTTTGTGGAGTATGTGCTACCCAGCTAAGGGGCAGATGCCCAATGACCAGGTGGGTTAACCCTGGACAGGCCGACCCAGGGATGGGCTGCAGGGCTCCCGGCTGGAATGGGGCTGTTACTTGTATATACTTCACTTTAGTAATAAATCACTTTATAACTCTCCTTTCCGGGCTCCCCTGTGACGACCGAACTTTCCATTTTGCTAAAAGAGCCCAGGTGACTAACAGCAGATTACAATCCATTCCTTTGTAGCAAAGGTTCCTTTCAGGTGAGGATCTGAGCAGGAATGATGCACAGTGATCTGTGGGGTGAGGTTCTGCCACAAAGTGATTGCATGGAGCTCTCCTTCACTCCATCCATGGTTTCTTTGGCAAACACAGGCTGGAAATGGCTACTCATTGTTGCTGGTTAATGGGTTGCTCACAGCGAACAGAAAAAGTCTTTGTTAAAAGGAACAATGAAGCGAATGTGATACAGAGAATTGTGTTACAAGGACGTTGCTCGGTTTGCTGAAACCGTGTTTATTATCTGAAAAATGCTTGATGCAGCAGATAGTTATGCAAATCTATTCCCAACATCTTGCCGTTACCATGGCAGCAGTTCATAACAAATTATTAAAGCCACCAACTGTTCGCACAAACGCTGATCACCCCACACAGAGCAACAACCTGATGGAATAAACTGAATATAAAACAGCTGCATGCGGAAGGCAGCCCACTAAATTATTTTGGGTTTTGTTTATTGTCAATTTTAAATGTGCATTAATGTAAAGTGTGATATAAAAAGAGAAATATATGTACAATGACAAAACAAAATGCAACATAAAATGCACCATTCACCTGTTGTGCCACATGTGGTTTCCAATGTACAATCCTCGAATCATACACCCCATCCAGAGGCCATTCAGCCCAAGGTGCTCGTTCTGGCTCCTCAAAAAAATGATCCAACTCCCGCCAGCGCTCTGCCCTTTTCCCTGGAACCCTGAAAATGTTCCCATTTCACTGGAAATCCATTGTTTTTAACCCTTTTAGGGCTGCTGAAATTCCACATCAAAATCTTAATTTTCTTCACAAAATAGTGATTTCTTTCTTTTAAAAGGTGAAAATTGAACGCAATTTCAAAAACCATTAAACTTAATATCAGGAAATTAGTTTTATACTCAAGCGTCAGATGGTGCTTCACCAGAATGTAAATAAACAGATCTTAGCAAAGTAAATACAGAAAAACGGTCCAAAATGGTGTTGAAATAACTGCAGGTGTCGTTGGAAGAGAGCTCAGGAATTGGGAGATGTTTAAATGTCCAAGTCTGTGCAGCAGGAATGAACAAAACAAGTAAACGATTTGCATGTGCAGGACACGGTGCAGTATAAGATGGAAGAGGGAATGCTTAAAGTCTGCAGGGTTCTGTCTGAACCGTTTCTGACACAAAGGAAACATCAGGACCCTGACAGCACTGAGCGAAATAGTGACAACCCTGACCCCAGCAGCAGGACTGACTGGAGAAGCTGCCTTTAGAAGAAGTGACTGAGATACATCTACACATCACAGAGATGTATAAGATAATAAACAATATATCCTTACTTATATCTTGGCAACTAGATATTATTTTATACTTATGGATGCAAAGCTTTAAATCAGTCTTCCATTTGCTGTAAAATGTGGTGGATATGTTAACCTGGTAAATAAGGAGACCCCATCGCTCCTGCTCAAAGGTCATGTTGTTGCACATATTTGACACAAAGCTGATCCGTCTTTTCAGCCCCAAATTCCCAGACTCAGTTTCTAACCTGACAAAGGATGTTTGTGTAATATCCCGCATGGGGCCTTTGGGATGGGAACAATGGTCTTCCCCATGCTCCTTGAAGAGTACAAGCTCTCCCGCTAGGGGTGGGGTATTTCCATTAACCCAGTGTATAAAACAGCGGCCGGTAAATACCGACCAGAGAGGAACCCGCTCGGGATTTACCAGGAAGTGGATGTATCATTTGTGTAAATTAAACTTTGTTCTTATTTTACATGGTGTGGTTTCAGCGTGTCCTTATTAAAGTTTTACTTAGCGCTACCTTCCAATTGGTGCAAAGGCATCAAGGAGGCAAAACGGTAGTGGTGTGAGGGGATTGAGTATGTGAGGGTATGGATGTGAGTATGTGAAGGTGTGTGAGGGTGTGTGAGGGTGTGAATGTGTAAGAGGGTGTGAGGGTGTATGAGGGTGTGAGGGTGTATGAGGGTGTGAGGGTGTGAGGGGATGTGAGGGTGTGAGGGGGTGTGAGGGTGCGTGAGGGGCTGTGAGGAGGTGTGAGGGTGTGTGAGGGTGTAAGGCGGTGTGAGGGGGTGTGAGGGGGTGAATGTGTAAGAGGGTGTGAGGGTGTATGAGGGTGTGAGGGTGTATGAGGGTGTGAGGGTGTGAGGGGATGTGAGGGTGTGAGGGGGTGTGAGGGTGCGTGAGGGGCTGTAAGGCGGTGTGAGGGGGTGTGAGGGGGTGAATGTGTAAGAGGGTGTGAGGGTGTATGAGGGTGTGAGGGCGTGTGAGGGTGTGAGAGTGTGTGAGGGGCTGTGAGGAGGTGTGAGGGTGTGTGAGGGTGTAAGGGGGTGTGAGGGTGTGTGAGGGTGTGAGGGGAGTTGTGAGAGGGTATGAAGGTGTGAGGGTGTAATGGGGTGTGAGAGTATGAAAGGAGGTGTGAGGGGATGTGAGGGGGTGTGTGGGTGTGAGAGGAGGTATGGGGGGGTGAGGGTGTATGAGTGTGTGAGAGGGGGTGTGAGGGTGTGAGAGGGGGTGTGAGGGTGTGAGAGGGGGTGTGAGGGTGTGAGAGGGGGTGTGAGGGTGTAAGGGGGTGTGAGGGTGAAAGGCGGTGTGAGGGGGTGTGAGGGTGTGTGAGGGGAGTTGTGAGGGTGTGTGAGGGTGTGAGGGGAGTTGTGAGAGGGTATGAAGGTGTGAGGGTGTAATGGGGTGTGAGGGTGTGAAAGGGGGTGTGAGGGTGTGAGGGGGTGTGTGGGTGTGAGAGGAGGTATGGGGGAGTGAGGGTGTATGAGGGTGTGAGGGTGTGAGGGGATGTGAGGGTGTGAGGGGGTGTGAGGGTGCGTGAGGGGCTGTGAGGAGGTGTGAGGGTGTGTGAGGGTGTAAGGCGGTGTGAGGGGGTGTGAGGGGGTGAATGTGTAAGAGGGTGTGAGGGTGTATGAGGGTGTGAGGGCGTGTGAGGGTGTGAGAGTGTGTGAGGGGCTGTGAGGAGGTGTGAGGGTGTGTGAGGGTGTAAGGGGGTGTGAGGGCGTGTGAGGGTGTGAGGGGAGTTGTGAGAGGGTATGAAGGTGTGAGGGTGTAATGGGGTGTGAGAGTATGAAAGGGGGTGTGAGGGGATGTGAGGGGATGTGTGGGTGTGAGAGGAGGTATGGGGGAGTGAGGGTGTATGAGTGTGTGAGAGGGGGTGTGAGGGTGTGAGAGGGGGTGTGAGGGTGTGAGAGGGGGTGTGAGGGTGTGAGAGGGGGTGTGATGGAACCATCAATTCACTAGACACGTGCTTTCAGATATGAACAGTGGTTTTAATCTACTTACTACAGAGCCAGCCTGTTACCCGTTGAACTCTCGATGAACTCAGGCTGGCTCTGGACACTTATTTATACAGCAGTCCAGGGGGAGGAGTCGTGGGCGGAGCCAAGGGTGGAGCCTTGTACAAACTCCTGAGCATTCCCAGAGCTACTCCCCCTAGTGGTCGGATAACGCTACTGCGCTTACAATAGTATTGGTAAATACAGTGTGAATTACTAAGTGACATTCACCACAGGGTGTGAGGGTGTGTGAGAGTGTGAGGGGGGGGGGGTGAGGGGATATGAGAGGGTGTGAGGGGGTGTGAGGGGATATGAGGGGGTGTGAGGGGGGTGTGAGGGGGTGAGGGGGAGTGTGACGGTGTGAGAGGGGGTGTGAGGGGATGAGGGGGGTGTGAGGGGGGTGTGAGGTGGGGTGAGGGGGGTGTGAGAGGGGGTGTGAGGGTGTGAGGGGGTGTGAGGGGGGTGTGAGGGGTGTGTGAGGGGTGTGTGAGGGTGTGAGGGGGAGTGTGAGGGTGTGAGAGGATATGAGGGGGTGTGAGGAGGGTGTGAGGGGGGTGTGAGGTGGGTCTGAGAGGGGGTGTGAGGGTGTGAGAGGATATGAGGGGGTGTGAGGGGGGTGTGAGAGGGAGTGTGAGGGTGTGTGAGGGGATATGAGGGGGTGTGAGGGGGTGTGAGGGGGGTGTGAGAGGGAGTGTGAGGGTGTGTGAGGGGATATGAGGGGGTGTGAGGGGGTGTGAGGGGGGTGTGAGAGGGAGTGTGAGGGTGTGTGAGGGGATATGAGGGGGTGTGAGGGGGTGTGAGGGGGGTGTGAGAGGGAGTGTGAGGGTGTGTGAGGGGATATGAGGGGGTGTGAGGGGGGTGTGTAAGGGGGTGAGAGGGGTGTGAGGGTGTGAGGGTGTGAGGGGGGTGTGAGGGTGTGAGGGAGGTGTGAGGGGGGTGTGAGGGTGTGAGGGGGGTGTGAGGGTGTATGAGGGTGTGAGAGGGGGTGTGAGGGGGGGGTGTGAGGGTGTGAGGGGGGTGTGAGGGTGTATGAGGGTGTGAGAGGGGGTGTGAGGGGGGTGTGAGGGTGTGAGGGGGAGTGTGAGGGTGTGAGAGGATATGAGGGGGTGTGAGGGGGTGTGAGGGGGGTGTGAGAGGGAGTGTGAGGGTGTGTGAGGGGATATGAGGGGGATATGAGGGGGTGTGAGGGGGTGTGAGGGTGTGAGGGGGATGTGAGGTGGTGTGAGGGTGTGAGGGGGGTGTGAGGGTGTGAGGGGGGTGTGACGGTGTGAGAGGGGTTGTGAGGGGGTGTGAGGGTGTGAGAGGGGGTGTGAGGGGGTGTGAGGGGGGTGTGAGGGTGTGAGGGGGGTGTGAGGGTGTGAGAGGGGTTGTGAGGGTGTGAGGGTGTGTGAGGGTGTTTAAGACATACCCACTCTATGTTGAATGGTGATGACATTTCAAAATGTGGACGACCGAACCCACGCCAATCGTTCACTTTTATATTTGGTGTTTAAGTCGCCCCAATTCGTGGGGAGTTTAAATGTGAACTTACACACTGACATCCATGGACGTATAGGCACCATTGTGTTATAACCTGCCTGAATCCTATTGGCTGGGACTATTGGCAATCCCTTGATATATTTTAGTTTACTGACAGCTGAACTGCAAAAGGACACACCGCAACGGGGCATGGTGTGAGAGAGGGAGAGAGAGAGTGATCACCCTTTACAAAAACAAATACACAGCAACCACAAGTAACCCAATAAACAATTAAATACAAGGTAATGCTGCCAGCGAACTCTCCTCTCTCTCCCCTGCAAACAACTGGCAGCAGCAACGGGCTCCCCTTTCCCTTCATCCAATCGGTGCTAGCAGCCCGCCTCCTTGCCGTAGTCCAGGCTTCAAACTCCGGAAAAGGCAGTCAGCATACAGAATAGCACACCAGGTCAGGGAGCAGGGATACAGCCAGAAACAGCCGGAACTCAGAGATTCCCCTCCAACACCTCAGAACTAGTCAGGCGGAGTAGCCACAATGAGGGGGGGCGGGAACATCAATTAAAGTTGCAGCTGTATGAATAGAGTTGGCCATGATACCAGCTAGAGGAGGAAGCAGTGGTAAATGATTGCTGCTGTGGATAGATTATTGTGAATAACGTTATTTACTTTCTGACTTTACAAACTCGTGCTGGATTCTCACGGCCCTCACAAAACATTGCAATGCAGGAAACTGAGCAACCAAATTGTGCACAGCAAGCTCCCATAGACAGCAATGTGAAAATGACCAGCTAATTTGTTTTTTGTGATTTTGGTTCAGGGATAAGTATTGTCTTTCCTTGAAATAATGTCCTGGGATATTTTACCTCCACCCGAAAGGGCAGGTGGGAACTCGGTTTAACATAATTTCCAGAAGAATGCAGGTCTGGCAATGTTGCACTCCCTCAATGCTGCTTTGAAATGTGATTCCAGATCCAGCATCTATAGACAAAATGTGATAGTGAAAGATCAGCCTTCATTTTTAACAATAGTCCCTGCGCGGAGAATCCCGCCCCTGGTTTCTGGATTACCCGTCCAGTCACAATATCACTGTGCCAGTGTGGTGAATTGTGGTGACCGTCCCTTTAAGGGCAACAATTTGGAGTAAGGTTCACTTGGCTTGATGGACCAATTGGGAGTGAGAGTGGGTGATCACCCTGGGGTGGAGTTCCCTCTTCAGCAGGGGTTATACAAGGACAGGTCAGGAGGCTGCTGTATCTGTACAGCTTTTCTTATTCATAAATAACTTTTGCATTTCTAATGAAATCTGTGAAAGTTCATCTTTACAACCAATAGTTTCAGCATTGAGACATTGTCAAGTCAGGTATGACACAGATATGTGAAAAGGATAAGATCCGGTGACTCTGCCCCAACTAGCTTTTAATTGGCCTCTTGAGAATCATGGGGATAACAAGCGTTGGGGAAATGACCTCCTGTGCATGCACCTAACAAAATATCAATTGATGAAGCAAGGCAATAGAAAGTTCATTGTTGGAGTTTCATTCCAACCCTGTAACATACCAATAAAAAATAATTAGAAAATAATGTTTGTGTAAAACTCTTGAGGTCTTCTTAAAGGCCGATAATTGAAAACAAATCCAGAATGCACCAGAGTTTAAATGAAAATCAGGTTCTGAATCCTTGTTCCGGGAATTGTGATAATTTGTTTAATTTGTTGACACTCCATAGCACATGATATTCTGGGACATCACTGTGGTGGGAAGGGGGCAGAATTCCAGGCTCCAGCAGCCATTTAACGGCTCCTGGGTTTCCTTTGTATCTCAATGTATCTCCGGAACCGTAATACACAAGCACAATTCATTCATTGGCCTTTGGAGATGAAGGAAGAAGCTGGGTGCCTCTATTAAAAGAATGGGGCCATTAAAGTAAGAATATTAAATTTCTTCAGGAGTTGATTTGAAGCATTCATCTGCTACAGATGGTTGAGCAACAGAAACACTAGCCAGGAGCTCAGCTGCATCATGGAACTGGACCTTGTTTAAATATATTTCACCCTTTAGTGAGCTTTGGTGCTGTTTCCCCAATGGATCGAGATGCCTCAGATCCAACACTGAACCTATTTCCTGATAATATAGAGAGTCAACATTCAACTTAGTTACAGATCTAGAATGAAGAGCCATTGGAAAAATTTAAATGCATAAGATTTAAATAGTGAGATAAGAAACTTCTTCATACAGTAAGTTGAAAGACTTTGGAATTCACTTGCAGGATTAGTATGAAAACAATACTAACATTTAAGGTGAGATTCGATAGGTGGATGGTGGAAAAAGTGGTGAAGGAACCTGGGACAAGGTGAGTTAATGTGATTGAGACTATTTGATGTCAGCAAGGATTGATTTGGTCTCAGACGTATCTTCAGGTTATTCAATTGTGTAAATACACCAACCGAACAGACATCAGCCAACGTGTTATTGTCACTCTGATGTTAGTTTATACCAAAGAAGTGGCGATGCCGGCATTGGACTGGGGTGAACTCAGTAAGAAGTCTAACAACACCAGGTTAAAGTCCAACAGGTTTGTTTCGAGCAGTGCTCCGAAAGCTAGTGATTCGAAACAAACCTGTTGGACTTTAACCTGGTGTTGTAAGACTTCTTACTATACAAAAGAAGTTATCGGCACTGTTAGTTCTTATGAATACAATCAACACAAGGAATACTTTCCAATAACACCACATTCAATGATACAGATCATTTATAAAAATTGCAATTATATATTAAATTAATTCAATGGAAATATTTTTTGAAGCAGCGATGCCTTTCCTATGGTGCTGATTTTCAGCCTGTATTAGCCGTCAGTGAGAATGGTATCACAGGCGGAAAATGCCACGAGAATCGGAAAATACGATTATCGTCGATGATATTGTGGTTTCAGATTTCCCATGCCCCTCGCCGGTGATGTAATGAGGGGGGTAGTGTTAACTTGGCAGTGGAAACTGTAACGGAGTAGTACCAGGGGCGGATCCACTGAGAACAAAGAACAAAGAAAAGTACAGCACAGGAACAGGCCCTTCGGCCCTCCAAGCCCATGCTGACCATGCTGCCCGACTAACCTACAATCTTCTACACTTCCTGTGTCCGTATCCCTCTATTCCCATCCTATTCATATATTTGTCAAGATGCCCCTTAAATGTCACTATCGTCCCTGCTTCCACCACCACCTCCGGCAGCGAGTTCCAGGCACCCATTACCCTCTGTGTAAAAAAACTTGCCTCGTACATCTCCTCTAAACCTTGCCCCTCGCATCTTAAACCTATGCCCCCTAGTAATTGACCCCTCTTCCCTGGGGAAAAGCCTCTGACGATCCACTCTGTCTATGCACCTCATAATTTTGTAGACCTCTATCAGGTCGCCCCTCAACCTCCGTCATTCCAGTGAGAACAAACCGAGTTTATTCAACCGCTCCTCATAGCTAATGCCCTCCATACCAGGCAACATCCTGTGGCCATTAGCACCCGCTTTCCCTGGGTTTCTGTGGCTAAGACTCATCTTTCATTCTCACTCCACAGTATAAATATTTCCCACTCTCTCTGTCTGTTAGCTTTGACAAAGAGTCATCGGACTCGAAACGTTAGCTCTTTTCTCTCCCTACAGATGCTGCCAGACCTGCTGAGATTTTCCAGCATTTTCTCTTACTTTTCATCAATATTTTCTTTGTTTAATAGTATTTTCCATATTTGTGTGTTCCCTATCCTGTTGTAACTTTAATGTCAGCTTGTTTTTAAAACCTCTTTAAGTGAGATAAAATTAATTAAGTATTTGTACATATTTACCTTTTTTCAAATATGGGAAACCACAATTGCCATGAAACCTACATTTTAAAAGCTGTTTACTTGTGATTCTCACAATAAATATGCATTGACATAAATATATTAATAGTAAATTCATGCTGATTTCAACATAATGGTTAACACTGAAATCTTTTGCGTGGCGGGTTTGGAAGATTATGAATGACTTTGCAATACAGCCATGGCAAATCAACTGAGGACTAAATCACAATGATCATCTGAGTTTGGAATTTGTACTTGTTGTTTAGGTTTAATACTGTAGAAAAACTAGTTAATTCAGACAATTCACACCATCACTGGTAAACATCTGAAGCTATTTAACAAATATTTCATCAACAACAATTTGCACAAATCGTTATCCGAGTTGGCGGCTACCCCTCCATTTGATGGTGTTGTTTACTCAGCAGTGTGAGTTTCTGCTGTGGGGTTTATGTGACTGAAAGGACCACTCTCCACCTGCACATGTTTGGGCACATGGGACAGGACATCCCTGGAGCAGTGGGTTATAGAGTGCAGGATTCGCTTGCTGTCTTTTCCTCCTCTGCTGTCTCTGCCTCACCTTTAAGATGTGTGACTCCAAGTGTGAAGACGCTTTTCAGCCAATCCAGACCCCCATGTCCAGTGCATGGGAGTTTTGTTTGAAAATTGACCCAGGTAGATTTCCAATGACTTTCTTTAATGTGGGGACTTTGGGTGATGTCATTGTGCACATGATCTTGACAGGTTGGTGGTCAGAATTTGATGGTGGATCAAACCACTATTTTGCTGCAGCCACTTCCATCCGTCTTTACAGCTAGTGGGTCTCAGTATCTTCCTTTTCATCTTCCATCATTGAGGAGCTTCTTGTCCTCAGTTTGTCTGGCACCCCCCCCCCCCCCCCCCCCCAATACCTTGCTGCCTTGGATGGCCGACCCAGGAACAAGGAGCTCCCGAAGGGAAAGTTGAAGAGATTGTCTTAATGACATCAAGGGGACAATCCGCAGAGGAAGGTCATTCAGATAGATTTGCATTCCTAAGCCACCTAAAACAACACACCAGTGTGCAATGAGAAACTGGACACCAAGCCAAGGTGAGAGGGGGTGGGAGTGAGCCCAGTCGATGGGCCAAAGAAATGGGTTTTCATGAGGCAACTGGAGGCTAATGTTGGGGCAAAGCAGTGGAGTGGATTTTAAAGACAAGGTGCGATGACGAGAGATTTTACCACAAAGCTGAGAATTTGAACATTGAAGCATTGAGTGTTCAGTGAGCATAGTAGTTATGTAAGAAGTCTTACAACACCAGGTTAAAGTCCAACAGGTTTGTTTCAAACACTAGCTTTCGGAGCACAGCTCCTTCCTCAGGAAAGGAGCTCCTTCACCTGAGGAAGGAGCAGTGCTCCGAAAGCTAGTGTTTGAAACAAACCTGTTGGACTTTAACCTGGTATTGTAAGACTTCTTACTGTACTCACCCCAGTCCAACGCCGGCATCTCCACATCCTGGCATAGTAGTTATGTTACTGGATTAGTATCCAGGAGTCCTGGGATAATGTTCAAGATACAAGAGTTCAAATTCCACCATGTTAGGGAAAGGTAATAAATGTTGGCTTTGTGAGTAATACCCCCATTCGCGGAATGTTTAAAAAAGGAAATATGTCAGAACAAGCAGAGCTTACAGATAAATGGAATGTCTGAAGGAATGTGAGTGTTTGGGATGAGTGATTTTCAATGAAAGGTAGAAGATGGGAAGCTGGCCAACTGAAACCTGGGAAACACAGAGATATGGATGATGGTTTCAGTGGCAGATGGACTGAGGGAGGTTTGGAGGTGGGCGAGTGATGTTCTGGAGGTGGATTAAAAGAATTATGTGTTTCTGTTCATCTTTAATTGAAGAATGAGATGAACAAAAATAACAGATGGAGCAAACTTTTGACTCATTGTGTGGAAATGTTGCATTGGTTTTCTGATTAGTGGCAGGTACGTTTCCATCTTCAGTGTAAATCAAAGTTTTTGTCTGCATTTTAACCCCCAAAAACTGGTGGGTTGGGGTTAGGTTAGCGATTCAATATTTTAAGTCACAAACTGTTCCCAACAGGCCAATAACTGACTGACATCCAGGCTGGGATAGGAGACCCCATCCATTCGCTGGGAGCGGGATAACAAATGAAATTTGACAATGAGGCTGGCTCTGATTTAACTAGTTTTCCAGGTTTCACAGTGAGTGGTCAGATTCCGACAATAAGGTGGACAATTCTAAAGGAGGTGCTGGACAAGGGCTTATTATTGAAGTGGACAGGCAAGGTGAGAAAGGTAATAAAGTATAGAATATCCTTATCTTTATATGTAGGGGTAGAGGGTACAAATGCAAGGAGGTTATGTTAAATCTGTAGCCAACACTGATTTAGCCTCACTGGAGTATTGTGTCCAATCCTGTGCTCCACACTCTGGGAAAGATGTGACGGTTTTAGAGAGAGTGTGGAAAAGTTTCATGAGAATAGTTCCAGGGATGAGAAACTTCAGTTACAAAGACAGATTGGCAAAGTCAAGTCTTTTCACCCTCCAGAAGAGAAAGCAGAGATTAGAGATGGAAAATGATGAGACCTCAAGCCAGAAAGTTAGGGATAAACTATTCCCATTGGTTGAAGGATTGAAAACCTGAGGCACAAATTTGAGGTGATTGGCAAAAAGCCAGAGTGTGGTGGAGGCATGTTTAATCGTGACTTTCAAAAGAAAATTGGACAATGATCTGAAGAGAACAGCATTGCAGCATGATGGGCAAAGACAGGAGAGTGCGACTAGCTGAATTGCTCTTGTAGAGCACTAGCCTGGACACAACAGGTAGAATGGCCTCCTTCTCAACTGCGTCCATTCTATGATTCTATGGAGAAACCCAGGAGCTGAAGGGAGATGAGGACATCCTCATGGAGAAGGTTAGTGTCTCTATGGCACTGCTTGTGGGTCAGGAGGAGCAGGAGCGTTTTCCCCTGCCCCACCCCCAAATCTTGCTCTCTTCCTTGGGATTGGGCGCTGCCCCCATCAGATTCACCAGCAGAGAAAGACTCCCGATAAAGGATCGGACATTACTGTGGTGGAGGATCAATCCCTCGGGATTTGACATGCGGCTTTCAGACACTCTGTGGACAGTCAGCAGCAGCTCACTCTCCAGAGATTAGTATTTCCAGTCCAACTACATTGTGTTAGTGCAACAGACTCGATGGTTTGTTATTTTCCATCTTTTGGGAAAAGGTTAGTTGGGCCTAGAGCTAACCATAAATTATAATCATCTGAAGAAAAGTCATAATTGACTTGAAGTGTTTATTCTGTTTCTCTCTCCACAGATGCTACCAGACCTGCTGAGTATTTCTCCCATTTTCTGTTTTTATTTTGTAAATTAGAATTGTTCAGTTAATAATTATCTCTGGGGATTTTACATGGTTTATAGGAGACGTTGGGCGGGGTTCTTTGGAAACTGGCAGGGGGGGCAACTCCGGTGCGAAGGAGTGGCGTGAACCACTCCGGCATCGGGCCACCCCAAAGGTGCAGAATCCTCCGCACCTTCAGGGGCTAGGCTGGCGCCGGAGTGGTTTGCACCCCGCCGCCCGTTGCGGAAAGGGCTTGGTGCCACGCCAACCGGCGCCATAGAGCCTCCGTCGGCCGGCACGAGTTCGCGCATGCACAGGAGCGCCAACATGTGCTGGTGTCATCCCAGCGCATGCACGGGGGGGGGGGATTCATCTCCGCACCGGCCATCGCAGACCAGTACACCAGCCGGTGCGGAGGAATAGAGTGCCCCCCCATGGCACAGGCCCGCCCACGGATAGGTGGGCTCCGATCGCGGGCCAGGCCACCATGGGGGCCTCCCCCCTGGGCCAGATCCCCCCGCGCCCCCCCAAGGACCCCGTAGACCGCCCGCGGAGCCAGGTCCTGCCGGTAAGCACCTCTCGTAACAGACACCGGTGGGACCTGCCGAAAACAGGCAGCCACTCGGCCCATCACGGGCTGGAGAAACGCCCAGGGAGGCCGCTGCCAACGAACGCCAACCGGCGCGGCATTATTCCCACCCCGCCAAATCCCCGGCGCCGGAGAATTCAGCAGCCGGCGGGGGTGGGATTCACACCGCCCCCCCCCCCCCCCCCCCAGCGATTCTCTGACCCGGCGGGGGCTGGAGAATCCCGGCCAATTCTCCACTCTCTCTAATTTTGTACGATCATGTGGAGAAAGAGCCAAAATCTAACATAAAGTAACAGAGTTCTCTTTTTGAAACAATAGCCTTTTACAACTGACCTGGATATTGGGCAGGTCAGGACTTCCTTCTGGGAGAATTCTGAACAATAAACCCACGAAAAACATCGACAGTAATAAATTAAATTGTACTCAGGTGGTACTTCATTTTTAATTGTCAGATTACACAGAACATCTTCTTTAGATTGGTAAATGGGAAAGTCCTGAGAGATTCTGATAGGAATGACAGTTATGCAGACTGAGAAAGTTAATAATTGCAGAGTGGAATCATTAGCAACGGTTCCTTTGCTGTTTGGCTTACAACAATCAGCAACAACATTTTAATTGAAGCCAAACAAAAGTTCCATGTTCTCTTGAATGTGACTCTTGATATTTCTCCAGATCAGTGCGCTGAGCAAAGCCTCACTCCTCTGCACCATTGCCCAATACACAGTGATGGGTTCAAAAAGGAAATTCCTTATAATCAATTCTTTCTCCACGGCATCTATGGCGACTTTACTTCAGAATCATCGGATCACTGAACTGTGGCGGAAGGAGGCTATTCGGCTCACCGGGTCTGCATCGACCCTCCGAAAGGGCACTCCCCCTCGGCCAACACCTGAGCCCACCCTACCCTATCACTGTAACCCACCCTGCACATCCATGGGCACCAATGGCAATTTATCATGGCCATTCCACTTCACAACTTTGAACTGTGGGAGGAAACCAGAGCACCCGGAGGAAACCCACACAGACACGGGGAGAACGTGCAGACTCCGCACAGACAGTGACCCAGCCGGGAATCGAACCTGGGACCCTGGAGCTGTGAAGCAGCAGTGCCAACCACTGTGCCAGCAGATCAAGGCTGATCATCTAGCTCTGCCATTGCCCCCCTATCCATATCGCTTGGTGCCATTAGTTTTCCAGAAATCTATGGATCCCAGTCTTGAACACACTGAGTGACTGAGTCTCCGAGGCCCCGTGAGGCAGAGAATTCCACAGGCTCAACACCCTCTGAGTGAAGAAATTCCTCCTAAATAGCTTGGCCCTCGTTCTCAGACTGTGTCCCCTGGTTTTACACCACCAGCCACGGGAAACACCCTTCCGACATCTATCCTGTCAAACTGTAAGAATTTTGTACGTTTCAATGAGATTGCCTCTCATTCTTCAAAACTCTGGCGAATACAGACCCAGTTTCCTCAATCTTCCATCAGAAGACAATCCCACCATCCCAGGTGAACTGGTGAACCTCGGTTACGCTCCCACTGTGGGAAATATATCCTTCCTTGGATACGGAGACAATACTCCAGGTGCAGTCTCACCAAGGCTCAATATAATTACAGCAAGACATCTTTACCCCTCGACTGAGATCCCCCTACAATCACGGCCAACGTACCATTCGTCTTTCCAATTGCCTGCGACACCTCCTAACTAGCTTTTAGTGGCTCGTGGATGATGTGATCCGATCACAGTCTCCGCTGACCAGAACACCTGAGGTTAGAGGACCATGTAGGGTTGCAGTGTGGAGGGGTGTAAGCGAGGGAGGGGCGGAGGCGGGGGTGTGAGTGGGGGTGGAATGGAGAAGTGGTGGAGGGAGGTGGAGCGGTGTGAGTGGGGGAGGGGCAGGGGAGGGGTGTGAGCGTGGGAGGTGTGGTGGATGGGTGTGTGGTGGAGGGGCATGAGTGGGGGAGGGGTAGTGGAGGGGTGTGAGTGGGGGAGGGGTGTGTGTGGGGGAGGGGCAGTCAAGGGGTGTGTGTGGGGGAGGGGCAGTGGAGGGGTGTGTGTGGGGGAGGGGCAGTGGAGGGGTGTGTGTGGGGGAGGGGTGTGTGTGGGAGGGGCAGGGGAGGGGTGTGAGTGGGGGAGGGGTAGTGGAGGGGTGTGAGTGGGGGATGGACAGAGGAGGGGTGTGAGCGCGGGGGGGTGGTGGAGGGGTGTGTAGTGGAGGGGTGTGAGTGGGGGAGGGATGCATGTGGGGGAGGGGCAGACAAGGGGGGTGTGTGGGGGAGGGGCAGTGGAGGGGTGTGTGTGGGGGAGGGGTGTGTGTGGGAGGGGCAGGGGAGGGGTGTGAGCGGGGGAGGGGCATGGGAGGGGTGTGAGTAGGGGAGGGGCAGTGGAGGGGTGTGAGTGGGGGAGGGGCTGGGGAGGGGTGTGAGTGGGGGAGGGGTAGTGGAGGGGTGTGAGTGGGGGAGGGGCAGTGGAGGGGTGTGAGTGGGAGAGGGGCAGTGGAGGGGTGTGAGTGGGGGAGGGGCGGGGTAGGGGTGTGAGTGGGGGAGGGGCAGTGGAGAGGTGTGAGTGGGGGAGGGGCAGGGGAGGGGTGTGAGTGGGGGAGGGGCAGTTGAGGGGTGTGTAGTGGAGGGGTGTGAGTGGGGGAGGGGTGTGTGTGGGAGAGGGGCAGTCAAGGGGTGTGTGTGGGAGGGGCGGGTAGTGGTGTGAGTGGGGGAGGGGCAGTGGAGGGGTGAGTGTGGGGGTGGGGCAGAGGAGGGGTGTGAGTGGTGGAGGGGCAGGGTAGGCGTGTGAGTGGGGGAGGGGCAGAGGAGGGGTGAGTGTGGGGGAGGGGCAGAGGAGGGGTGTGAGTGGGGGAGGGGCAGAGGAGGGGTGTGAGTGTGGGAGGGGTGGTGGAGGGGTGTGCAGTGGAGGGGTGTGAGTGGGGGAGGGGTGTGTGTGTGGGAGGGGCGGGGTAGAGGTGTGAGTGGGGTAGGGGTGTGAGTGGGGGAGGGGTGGTGGAGGGGTGTGCAGTGGAGGGGTGTGAGTGGGGGAGGGGTGTGTGTGTGGGAGGGGCGGGGTAGAGGTGTGAGTGGGGTAGGGGTGTGAGTGGGGGAGGGGTGTGTGTGTGGGAGGGGCGGGGTAGGGGTGTGAGTGGGGGAGGGGTGGGGTAGGGGTGTGAGTGGGGGAGGGGTGTGTGTGTGGGAGGGGCAGGGTAGGGGTGTGAGTGGGGGAGGGGCGGGGTAGGGGTGTGAGTGGGGGAGGGGTGGGGTAGGGGTGTGAGTGGGGGAGGGGTGTGTGTGTGGGAGGGGCAGGGTACGGGTGTGAGTGGGGGAGGGGTGGGGTAGGGGTGTGAGTGGGGGAGGGGTGTGTGTGTGGGAGGGGCAGGGTAGGGGTGTGAGTGGGGGAGGGGTGTGTGTGTGGGAGCGGCAGGGGAGGGGTATGAGTGGGGGAGGGGCGGAGTGGGGGGGGAGGGGCGGAGTGGGGGAGGGGAGGGGCGGGGTAGGGGTGTAAGTGGAGGAGGGGTGTGTGTGTGGGAGGGGCAGGGGAGGGGTGTGAGTGGGGGAGGGGTGGAATGGGGGGGAGGGGCGGAGTGGGGGAGGGGAGGGGTGGGGTAGGGGTGTGAGTGGGGGAAGGGTGGAATGGGGAAGGGGAGGGGTGGGGTGTGAGTGGGGACGGGTGTGTGTGGGAGGGACAGGGGAGGGATGTGAGTGGTGGAGGGGCGGAGTGGGGGAGGGGAAGGGCGGGGGAGGGGTGTGAGTGGGGGATGGGCGGAGTGGGGGAGGGGAGGGGTGGGGAGGGGTGTGAGTGGGGGAGAGGTGGTGGGAGGGGCAGAGGAGGGATGTGAGTGGTGGAGTGGTGTGAGTGGGGGAGGGGCAGGGGTGGGGTGTGAGTGGGGAGGGGTGTGTGTGGGAGGGGCAGGGTAGGGATGTGAGTGGTGGAGGGGCGGAGTGGGGGAGGGGAGGGGCGGGGAGTGGTGTGAGTGGGGGAGGGGCGGAGTGGGGGAGGGGAGGGGTGGGGGAGGGGTGTGAGTGGGGGGGGTGGGGAGGGGAGGGGCAGGGGAGGGGTGTGAGTGGGGGAGGGGTGTGTGTGGGAGGGGCAGGGGAGGGATGTGAGTGGTGGAGGGGTGTGAGTGGGGGAGGGGCAGGGGAGGGGTGTGAGTGGTGGAGGGGCGGAGTGGGGGAGGGGAGGGGCGGGGAGGGGTGTGAGTGGGGGAGGGGCAGGGGAGGGGTGTGAGTGGTGGAGGGGCGGAGTGGGGGAGGGGAGGGGCGGGGGAGGGGTGTGAGTGGGGGAGGTGCGGAGTGGGGGAGGGGAGGGGCAGGGGAGGGGTGTGAGTGGGGGAGGGGCGGAGTGGGGGAGGGGAGGGGCGGGGGAGGGGTGTGAGTGGGGGAGGGGTGGTGGGAGGTAGGCCAAGGATGGGGGAGGCGTGGAAAAATCAGAACTTTGGAATAAGTGAAGGACTGATCCTTCCTCTGGCTCCACAGGAGCTTTTTATTCAAAGTTTAAAACATTAATTTAACTGTTACGTCACCTCGGCCCAGGTCCCTGTGGACAAATGCACTTCCCACTATTCTGCTCTTCTGTTTTTTCTCCCAAAGTGGATAACTTTCCATTTATTCACATTATATTTCAGCTGCAATTTCATTGCCCACTCACTCAGTCTGTCTCAATCCCCTTGAAGCCCCCTTCCCTCCTCCTAACAATCCCAGATCGGGAAGTTAATTTTTAAATTCTGGGAATCCCATTGCAACAGCAGCTGTTACCTCCCCAGAATTCAGGCTGCTGCCTGACGGGTGAATTTGTAATTTTATTTTATGGATCCCTCAGTGTGATATTTAAATGTGAGCTACATGATGTTGCCACAGCTACATCAGGAATGATTGGAGTTCTCCGTCTAACAACCAGTTTGCGAAATAGCCATTATAATTGAATCCCAGTAGTGTTAAACTGAGAATGCATTTTAATATTCATTTCTATGCAAATAAAGCAGCGTTGTCATGGCAAACCTGGGCAGGATTGTCTTTATCTATCTACAGCTACAAGGGACCTGAAACTTTTGGTCTTTCAAAAAGCAGCTTCTTAAAGTTGGACAGATGTAAATTGAGTTGTTGCAACACAAATTGATGAGAAGGGTGTGGCTGTTTGCCATCAGCTGATGGTGGGACTGTCAGGTGGCAGAGGGGAACTTTCCTAAATAATGAGATTCCAAGTACAGAATCGGAGTATGATGCCCCCACTCTGCCCAGTGAGAATGGCAGCGTCGGAATCGCCGGTCACTGCACTCAGTCTCAAAAAGGGAGAATTCTGGCCTGTGGGCCCGAATCCACCAGCAGCGTCCCACTGGAATTGGGATCTAACCAGATCTCCCAAGACGAAGCAACCTGTGGGCGGGACCCAGTCTCCCACGACTAAGTGAGTTGAAGACGCCATTTAGCCGTGCTGACACCGGATTGGCCAATCGGCCTCGCCGAGGGGACCCCAGTTAGGCGATGTTCAGTGTTAGAAACATAGAAAATATAGGAGCAGGAGGAGGCCATTCAGCCCTTCGAGCCTGCTTCGCCATTCATTATGATCATGGCTAATTATCCAACTCAACAGCCTAATCCGCTTTTCCCCATATCCTTCGACCTCCTTCACCCTAAGTGTTATGTCTAACTGCTTTTTGAAACCATACAATGTTTTGGACACAACTATTTCCTGTGGGAAGAAATTCCATCAACTCACCACTCTCTGGTGAAGGAATTTCTCCTCATCTCTGTCCGAAATGGTCTACCCCGTATCCACAGACTGTGACCCCTGGTTCTGGACACACCCATCATTGGTAACATCTTCCCTGCATCTACCCTGTTAAGTCCTGTTAAAATTTTATAGGTTTCTATGAGATCCACCCTCATTCTTCTGAACTCCAGCGAGAACAATCCCAACCTAGTCAATCTCTCCTCATATGACAGTCCCGCCATCCCTGGAATCAGTCTGGTAACCCTTCGCTGCACTCCCTCGAGAGCAAGAACATCCTTCCTCAGCAAAGGAGACCAATACCGCATACAATATTCCAGTGCTTGGGAGTTTGGTGGGACAGACAGGCAGCATTTCCCTGTTATGGATCTCCACAATGTTTAAAGATCCTTCAGTGTGATTTGGACAGGTTGAATGAAAACAGCGGGTCTAGTGGCCTGAAGTGCATATGTTTTAATGCAAGAAGTATTACGGGTAAGGCAGATGAACTTAGAGCTTGGATTAGTAATTGGAACTATGATGTTGTTGCCATTACAGAGACCTGGTTGAGGGAAGGACAGGATTGGCAGCTAAACGTTCCAGGATTTAGATGTTTCAGGCGGGATAGAGGGGGATGTAAAAAGCGTGGCGGAGTTGCGCTACTGGTTAGGGAGAATATCACAGCTGTACTACGGGAGGACACCTCAGAGGGCAGCGAGGCTATATGAGTAGAGATTAGGAATAATAAGGATGTAGTAACAATGTTGGGGGTTTACTACAGGCCTCCCAACAGCCAGCGGGAGATAGAGGAGCAGATAGGTAGACAGATTTTGGAAAGGAGTAAAAGCAACAGGGTTGTTGCAATGGGAGACTTCAACTTCCCCAATATTGACTGGGACTCACTCAGTGCTAGGGGCTTAGACAGAGCAGAGTTTGTAAGGAGCATCCAGGAGGGCTTCTTAAAACAATATGTAGACAATCCAACTAGGGAAGGGGCTGTACTGGACCTGGTATTGGGGAATGAGCCGGCCAGGTGGTAGAAGTTTCAGTAGGGGAGCATTTCGGGAACGGTGACCACAATTCAGTAAGTTTTAAAGTGCTGGTGGACAAGGATAAGTGTGGTCCTAGGGTGAATGTGCTAAATTGGGGGAAGGCTAATTATAACAATATTAGGCATGAACTGAAGAACCTAGATTGGGGGCGGATGTTTGAGGGTAAATCAACATCTGACGTGTGGGAGGCTTTCAAATGTCAGTTAAAAGGAATTCAGGACCGGCATGTTCCAGTAAGGAAGAAGGATAAATACGGCAAATTTCGGGAACCTTGGATAACGAGAGATATTGTAGGCCTCGTCAAAATGAAAAAGGAGGCATTTGTCAGGCTAGAAGGCAGGGAACAGACGAAGCCTGTGTGGAATATAAGGAATGTAGGAAGGAACTTAAGCAAGGAGTCAGGAGGGCTAGAAGGGGTCACGAAAATTCATTGGCAAATAGGGTTCAGGAAAATCCCAAGGCTTTTTACATGTACATAAAAACCAAGAGGGTAGCCAGGGAAAGGGTTGGCCCACTGAAGGATAGGCAAGGGAATCTATGTGTGCAGCCAGAGGAAATGGGTGAGGTACTAAATGAATACTTTGCATCAGTATTCACCAAAGAGAAGGAACTGGTGGATGTTGAGTCTGGAGAAGGGTGTGTAGATAGCCTGGGTCACATTGAGATCCAAAAAGACGAGGTGTTGGGCGTCTTGAACAATATTAAGGTGGATACATCCCCAGGGCCTGATGGGATCTACCCCAGAATACTGAAGGAGGCAAGAGAGGAAATTGCTGAGGCCTTGACAGAAATCTTTGGATCCTCACTGTCTTCAGGTGATGTCCCGGAGGACTGGAGAATAGCAAATGTTGTTCCTTTGTTTAAGAAGGGTAGCAAGGATAATCCAGGGAACTACAGGCCGGTGAGCCTTACGTCAGTGGTAGGGAAATTACTGGAGAGAATTCTTCGAGACAGGATCTACTCCTATTTGGAAGCAAATGGACGTATTAGCGAGAGGCAGCATGGTTTTGTGAAGGGGAGGTCGTGTCTCATTAACTTGAGAGAGTTTTTCGAAGAGATCACGAAAATTATTGATGCAGGTAGGGCAGTGGATGTTGTATATGAAGCCTTTGACAAGGTCCCTCATGGCAGACTGGTACAAAAGGTGAAGTCACATGGGATCAGGGGTGAGCTGGCAAGATGGATACAGAACTGGCTAGGTCATAGAAGGCAGAGAGTAGCAATGGAAGGGTGCTCTTCTGATTGGAGGGCTGTGACTAGTGGTGTTCCGCAGGGATCAGTGCTGGGACCTTTGCTATTCGTAGTATATATAAATGATTTGGAGGAAAATGTAACTGGTTTGATTAGAAAGGTTGGTGGAATTGCAGATAGCGATGAGGACTGTCAGAGGGTACAGCAGGATTTAGATAGTTTGGAGACTTGGGCAGAGAGATGGCAGATGGAGTTTAATCTGGACAAATGTGAGGTAATGCATTTTGGAAGGTCTAATGCAGGTAGGGAATATACAGTGAATGATAGAACCCTCAAGAGTATTGAAAGTTAGAGTGGTCTAGGTGTACAGATCCACAAGTCACTGAAAGGGGCAACACAGGTGGAGAAGTTAGTCAAGAAGGTATACAGCATGCTTGCCTTCATTGGCCGGTGAATTGAGTACAAGATTTGGCAAGTCATGTTGCAGCTGTATAGAACCTTAGTTAGGCCACACTTGGAGTATAGTGTTCAATTCTGGTCGCCACACTACCAGAAGGATGTGGAGGCTTTAGAGAGGGTGCAAAGAGATTTACCAGGATGTTGCCTGGTATGGAGGGCATTAGCTATAAGGAGCGGTTGAATAAACTCGGTTTGTTCTCACTGGAACGACGGAGGTTGAGGGGTGACCTGATAGAGGTCTACAAAATTATGAGGGGCATAGACAGAGTGGATAGTCAGAGACTTTTTCCCAGGGTAGAGAGGTCAATTACTAGGGGGCATAGGTTTAAGGTGCGAGGAGCAAGGTTTAGAGGAGATGTACGAGGCAAGTTTTTTTACACAGAGAGTAGTGGGTGCCTGGAACTCGCTGCCGGAGGAGGTGGTGGAAGCAGGGACGATAGTGACATTTAAGGGGCATCTTGACAAATACATTAATGTTTTGTTGTGCTCTTGACGTAGCATAAGCTGCTTCCTTGATGTGCACTCTGACAAAGGAAGGTTCAGACTTGGAGATAGTTTTAACACATTTATTAAACTGTTAACAATTCTCCTACTTGGATTCGACTCTCCTGTTAACCCTGCTGTAGCTACTGAGACTGATGAACCAGTCTGCTACAATCCATGTGGTGGGTGTGATGTGTTCAATCAACCCTGTGTACTCACTAAGTGTCTCCACTGGAAGTAGGAAGATCATGTGTGCTGTGTCCTTTTAAATGGGTTGGTTTAATGCCCCCCTGTGGTAGTGTCACCTCTGTGTGTGTCGTGAATGCCCATTGGTCGTGTCCTATCTTACTGGCCTATTGGTTGAATGTCTGTCTGTCATGTCTCTGGTGCTCCCTCTAGTGTCTAGCTAGGTGTAGTGTGTTCACATTAACCCCTTGTGTATTTACAGTGATGCATATCACCACAATGAATAGGATGGGAATAGAGGGATACGGACCCAGGTAGTGTAGAAGATTCTAGTTCAGACGGACAGCATGATCGGCACAGGCTTGGAGGGCTGAAGGACCTGTTCCTGTGCTGTACATTTCTTTGTTCTTGGTGTGAATGGGTAAATGAATGGGCGTTACAGTATAATTTGGATAAATGCGAGGTTATCCACTTCAGTGGCTGCTGTTGCTGTTTCCACCCTTTTCTGTAGCCGGAAAGGTTTCAGTTGAGGAACCTGCGAAGGGTGGTGATGTGTTTTTTTTGTGAAAATGAGCTGTTATAGCTTTGTATTGGTACCAATATGGAGCAGTGACATTTCCTTGTTCTTTAATAGTTAGTGTGATGAGTGGATTGTTATGTAGCTGATTTTAAAATTTTTGTTACTGTTGACCCTCTCGCCCTCTCTAACCGCCCTCTCTAACCGCCCTCTCTAACCGCCCTCTCTAATCACCTCTCTAATCGCCCTCTCTAATGGCCCTCTCTAATGGCCCTCTCTAACCGCCTTCTCTAATGGCCCTCTCTAATGGCCCTCTCTAACCGCCCTCTCTAACCGCCCTCTCTAACCGCCCTCTCTAACCGCCCTCTCTAACCGCCCTCTCTAACTGCCCTCTCTAACCGCCCTCTCTAACCGCCCTCTCTAACCGCTCTCTCTAACCGCCCTCTCTAATCGCCCTCTCTAACCGCCCTCTCTAATCGCCCTCTCTAACCGCCCTCTCTAACCGCCCTCTCTAACCGCCCTCTCTAACCGCGCTCTCTAACCGCCCTCTCTAACCGCCCTCTCTAATGGCCCTCTCTAACCGCCCTCTCTAATCGCCCTCTCTAATCGCCCTCTCTAACCGCCCTCTCTAATCGCCCTCTCTAATCACCCTCTCTAATCGCCCTCTCTAACCGCCCTCTCTAATCGCCCTCTCTAATGGCCCTCTCTAACCGCCCTCTCTAATCGCCCTCTCTAATGGCTCTCTCTAACCGCCCTCTCTAACCGCTCTCTCTAATCGCCCTCTCTAATCGCCCTCTCTAACCGCCCCTTTAATCGCCCTCTCTAATCGCCCTCTCTAACCTCCCTCTCTAATCGCCCTCTCTAATCGCCCTCTCTAACCGCCCTCTCTAACCGCCCTCTCTAACCGCTCTCTAATCGCCCTCTCTAATCGCCCTCTCTAACCGCCCCCTCTAATCGCCCTCTCTAACCGCCCTCTCTAATGGCCCTCTCTAACCGCCCTCTCTAACTGCCCTTTCTAACCGCCCCCTCTAACCGCCCTCTCTAACCGCTCTCTCTAACCGCCCTCTCTAATCGCCCTCTCTAACCGCGCTCTCTAACTGCCCTCTCTAACCGCCCTCTCTAATGGCCCTCTCTAACCACCCTCTCTAACCGCCCTCTCTAATCGCCCTCTCTAATGGCCCTCTCTAACCGCCCTCTCTAACTGCCCTTTCTAACCGCCCCCTCTAACCGCCCTCTCTAACCGCTCTCTCTAACCGCCCTCTCTAACCGCCCTCTCTAACCGCCCTCTCTAACCACTCTCTCTAACCACCCTCTCTAACCGCCCTCTCTAACCGTCCTCTCTAACCGCCCTCTCTAACCGCCCTCTCTAACCGCCCTCTCTAACCGCCCTCTCTAATCGCCCTCTCTAACCGCCCTCTCTAACTGCCCTCTCTAACCGCCCTCTCTAACCGCCCTCTCTAACCGCCCTCTCTAACCGCCCTCTCTAACCGCCCTCTCTAACCGCCCTCTCTATTCGCCCTCTCTAACCGCCCTCACTAATCACCCTCTCTAATGGCCCTCTCTAATCGCCCTCTCTAACCGCCCTCTCTAACCGCCCTCTCTAACCGCCCTCTCTAACCGCCCTCTCTAAACGCCCTCTCTAACCGCCCTCTCTAACCGCCCTCTCTAACCGCCCTCTCTAACCGCCCTCTCTAACCGCCCTCTCTAACCGCCCTCTCTAATCGCCCTCTCTAACCGCCCTCTCTAACCGCCCTCTCTAACCGCCCTCTCTAACCGCCCTCTCTAACCGCTCTCTCTAACCGCCCTCTCTAATCGCCCTCTCTAACCGCCCTCTCTAACCGCCCGCTCTAACCGCCCTCTCTAACACTGTTTCTCTCCACAGAAGCTGCCTGACCTGCTGCGTATTCCCAACAAATTCTGTTTCTATTTTAAATTTCCACCATCCACAGCACTTTGACTTTGTTTCCAGTAAGTTTATTACTCTTGATGTAGAAATGATTCAGCCCAATTTACTCCTTGTGCTGCCTCACTCCACAACCTCCTTCATTCAAAAGGACAATCAATTTCTTTGATTTCCATGTTAGCAAGTCTTTCAGTTGCTATGTTACGCTGTGTTTTATTTAGTGAAACATGTGAATGAACTGAGAGGATTCAGTCCAGGCTCAGCCCAAACACCACAATTCAGTTACTTACAACAAAGTCATGAAAACCGTTAGTTATTTATCAATTTACAATTGTGTTCAGCAGATTTTTGAGATCTGGAAGAAGCTATTGGGTGCATTGACCTATTCTGTTTGATATCCATGTATCTTGCCTCTTGCTATATCCATCACCTCTGGAAACATGTATAATTACAGTAAAATCATCTATGGCAGCTTGTGGGCAGCATACGGGCTTTGGCTAGCACTGCTGCCTCACTGCTCCAGGGTCCCTGGTTCGATCTCGGCTTGGGTCACTGTCTGGTGGAGTCCACACGTATTTCCCGCTTCTACATGGGTTTCCTCCGGGTGCTCCGGTTTCCTACCACAGTCCAAAGTTGTGCAGGTTAGGTGGATTGGCCGTGATAAATTGCCCTTAGTGTTCAAACATCAGTCAGGGTTATGGGTATAGGGTGGGGAAGTGAGGCTGGCTAGGGTGCTCTGTTGGAGGGTTGAGGCAAACTCAATGGGCCGAATGGCCTCCTTCTGCGCTGTAGGAATTCTATGATCAGAGAGAAACAGAGCTGACTTTTCAAGTCCAACATGACTCTTCATTGGAACAGATAGGCCAGAATGTCCATGTCCCCCACCGGGGTGGGGCCGGAGGGGTGGGGGGGGGGGGGGGGGGGGGGGGGAGAGAGAACGTGAATCTGAAGAGATGGGATTCCTTCCAGGTTCCTCCAATCCTGACCACAGAGGTTTTAAGCTGCGGTGGGCAAGGCCTTGAACAGGAAGCCCACCCTCGCCCAAGTGCCCAATTAAGGGCTGTTTCCCACCCAGCCCCTTTTGAAGTCAAGCCCCCTCCCCCCCCCCCCCCCCCCCCCCCCCCCCCCCCCCCGTATCATTTATGGGTCTCCGGAACATCCCCCCTGCCCTCAGACCCATTCTCTCCCCCGAGACCACATTCACCCAAACTCTACCTGATGGGAACAATATAGAATTGATACAAATTTTGAGGGAAGTTCAATGACCTGAATTGTTAAGTTTGTTTCTGTGTCCAAAGCTGCTGTCGGATTCGGTAGTAATTGAAGTATTTTCAGTTTCTATCGTGGGGTTTTGCACCTTCTGACAAATATATTACTTATTGTTATCTTTTATAAGATGAGAAAGTGGAACCATACCGGAGAGGGAAGGAACCAAAACAGCTGAAATTGTTGTTTTCCTTAAATCGAACATAACCTGAGAAAAAGAAAATAAAACACGTTTTAGAACAAATGACACACTTGTTGTTGAGTTATATTCAAACACAATCTATATTTCCTGGAACCTGGCAGCTGGGGATTGCAACACAACAGAGTTGAATAATTTCATCAAACATTAAAATGTTATACGTCTCACCTAATTGTTAAATTAATTTCCTTAACTCACCGAGGACTGAATTCAT
Organism: Scyliorhinus canicula; assembly: GCF_902713615.1. NCBI lineage: Eukaryota > Metazoa > Chordata > Chondrichthyes > Carcharhiniformes > Scyliorhinidae > Scyliorhinus > Scyliorhinus canicula. The sequence continues at coordinate 144,248,547 of NC_052161.1, forward strand.
AAGACTTTTAAAATGTCTCTTATTCCCAACACTGCACAAAACTTCTTATCTCATTCTAAGTAAGAAGTTTTACAACACCAGGTTAAAGTCCAACACGTTTGTTTCAAACACTAGCTTTCGGAGCACTGCTCCTTCCTCAGGTGAATGAAGAGGTATGTTCCAGAAACATATATATAGACAAATTCAAAGCTGCCAGACAATGCTTGGAATGCGAGCATTTGCGGGTAATCAAATCATTACAGATCCAGGGAGAGGGATAATCCCAGGTTGAAGAGGTGTGAATTGTCTCAAGCCAGAACAGTTGGTAGGATTTCGCAAGCCCAGGCCAGATGGTGGGGGATGAATGTAATGCAACATGAATCCAAGATCCCGGTTGAGGCCGGACTCATGTGTGCGGAACTTGGCTATAGGTTTCTGCTCGGCGATTCTGCGTTGTCGCGCATCCTGAAGGCCGCCTTGGAGAACGCTTACCCGGAGATCACACCCCCACTACTTGCCTTCAAACAACTGCGCAACCTCAAACAAACCATTGTTTGCAGCAAACTACCCAGCCTTCAGAACAGCGACCACGACACCACACAACCCTGCCAGGGCAATCTCTGCAAGACGTGCCAGATCATCGACATGGATACCATCATTACACGTGAGAACACCACCCACCAGGTACGCGGCACATACTCGTGCGACTCGGCCAACGTTGTCTACCTCATACACTGCAGGAAAGGATGTCCCGAAGCGTGGTACATTGGCGAGAGCATGCAGACACTGCGACAACGAATGAACAGACATCACGCGACAATCACCAGGCAGGAATGTTCCCTTCCAGTCGGGGAACACTTCAGCAGTCAAGGGCATTCAGCCTCTGATCTCCGGGTAAGCGTTCTCCAAGGCGGCCTTCAGGACGCCCGACAACGCAGAATCGCCGAGCAGAAACTTAAAGCCAAGTTCCGCACACATGAGTACGGCCTCAACCGGGACCTTGGATTCATGTTGCATTACATCCACCCCCCACCATCTGGCCTGGACTTGCGAAATCCTACCAACTGTCCTGGCTTGAGACAATTCACACCTCTTTAACCTGGGGTTACCCCTATCTTTGGATCTGTAAAGATTTAATTACCTGCAAATGCTTGCATTCTAAGCATTGTCTGGCATCTTTGACTTTGTCTATATATATGTTTCTGGAACATTCACCTGAGGAAGGAGCTGTGCTCCGAAAGCTAGTGTTTGAAACAAACCTGTTGGACTTTAACCTGGTGTAAGACATCTTACTGTGCTCACCCCAGTCCAACGCCAGCATCACCACATCATCTCATTCTAAGGCCACAATTTGAACTCCGGTGGGGTTAGGTTGGGTTGGGTTAGGTTGTGTGAGGCGGACGGGGAGCGGGGGGGGGGGGGGGGGGGGGGGGGGGGGGTGAGTGGAATAAGTTTAAAATTTACAAAAAGACTGTGACTTTCTAACGTGGGCTTCAACAATATCTCACAGGTCAGCTTCTCATATCACTCATTAATATGTCAATAAAACTGCACACGCTGCTATATGATGATTACTGGCTGATCAAAGGACTTACGTATGGTAACAATGCACCTCTTAAAGTGAGACCATATCCTCTCCTGATTCCTGGGTGAAAGGGCCATGCCAGAGCTTTCAAGGAAATGAGCCATCCAGTCTTTGAAGATGGCCTGACACCCAACGAGAAGGGTTCAGAGTGAGGGGGAAGTTCTCTTTGTAGTCCATGGAAGAAGGATCCTAAAAGACTGAGCCCTGGCTTTGTGCCACAATGAAGACGCACTGTCAAGGAACTGCCCAGCTGTCGAGGAACTGCCCAGCTGTCAAGGAACTGCCCAGCTGTCGAGGAACTGCCCAGCTGTCAAGGAACTGCCCAGCTGTCAAGGAACTGCCCAGCTGTCGAGGAACTGCTAATGAGCTGTCCAGCTGTCAAGGAACTGGTCAGCTGTCAAGGGGATGTTAAAGGTCTGTCCATCTGTCAAGTCATTGTCCAATTGTCAAGGAAATGTTAAAGAGCTGTCCAGCTTTCAAGGAACTATACAGCTGTCAAACCTCTGAAAGATGTCCGCGAAGTATCAAAGTTATCAAGGAACTGTCGAAGAATACGAGGGGACTTGGAACTGAGGGAGTAGAGGTGAAAGATAGTGAGTAGGGGGTTTGGGTTTGTAAGAATCATGGATTCCCTAGAATGCAGAAGGAGGCCATTCGCCCCATTGAGTCTGCACTGACCCTCTGAAAGAGCACTATACCTAGGCCCACTCACCGCCCAATCCCCATAACCCCACCTAACAGGCACATCTTTGGACTGGCAAAAGTTGGCATTAAATTGGCAGAGTGGGGATGAGGCAATGGGTGTGCGTAAAGGGGAATTGCATTGGAGTAGGGATGTGAGGGAGCATGGGGTGTTGCTGGGTATGGGCTGGCATGGATGGGGTACTGGGAGTATGTGGGGGTGAGGAGAGGTGAGGGCTGGAGAGATGTTATTGGATTTCTTTATTCTTGCTATTTATTTCAGCACGGTGCTGGGGCAGAGAGGCAGAAATGTCAGCAACTCGCCTCCACATCCGCCTGTCTCCACCGTCACGCTGGGGTTGCCTGTCCCGACTTCTACTTCAGCAAGCTCCCCCCCCCCCCACCCCCCCCCCCCCCCCCCCCAACCCCACCCTTCCCCCACATCCCCTGGTTGGACTCATCCACCTGCAGGTAGGTGCTGGATGCTCGCCGAAAACCACTCATGTAATCCCTGGTTCTGCGACTGTGTCTCCACAATCGATGGGACCGTCCATTCCAGAAGCTTGAGGCCCATCTGGAAGGCGGCTAGTCCCTGGAGGGGACAGAAGATGACAGTGTTAGGCTATCCGAGGCATGCAGTCAAGGGGGTGGGTCGCTGGTGGCCTCAGTGGTCAGGGTACCCATGGTGGTGGGTATGGGTGCCAGGATGTGATGCAGGGTGGGTTTCGGCCGCCCTCCGAAGTGCAGTGTGTGTGGGGAATGGCCGGGATGGGGTGTGTGTGGGGAGTGGCTGGGATGGGGTGTGTGGGGAGTGGCCGGGATGGGATGTGTGGGGAGTGCAGTGTGTGTGGGGAGTGGCTGGGATGGGGTGTGTGGGGAGTGCAGTGTGTGTGGGGAGTGGCTGGGATGGGGTGTGTGGGGAGTGGCTGGGATGGGGTGTGTTGGGAGTGGCCGGGATGGGGTGTGTGTGGGGAGTGGCTGGGATGGTGTGTGTGGGGAGTGGCTGGGATGGGGTGTGTTGGGAGTGCAGTGTATGTGGGGAGTGGCTGGGATGGTGTGTGTGGGGAGTGGCTGGGATGGGGTGTGTGGGGAGTGGCTGGGATGGGGTGTGTTGGGAGTGGCCGGGATGGTGTGTGTGGGGAGTGGCTGGGATGGGGTGTGTGGGGAGTGGCTGGGATGGGGTGTGTTGGGAGTGCAGTGTGTGTGGGGAGTGGCTGGGATGGTGTGTGTGGGGAGTGGCTGGGATGGGGTGTGTTGGGAGTGGCCGGGATGGTGTGTGTGGGGAGTGGCTGGGATGGGGTGTGTGGGGAATGGCCGGGATGGGGTGTGTGGGGAGTGGCTGGGATGGGGTGTGTGGGGAGTGCAGTGTGTGTGGGGAGTGGCCGGGATGGGGTGTGTGGGGAGTGGCTGGGATGGGGTGTGTGGGGAGTGGCTGGGATGGGGTGTGTGGGGAGTGGCCGGGATGGGGTGTGTTGGGAGTGCAGTGTGTGTTGGGAGTGCCGTGTGTGTGGGGTGTGTGGGGAGTGCAGTGTGTGTGGGGAGTGGCTGGGATGGGGTGTGTGTGGGGAGTGGCTGAGATGGTGTGTGTGGGGAGTGGCTGGGATGGGGTGTGTTGAGAGTGCAGTGTGTGTGGGGAGTGGCCGGGATGGGGTGTGTGGGGAGTGGCCGGGATGGGGTGTGTTGGGAGTGCAGTGTGTGTGGGGAGTGGCTGGGATGGTGTGTGTGGGGAGTGGCTGGGATGGTGTGTGTGGGGAGTGGCTGGGATGGTGTGTGTGGGGAGTGGCCGGGATGGGGTGTGTGGGGAGTGGCCGGGATGGGGTGTGTGGGGAGTGGCCGGGATGGGGTGTGTTGGGAGTGGCTGGGATGGTGTGTGTGGGGAGTGGCTGGGATGGGGTGTGTTGGGAGTGGCCGGGATGGTGTGTGTGGGGAGTGGCTGGGATGGGGTGTGTGGGGAATGGCCGGGATGGGGTGTGTGGGGAGTGGCTGGGATGGGGTGTGTGGGGAGTGCAGTGTGTGTGGGGAGTGGCCGGGATGGGGTGTGTGGGGAGTGGCTGGGATGGGGTGTGTGGGGAGTGGCTGGGATGGGGTGTGTGGGGAGTGGCCGGGATGGGGTGTGTTGGGAGTGCAGTGTGTGTTGGGAGTGCCGTGTGTGTGGGGTGTGTGGGGAGTGCAGTGTGTGTGGGGAGTGGCTGGGATGGGGTGTGTGTGGGGAGTGGCTGAGATGGTGTGTGTGGGGAGTGGCTGGGATGGGGTGTGTTGAGAGTGCAGTGTGTGTGGGGAGTGGCCGGGATGGGGTGTGTGGGGAGTGGCCGGGATGGGGTGTGTTGGGAGTGCAGTGTGTGTGGGGAGTGGCTGGGATGGTGTGTGTGGGGAGTGGCTGGGATGGTGTGTGTGGGGAGTGGCTGGGATGGTGTGTGTGGGGAGTGGCCGGGATGGGGTGTGTGGGGAGTGGCCGGGATGGGGTGTGTGGGGAGTGGCCGGGATGGGGTGTGTTGGGAGTGGCTGGGATGGGGTGTGTGGGGAGTGGCTGGGATGGTGTGTGTGGGGAGTGGCCGGGATGGGGTGTGTGGGGAGTGGCCGGGATGGGGTGTGTGTGGGGAGTGGCTGGGATGGTGTGTGTGGGGAGTGGCTGGGATGGGGTGTGTGGGGAGTGGCTGGGATGGTGTGTGTGGGGAATGGCCGGGATGGGGTGTGTTGGGAGTGAAGTGTGTGAATGCGACTGCAGCTTGTCAGCCTCCTTAGTGTCAATCACGGACCTGGCGAATCCGGCACCGTTTCTCATTGGAATCGATTGTGTTCCACGTGGTGCCGGTGCTAGCCCCTCTGCAGTCGCTGAATCAGTCCAGATGCGGCGCCAGTTTTGCTGTGGTGGAAATCCACGAATCCTGCACCGGCATCAACACTTAGTCTCAGGAATGAAGAATCTTGCCCCTTATTATATTTGTCCATTGCTTGGCCAGCGTTTGCTGCCCATTCACGAGGGCATTTTCGAGTTAATCACATTGCCCTTTCTCTTTCTCAAGCCTGTGTTCTGAAGAGCTTCCTGGGAAAGCCCAGAAGCACCAGCTTCCAAGAACAAAGAGACGGCCTCTTAAACAAGAACTGTGGTTCAAAAAACAGCAGTTAGGAAGGCTAATGCAATGTTAGAATTCATGTCAAGAGGGATGGAATGCAAGACCAGGGATGTACTTCTGAGGCTGTATAAGGCTCTGGTCAGACCCCATTTGGAGTATTGTGAGCAGTTTCTGGCCCCGTATCTAAGGAAGGATGTGCTGGCCTTGGAAAGGGTCCAGAGGAGGTTCACAAGAATGATCCCTGGAATGAACAGCTTGCCGTATGAGGAACAGTTGAGGACTCTGGGTCTGTACTTGGAGTTTAGAAGGATGAGGGGGGATCTTATTGAAACTTACAGGATACTGCAAGGCCTGGATAGAGTGGACGTGGAGAGGATGTTTCCACTTGTATGAAAAACTAGAACCAGTGGACATAATCTCAGACTAAAGGGACAATCCTTTAAAGCAGAGATGAGGAGGAATTTCTTCAGCCAGAGGGTGATGAATCTGTGGAACTCTTTGCCGCAGAAGGCTGTGGAGGCCAAATCACTGAGTGTCTTTAAGACAGAGATAGATAGGTTTTTGATTAATAAGGGGATCAGGGGTTACAGGGAGAAGGCAGGAGAATGGGGATGATAAACTATCAGCTATGATTGAATGGTGGAGTAGACTTGATGGGCCGAGTGGCCTAATTCTGCTCCTACGTCTTATTGTCTTACCACCAATGTTCCAACTCGGCCGTCAGCTGACTGAGGTTAAGATCATTTGAGGAGCCGGCTCTCAAATGTGAGACTAAGGTCATGGTTCACTGGGCAATAGTGATGCTCCTGCCGATATTTCTGATAATTGGATGAACTGCCTCAAAGTGTGATCAGCTGTGTCTTCATAATATTCTCCAATTCTAGAGGCAAGAAAGATGAGCCAGCAGCAGCAGCGTCTCCGAAAGAAACCAGCCCAGCATCGAGGTGCTATTCACTCAAAACCCCCTCCACTGAACTGCTTTCGGGATGTCCTCAAACATGCGGCTGATTGATGGGGTCTGACCAAAATGGAGAAGGCAACAAATACATCCATAAACTTAAAAACAGAAAATGCTGGGAAATCCCAGCAGGTCTTGTAGAATCTCTGGAGAGAGACTCTGTGGAGAGTTAATGAGAGTTAATGTTTCCAAATGGCTTTTCATTAGACCAAAAGAGAGGGAGAAATGTGTTGGATTTTATAATAAGAGGGGGTGGAGCAGATTAGGTCAGTGATTGGTGGGAGCTGGGAGAAGTTGGACAAAGATGTTTGGTGTTCAAGATAAAGGAATTGTTAATGACAGCGTGAAGGACTATCGGAGTTGTTGATAAGGGTGGGTTGAGCTGGGCTGGGGAGAAGACCTGGATACAGTGCACTTTCAGGGGGGGGGGGGGGTTGGTGCAGACTCGATTGGCCTACAATGTGCTTAATGAGATATCGTTCTTCCAGTTTGCAAACCATTAACAAATCATATATCTGTGGTGATATGCATCACTGTAAATACACAAGGGGTTAATGTAAATACATGTAGACTAGCTAGACACTAGAGGGAGCACCAGAGACATGGCACACAGACATTTAACCAATAGGCCAGTAAGATAGGACACGACCAATGGGCATTCACGACACACACAGAGGTGACACTACCACAGGAGGGCATTACACCAACCCATATAAAAGGACACAGCACACATGCTCAGTCTCTTTCCAGTGGAGACACTTAGTGAGTACACAGGGTTTATTTAAGACATATCACACCCACCAGGTGGATTGTAGCAGACTGGTTAGATAGTCTGAGCAGCTATAGCAGGATTAACAGGAGAGTCGAATCCAAGTAGGAGAATCGTTAACAGTTCAATAAATGTGATAAAGCTATCTCCAAGTCTGAACCTTCCTTTGTCAGAGTGCACATCAAGGAAGCAGCTTATGTTACATCAAGAGCATAACAAAACATGGTACCAGTGAGTGAACTGTTTAAATCCATATAGTTACAACTCAGCAGACAGTGACTACCAGCAATGCCACCCAGGCAAGATGATGTTCGAGATTCCGGTTCCACAGAAGCTCAGGTACCAAAGCAATCTCAGTAAAAATTGGCGTGAGTCCAGACAGAGATTTGAGATCTACCTGGTAGTGTCTGACTTAAATGGTGTGGCGGATGCAGAGAAAATAAAGCTTCTACTTACCATCGCGGGTCCAAGAGCAGCTGAAATCTTCCAGACCTTCAAATGCTCAAAGGGGCAAAACAAGAGGGGCTTCCAGGCAGTCCTGGACAAATTCCAAGAAGTCTGCAAGGAACATACAAGAAAAAACAGTAAAAGAGGCGGCAGTACTCACCGCGAGATAGGCTTGCAGCAACAAACAGCAGTTTTGATTTGTAGCCTTCTTGGAACAGGTGCTGCACATGCACAGTTGCGCGAAGAACGCACAGAACGGGAAGGTCCGTTTGTGCATGCGCTACTGCGAAAAAGGTCCCAAGTAAAGAAACAGTGATCTGCGCAAGTGCAATCGCTTTCTATGCTCTACGTCACACGTTCGTGACGTCAGAGGCCCCGGACCACCCCCACTTAAAGGGGAAATGTCCCAAAACACGGAAAAAAGTTTTAAAGCCATAAAACCCGATTCAGTTGTATAGGACTTTGGTTAGGCCACATTTGGAATACTGCGTGCAGTTCTGGTCGCCACATTACCAGAAGGATGTGGATGCTTTGGAGAGGGTGCGGAGGAGGTTCACCAGGATGTTGCCTGGTATGGAGGGTGCTAGCTATGAAGAAAGGTTGAGTAGATTAGGATTGTTTCAGTTGGAAAGACGGAGGTTGAGGGGGGGACCTGATTGAGGTCTACAAAATTATGAGAGGCATGGACAGGGTGGATAGCAACAAGCATTTCCCAAGAGAGGGGGTGTCAGTTACAAGGGGTCACGATTTCAAGGTGAGAGGGGAAAGTTTAAGGGAGATGTGCGTGGAAAGTTTTTTACGCAGAGGGTGGTGGGTGCCTGGAACGCTTTGCCAGCGGAGGTGGTAGAGGTGGGTACGATAGCATCATTTAAGATGCATCTGGACAGATATATGAATGGGCGGGGAACAGAGGGAAGTAGACCTTGGAAAACAGGAGACAGGTTTAGATAAAGGATCTGGATCGGCGCAGGCTGGGAGGGCCGAAGGGCCTGTCCCTGTGCTGTAATTTTCTTTGTTCTTTGTTCTTTGTTCTTTGTTCTTTCACCTGGAACGACAGCATAATGCCTGTAATTCGACCAGTAACTGAAAGTAACCTCCGCAGAACCCTGCAACATGCAGTAGTGCTTACTAGAAGATGATATGTTCTTGGAAGACTACGACTCAGACGATGATTTCATTTTCGGAGATGGCGACCCCAGTACCAAATCCGAACCGCAACGAGATGTGTTCTACAGTGAAGAATCTGACACAGACGCGGATGTGTTCTTCAGATTTGAGAATCTTCAGCCCAGCATATATGACATCCCGACTCGTGAGTGCAGGGTTATGCTACGGCCTGACACTGAGAGACAGAGAGCGGTACAAACCCACAGAGAGCGGCCTGACACCAAGAGACAGAGAGCGGTACACACACCACGAAGGGTCCAAGTCTCCACACAGAGAGTGGGGTCCACGCACCGCGAAGGGTCCCAGCCTCCACACAGAAAGCAATGAAAGACTCCACAGCAAGACAACTGTACATCTCCACACAGAAAGTGACTCCAGTGACACAAGCCTCCACAGCGAGCTCGTGGACAGCCTCCACAATAGAAGCAATGCAAGACTCCAGAGCACAGTCCTTACATGAACAAGACCATGAGGGTCCAGCAAAATCCTCTGAGCAACCATCAGCAGATGATGCAAGTCTGCCACGCTCAAGTGAACAACAGAAAGACTATGACAGTCTACCATGCTCCAGTGCACAGCAAGAAGACTATGACAGTCTACCACATTCACGTGAACAACAAAGCGACTATGACAGTCCACCCAGGTTATTTGAGCCACCAGAAGAAGACTCTGACAGTCTACCCAGCTCAAGTGAACGACAAGAAGACACTGAGACTCTATCCACTGTATGTGCGACCAGTGATGACAGCATCCCACTTCCCATACAAGATATGCAACGTGACAGATCTCAGCTAGAGTGTACAGAGGCACTCAACAATCACAGTGAGACTACTGGTGACTCCGGTGACACCACATTAATTCAAACCTCATTCGCTCGAGCCTCTCCACAAGCAAATGCATTCCTGAACATTTTGACTCCGGACATGGAGCATCAAGAAACCTCAGAAGATTCAAGTGAACCTGAAATGACTCCAGACGTGGAGTGGCAAGAAACCAAAACTGACTCAGGTGAAACAGACCAGACTCCAGACGGGGAGCGCCGCAAACTCAGTGACGGCATGTTCAAGGAAACAACAGATGCCACACAGGACGCTGACACGAATAACTGTGTGAAGGACTCTGTACAGAATATATGTAACATGAAAAAAGGGGGATGTGGTGATATGCATCACTGTAAATACACAAGGGGTTAATGTAAATACATGTAGACTAGCTAGACACTAGAGGGAGCACCAGAGACACCATGACATACAGGCATTCAACCAATAGGCCAGTAAGATAGGACACGACCAATGGGCATTCACGACACACACAGAGGTGACACTACCACAGTGGGGCATTACACCAACCCATATAAAAGGACACAGCACGCATGCTCAGTCTCTTTCCAGTGGAGACACTTAGTGAGTACACAGGGTTTATTTGAAACACATCACAGCCACCACATGGATTGTAGCAGACTGGTTAGATAGGGCAGCACGGTAGCATTGTGGATAGCACAATCGCTTCACAGCTCCAGGGTCCCAGGTTCAATTCCGGCTTGGGTCACTGTCTGTGTGGAGTCTGCACATCCTCCCCGTGTGTGCGTGGGTTTCCTCCGGGTTCTCCAGTTTCCTCCCACAGTCCCAAGATGTGCAGGTTAGGTGGATTGGCCATGATAAATTGCCCTTAGTGTCCAAAATTGCCCTTAGTATTGGGTGGGGTTACTGGGTTATGGGGATAGGGTGACCTTGGGTAGGGTGCTCTTTACAAGAGCCGGTGCAGACTCGATGGGCCGAATGGCCTCCTTCTGCACTGTAAGTTCTATGAAATGAAATAGTCTGAGTAGCTATAGCAGGATTAACAGGAGAGTCGAATCCAAGTAGGAAAATCATTAACAGTTCAATAAACGTGTTAAAGTTATCTCCAAGTCTGAACCTTCCTTTGTCAGAGTGCACATTAAGGAAGCAGCTTATGCTACATCAAGAGCATAACAAAACAATTTCTGGTGCTCGAATTCCAATATCTCCCAGCTCCCACCCATCACTGACCTTCGATTTACTCCCTCTTAAATTGTATAAAATCCATCACATTTCTCCCTCTCTTTGACTCTGAGGAGAGTCACACAAACTCGAATTATTAACTCCGTCTCTATCTGCACAGGCGCTGCCAGACCCGCTGGGCTTGTCCACTATTTTCATCGCAGATCTCCAGCATCCGCAGTATTTTGCTTTGATTATACATCCAGGGACTTTGTCAGGAACATGTAGAGGTGAAGTTGTGACAGTGGAGAGAGAGAGAGAGAGAGAGAGAGAGCACACAACTCTAAACAACCCATCTGACTGACACTGCAAGCAACACCTGTCCCAGATGTGGCAGAGTTTTCAGAGCACACTTAACCATCTCTGAACCCATCAATCCAGAATGGAAACAAGTCATGATTCATCCTGAGGGACTACCCAAGGGGAAAGAGAGATGGATGAGCGTTCTCTAATTTGTATTTATTGGTATTCCTTTTATATTTAGTGATTGTTTTATTTTACAAGTTATTTCTACTCAGAATGCACAATACTGTACATGTACAGTGCAGGGTTTTAACTTGTACATTGGCATTTTCTAGACAAGAACTATCCAAAAGAACATAACTTTCTGGTTTTAACTTTGGGAACGCCTGATTCATTTAAAGTTATTTCACTTTTGAGGAATGTGACTAGAACCTCATGTGAGGAATTACTGTACAAATTGCGAATTTCAATAATTGTATGTTAAGGAAGAATGAATTTGGAGTTAATCTCTACCTTAAAACAGGTTTATTTCCAAGCAAGCAGAACAAAGTCACAGACTCTCCCAGTCCCCCCCCCCCCCCCCCGCTCCGCCCACAGACACCCGAAGTGAGTGGATTGGTCTATATTCTTACAATGATTCCCTAACCCTTCCCAACTCTGGGTAACTGTATTTAATGATCAGACTTAAAGCATGCAGTCTACTGTGGCACAAATTCAACGTGAGTCAGGTAAATTAGATGGTGAAACAGCCGATAATGCAGAAGCACGTGGGGGCTCATTTCCAGCACTAAGTGCCATTAAATACTGGCCATGATCTCGCCACCACGGCCGAGGAGAAACACCCCGCCATTGTGTCCAAAATGACATATAGAAATGTGTGGATCTGATACTGAACAAGCTATTGAATTGATACTTTGGAACTTTGGATACTTTGCAGGCAGCATGGTAGCACAGTGGGTAGCACTGTTGCTTCACAGCGCCAGGGTCCCTGGTTCGATTCCTGGCTTGGGTCACTGTCTGTGCGGAGTCTAAACATTCTCCTCGTGTCTGTGTGGGTTTCCTCCGGGTGCTCCGGTTTCCTCCCACAAGTCCCGAAAGACGTGCTGTTAGCTGAATGGGACATTCTGAATTCTCCCTGTGTACCCGAACAGGCGCCAGAGTGTGGCGACCAGGGGATTTTCACTGTAACGTCATTGCAGGGTTAATGTAAGCCTACTTGTGACACTAAAGATTCTTATTAAATTATTATGATTTACATACAGCATTAATCCGCCGAGGATGGGACCAATAGGCTTACAAAATTAAGGGTAAAATTATACGTTTCCCCACTCTTACATTATTTCAGAATAGAGAGAGAGAGAGAGGAGGATTACAAGAAGTTTTAAACTGAGTCTCAGGTACTTTCTAAAAAGGATATAAAGTTAAAAAGAAGTTTTAAAAATACTTTGGGAGTAGATCTGAAAGACTGGTCAGAGTTTAAATTAACAGATGTAAATCTTGTAAAGTGAATCACGAAGATTAATGAATAACTCGGGGTTTTGTGGTGTTGGAGGAGAGCCCATGCTTCTGGACCCGAAGCTCCGGGTTCAAGTCCAACGCCAGGACTTGTTGGTCACAGGAATGTTCAGAATGTGGTTCAAGGGGCTAATAATCAGCTCAGGAATCCTTCCACCTCTTCCCACTACTTCCCAAAGGGAAAGAGTGAAGATACACTGAAAAAAATTAATAAATTAAGTTTCTGATCACGGCGAATGTGAAGTAATAGAATTCAGTCGCGATCCAGAACATCCACGAGTGAAGCCAAATGACCCAAGTCAAAATCCAACAAATACGAACAGCATCTTGTGAAAGACATTAAACATCCTGGAGGACACTAATTGAGGAACTGATTCTGCACCAGCCAATCTAACAGATGGGATAATTACGTATTTATACCTGGAGTGGTCCCCAGGTTCCTTGCTCACTGTTTATTTGCAATATTTTGGGTACAAACAGTCAGTATGATTTTGCTAAGCTGTACTGCCGGTTTGTGATTCCAGATCCATGATGTTGCGCTATAAAATACAAACCCAACTAAACCTGAGACATTTTCTGAAAGGTACTGTGATTATAATTGTCATAACTTTCCCCAAATTGCAATGAATAGCCGAGGAGCAGCTCGGAAGAATTTCCCAATCATTATGATATAATCCTCAATGCTTAATCCTGTGAACCAAGTTTAACTTGCGCTAGTTAATGCATCTCTGTGTTTGACTTTTTTTATCATAATAGTTTCTGATGTCAGAAGGAAAATAGGTGAAAGAGGTGAACACAATGTTCCTATTAATCCTTTTGTGTCACCAAGGAGACTGATTTCACTCCCAATATTTAGTTCCAATGTCCAAAACAATTATTTGCTTAATGGGCCGGGATTCTCCCCTACCCGGCTGGGTGGGGGATCCCGGCGTACCGGGGTACTGCCAACCACTCCGGCGTCAGGCCTCCCCAAAGGTGCGGAATTCTTCGCACCTTTAGGGGCTAGGCCCGCACCGGAGTGGCTCCCGCTCCGCCGATCGGCGCGAACGGCCTTTGGCGCCCCACCGACCAGTGCCACGGCTGGCCGAAAGGCCTGGCCGGCGTGAGTCCGCGCATGCGCCGGAGCATCAGCGGTCGCTGATGTCACCACCAGCCCATGCGCGGTGGAGGGGGGTCTCTTCCACCTTCGTCATGGTGGAGGCCGTGGCGGCGGCGGAAGAAAAAGAGTGCCCCCACGGCACAGGCCCGCCCGCTGATCGGTGGGCCCCGATCGCGGGCCAGGCCACCGTGGGGGCACCCCCCCGGGGTCCGATCACCCCGCGCCCCCCCCCAGGACCCCGGGGCCTGCTCGCGCCGGCACCAGAGGTGGTTTAAACCACGCCGGCGGGAGAGGGCTGACAGCGGCGGGACTTTGGCACATCGCGGGCCGGAGAATCGCCGTGGGGGGCACGCCGACTGGCACGGTGTGATTCCCGCCCCCGCCGATTCCTGGGTGGCAGAGAATTCCGGCCACGGCGGGGGTGGATTTACGCCGGCCCCGGGCGATTCTCCGACCCTGCAGGGGGTCGGAGAATTCCGCCCCAAGTGTCTGAATTCTTTGCTGAATGTGGTCCCATGGTAGAGATTGCACCACATGCGGACTGTGTTCTCATGGACACTGTTTCTGATAAAAGGATCTCCGTCATTGGGTAATATTGAAAATGTCACAACATACCCATTTTTAATTCATGATGCTGTTTCCAAATACCAATGGAACATCCTCTCTCTTCACCTGCACTTATCAGCTATAACCTTGCCAGCACAGAGTGGTGGGTCTTTCTATAATTACAATGAACAAGATTTACTTAGACAAGTAATTGTTCATGAATATTTAAACACTGTTATAAAACACTTGTTGGAACTCTTAACACACATAATAGCATATCAATACACCTGGCCATTCTCCTATTCTTTTGGATCTTAATCTGCTGTGTCTGTGCTGACCCCTGAAGTTTGTACTATGAATTACTTGCTAATGCACCTTGCCTCAAATCACATTAGATTTTTAATGTTTCTTGGATCCATCCAAAGAAAGATTTTTTTTTGCCGTGTCTAATGTTCGTTTTAATCTCATTCTCCTAGTGGGAAGTTAGGGAGACCCCAATGGTCGCAGATTAACATCCCATCCACTCTAACCTTCCAATGGTAATCAAGTGACAAATCTGACCTCATCTGTTTTCCACTTGGAAGGTTAAAGTTTACTTACACAAAAGATATATGTTAATATGGGTATATATAAAGGTATATATTGATGCAAATATATATTATAGGATTCTACAGATGACCAGTCAAATATATTTGTCATATATGGGTGCAAGAAGTCAAATTATGTTGCACACACATCAATGTTGTGTTCTAATATTATTGTCAACATAGCTTCAAACTAAGTCAGTGTGGTCAACTATTGAACATTCCCATTTTGTTACAAGACGTGACTCTCCAGATTCTGGCTTCACATTGTGTACGGCTCTACCTTTCCAGCTGCTTTTCCTGCTGTGGCAGCAGGAGCTAATTGTTTCCATTCTTGTTTGTTTGATGTTGCTCAATCTTTCCGGACTTTGGGGAAGTGTCATGCATGCCACAATTGGCAATCGGGTTGTGCGGGGCCTTTAGCGATGAGAGTCCATTGTATGATGGATTATCATCTACTTTCTAAATGGCCGTAAATTAGGAGAGGAGAATGTGCAACGAGTTCTGGGTGTCCTCGTACACCAGTCGCTGAACGTGCGCATGCAGGTGCAGCAGGTGGTAAAGAAGGCTAATGGTATGTTGGCCTTCCTAGCGAGAGGTTTCGAGGAGCAGGGATGTCTTGCTGCAATTATACAGGAGCCATGATGAGGCCACACCTGGAGTATTGTGGACAGTTTTGGTCTCCTTCTCTGAGGAAGGATATTCTTGCTATAGAGGAAGTTCAGCGAAGGTTTACCAGACTGATTCCTGGGATGGCGGGGCTGAGGAGAGATTGAGTTGGTTAGGATTGTATTCACTGGAGTTCAGAAAAATGAGGGGGGATCTGATAGAAAAGTTCTAACAGGACTGGACAGGGTAGATGCAGGAAGGATGTTCCCGATGGCTGGTGTGTCCAGGACCAGGGGTCACAGTCTGAGGATATGGGGTAGACCACCTAGGACAGTGATTAGGAGAAATTTCTTCACCCAGAGAGTGGTGAGTCTGTGGAATTCGTTACCACAGGAAGAAGTTGAGTCCAAAGATTTGCATGTTTCAAGAAGCAGTTAGATATAGCACTTAGGGTGAAGGAGATCAAAGGACATTCATGGGCAGCACGGTAGCATTGTGGATAGCACAAATGCTTCACAGCTCCAGGGTCCCAGGTTCGATTCCGGCTTGGGTCACTGTCTGTGCAGAGTCTGCACATCCTCCCCGTGTGTCCGTGGGTTTCCTCCGGGTGCTCCGGTTTCCTCCCACAGTCCAAAGATGTGCAGGTTAGGTGGATTGGCCATGATAAATTGCCCTTAGTGTTGGGTGGGGTTACTGGGTGATGGGGATAGGGTGGAGGTGTGGGCTTGGGTAGGGTGCTCTTTCCAAGAGCCGGTGCAGACTTGATGGGCCGAATGGCCTCCTTCTGCACTGTAAATTCTATGACAATTCTATGACATGGGGGGAAAGCAGGATTGGGCTATTGAGTTGGATGATCAGCCATGATCACAATGAATGGCAGAGCAGTCTCGAAGGGCCGAATGGCCTCCTCCTGCTTCTATTTTTTCTATGTTTCTATGTAAGAGATGTATCAGTATATAAAGAGGAAGAGAGTAGCTAAAGTAAACATTGTCCATCAGAAATATACACAGGAGAAATTATCTTGGTGTAAGTGTGAATTAATAGTTTTAGTAAAAGGGGGAATAGCTCTAACATCCTGTCTTAGAGTAAAATTACATGCTAATCAAATGTTCTACCTCAACATCCTAATATTCCCAGAACTTGCCAGCAAGGGCCTGGTTTAGCACAGTGGGATAAACAGCTGGTTTGTAATGCAGAACAAGGCCAGCAGCGCGGGTTCAATTCCTGTACCAGCCTCCCCAAACAGGCGCCGGAATGTGGCGACTAGGGGCTTTTCACAGTAACTTCATTGAAGCCTACCTGTGACAATAAGAGATTATTATTATTAAACGGTTGTTTACTTTTTAGAAGGACAGACATTTCCGAGTTAGGAGATTACAAACAAGCTTTTGGGTGAAGGTTTCATGATAAACTTATTCAGGCAAGATTGGAGTTTTAAAACAATGTCCTATGCACTGACTAATTCTATAGACAGTCCTTATCAGTGACTTAGAGCAGAGAGCTGTATTAGATGGTCTCCCTGTGATTGCCGTATTAGAATTGTGTTAGAGGTGCGGGAGCTGTGATCAAGAAGAGAGATCCTCGAGACGTTTCTCTGGAGTAGTTCCCTCCATTACTTGAATCATGAATAAACTATAATCACCTGTCCTCGGGTCTCTTGTGGTTAGTCGGAAATATTCCACCACAACAGGAATGAGGAAATGGACAAATATTTTCTGTTTGTCATCACAGTAAAAGGTACCAAGTTTTATATCTGAAATAGACTGTAACCTAGGGGCTAAAAAGAGTGAGGAAATTAAATAAATTAATCTCAGCAGCGAAAAAATGTTGGTGAAACCTGAGGGACTAAAACCCAACAAATCCCCGGGACCTGATGTCCTGAATTCTGGGGTTCTCTCTGGGCTGCAGAGATAGTGGATGTGCTGGCCAGGAATTTCCAAAATTCCTTGGATTCTGGAACGATCCCACTAAATTGGAAGTTGGTACATAATTTTTAAGTAAATAAGGAGAGAGAAAACAGTGAACTCTAGGCCACATAGCCGAACACCAATCATTGAGGAAATGCTGGAATCTATTCTTAAGGAAGTCTTAACAATCCACTTAGAAAAACATAGTGCCATTAAAAATAGTCAACAAGGTTTTACTGAGGGGAAATCCTGTTTGAAAAAACTATTAGAGTTTTTTGATGATGTAACTAATATGATAAATAATGGGGAACCAGTAGATCGGCACAACATTGAGGGCCGAAGGGCCTGTTCTGTGCTGTACTGTTCTATGTTCTATGTTCTATGTAGTATATCTAGATTTTCAAAAGACATTTGATATGGTGCCACACACAAGATTAATAGGCAAGATTAGGGCTCATGTAGTTGGGGGTTATTATTTAGTATGGCTAAAGGATTGGGTAATGGATAGAAAGCAGAGGATGGGCATAAATGGGGATTTTTTAAGTGAGAGGCAGTGAATAGTGGAATGCTACAAGGATCAGTGCTGGAACCTCAGATATTTACAATCTATAGCAATAAATTAGATGAAGAGACAGAGACTAATGTATCTAAATTTTCTGATAATACCAAGATACTTGGAAAGGGAGGCCATGGGGAGGCCATGGGGAGACAGAGAGGCTGCAAAGAGATTGTTAAGTGAGTGGGCAACAAGATGGTAGCTGGAGTATCTTGTGGGGCTGGTTTAGCTTAGTGGGCTAAACAGCTGGCTTGTAATGCAGAACAAGGCCAGCAGCGTGGGTTCAATTCCCGTTCCAGCCTCCCCGAACAGGCGCCGGAATGTGGCGGCTAGGGGCTTTTCACAGTAACTTCATTGAAGCCTACTTGTGACAATAAGCGATTATTATTATGGAGTGAAGTGTTTCACTTTGGTTGTGAGATTAGAAAAGCAGAATCTTTTTTAAAAGGTGTGAAGTTTGTAAATGTTGCTGATCAAAGGGACGTGGGTGGGAATTGTATCAGGAACACAGAAAGTTAGAATGCAGGTGCAGCAAGCAATTAGGAAGCTGTAGTAATCCATGGGAGGCAGGAGTTCCGTCACCACACCAATATTTATTTACAATAATGATATTACAGGAGCAGCTACAAACAGTGCTGCTAGCAGTCCAGTCAATTTAAGACTGGCTCACAAAGCCTACACAGGTGATTATATTGGCCCCTCAATGAGCTATCATTGAGGGAGCTCATACTCCAAATGGCCAACCAATAAAGCCAATTGGAGTTCATTACAGAAGCAAATGACACATTGGCTGTCATTGCACGGGGATTGGAAAACAGGAATGAAGATGGGCAGCACGGGGATTGGAAAACAGGAATGAAGATGTCTTGCTACAATTATACAGGGTTTCGGTGAGACCACATCTGGAATACTGGGTGCGGTTTGGGTCTCCACATTTAAGAAAGGCTATGGTTGTGTTTGAGACGATAGGGCGATGGTTCACCAGATTGGTCCCTGGGATGAGAGGGTTGTCCTATAATTAGAGGCTAAATAAATTGGATTTATATTTTCTGGAGTTGAACGAATGAGAGACAATCTCATTGAAATGTGTAAAACACTGCAGGGGCTTGTCAGGATGGAAATGGAGAGATTGTTTCCCCAGATTGTGGGAACAACAGATCACCACAAAGTGGGAGGCCCTCTGGAGAGTGTACTGCAGACACCGGGACCGCATTTGGAGCAGGCTGATGTACTGCCCAATGACAGCATGGGTAGCAGTGTGGGCCTCAATATAACGGGTCTCCCCCTCAGTCTCAGACCTTCGCCCCGGCATCATCCATGACCTCAGCACGTATCCCTTGTCCCCAATGAGCCAACCCATCATCCTGGGACACTGGGGGTCTCCGAGTGCCCCAGGATGTAGCTGTCATGCACACTCCCTGGGTAATGGGCACACACGTGTATGATTCAGAGGCTGTGCTCACACATGATCTGAACATTCAGGGAGTGGAATCCGTTCCTGTTGATATAAGGCACTCCCTGATGCCCAGTGCTCACAGGGCAATATGTGTGCCATTGGTCGCTCCCTGAATCTGGGCCATCCTGGCAATGGCAGCAAATCCTGCAGCCCGGGCATCTTGATGGGACTGGTCCAACTGGAAGGTGATAGAGTCGGTCCATCAGCTCCCAGATGCACCCGTGGGCTGTAGATTGTGAAATGCCGCACAGTTCCCCACTCCAGCCCTGGAATGAACCGGTGGTGTAATGGGTTCAGGGCTGCAGTGACCTTCACGACCATCAGGAATGGGTCTCCTCATCTTCATGGGGTGCCATGTCTGAGACACAGTTGTCACACTGTCTCTTTGCTGAGATGCACATGGTGTCTGTTATCTCAGTGAACGACCAACAACACTTGTACACTTTGGGCCATCGTTGGCTTCCCCTTCTAGGTCTCTCCTTATTGGCGGCCAGGTCTTCAGGGTGTGTGACGGTCCCCTGTACATGGATTCCAGCAGACATCATTATATCTGTAAGGAATGAGAGGAGAGAGACCAACAATCAGTCAAGGCTTCCACCCCGGGACCCTCAACTCCCCAAGTCTCCCCATCCTTATGTGTCCCGCCTTCTCTTAGAGTGCCATCCAGCGAGACACTTGAGCTGGCAAACCTTGTTCTGCACACTCACTCCTGACCACGCCAGGAGCACCTGGACCCCACAGTGCTGAAGCTGTGCTCTTTAGTGTTTGATTGTTGGCAGCTGCCTAAATGGTATTGACGCTCCTCGTGTTCAGACACATTGTTCAAGCTTGTGTCCTCAAGGAGGCACTTAAGAGTTGAGGAGTGTTAACTAACAAGGCTAATTCCTCATTTGAAATAGCCTTCGGCTGTGAAGCTAGAGGCTGCTCACAGTCAAAGGGAGTGAAATTGAATTTCAGGATAGAAGCAGCAGCAGAGTTCTGTCCTGGAAGTGTTTGGTGGGACAGACAGGCTGCAGCTGCGGTCGCCCCTGTTATGAGAACCCCGCCATACCCCGCCCCACCCCGCCCCACCCCGCCCCACCCCGCCCCACCCCGCCCCACCCCGCCCCACCCCCGGGGCACTGCAGAGACGCTCCTGTGCCCTGGAGCTGCAGACTGGAAAATGGAAAGTGCTACTCACCTGCTCACTTCCCCTCAACAGACATTGCGCCAGCCTCATGTTTATGAAAAGGAACATTGAACGACATTTATGTGACTTCCCACTGGGGAGCTGGGTAATTCCTGCAAAGACGCTGCATTCGTAAACAGATTGAAATGAATGCAAATGAGGGTAAATGATATCCTGGGCGAGATCCGGAACTCTCCATCGGAAGTGGGTCTGGTCAATAGCGCCGCACCAACCCCCCCCCCCGGCCGGGTTGGAGAATCGGCAGTGGGCCGGGCGAATCGCGCCACGCCGCCCCCCCCCCGGGTTGGGGAAGCGGCAGTGGGCCGGACGAATCGCACCACGCCGCCCCCCCCCCGGGTTGGGGAAGCGGCAGTGGGCCGGGCGAATCGCGCCCCCCCCCCCCCCCCTGGGTTGGAGAATCGGCAGTGGGCCGGGCGAATCCCGCCACGCCCCCCCCCCCCCCGGGTTGGAGAATCGGCAGTGGGCCGGGCGAATCATGCCACCCCCCACCCCCCCGCCGGGTTGAAGAATCGGCAGTGGGCCGGGCGAATCGTGCCCCCCCCCCCCCCCCCCCGCCGGGTTGGAGAATCGGCAGTGGGCCGGGCGAATCGCGCCCCCCCCCCCCCCCCGGGTTGGAGAAGCGGCAGTGGGCCGGGCGAATCGCGCCACGCCGCACCGATGCCGGGACGCAATTCTCTGGAGAGCGGAGAATCGGTGCCACTGGGGCTGGCAAGGTCGACACGGCGCCGGTTGGGGTAGGCACCGACTCTCTGACCCGGGCCGGCACACCAATTCTCCGGCCCGGATGGGTCAAGCAGCCATCACCAAAAAGTCGAGTTTCGCCGGCGGGACCTCGGCGTTCAAGGGTCCGGGGGTGGCCTGTTGGGGGGGGAGAGGGGGTCCGACCCGGGGGGGGGGCCCTCCATAGTGGCCTGGCCCACAATCGGGGCCCACCAATCGGCAGGCCGGCCTCCCTGTCGGGGGGGCCTCCTTTCCTCCGCGTCGGCTCCTGTAGCCCTGCACCATTTGGTGTCGGGGCCGGCGCGGTTAAGAAGGCCACTGTGCATGAGCCCATTGGCACCGGCCCAACTGTGCATGCGCGGACCCTAAGGCGCCGGATTCGGCAGCTGGAGTGGCGTGGGCCGCTCCAGCACCATGCTATCCCACTGTGGCCCGGAGAATCGGCTCTTAGAATGGGCACCAAAGCCGGAGTAAAACACTCCCGTTTTTACACCGGCGCTTAGCTGCCCGATGGGAGAATCGCGTCCCTGCTTTCTGACATTGTCATTTCACAAGATTGGCATTGCAGCAACTGAGAGTCAGGAAACTGGAACTTGTTTCTGCCAGTTAGATTTCTGCTTATGTAATTTGTAGAATTTGGCTGCTGACTCTTCAGAACAGACCTTATGCTTTGTTTTGAGATTGAATCATCCTCTGTACTTACTTGCTGGCTAAATTTGAATTCACTTTTGGCAGAGTTTAAGATAGTTTTCTTCTGTATTTGAAGTTCTGTTTTCATACAGAGCCAGTATTTGCTGTGATTTTTGAAGAATGGAAACAAATATCTACAATGCTTTCTCTTCAGCTGTCGAGAAAGTAGCTGACCAGATCAGGCACAATCAAATCAGACATTAAAATTACAAATGATTTGGCGAAACTCAATTCAAGGCAGCAATAAATCTCAACGAGGAAAGTTAATAGGCGAGAGCCAAATAACAATCCCAATTATTGTTATTGGAAAGCAGTGAGTGGTAGTCACCACTGATGTGTATATTGTATATATAGCCATGATGTGGAGATGCCGGCGTTGGACTGGGGTGAGCACAGTAAGAAGTCTTACAACACCAGGTTAAAGTCTAACAGGGGTTGTTGGACTTTAACCTGGTGTTGTAAGACTTCTTATTGTATTTAAAGGATGTCGATATAGGTGCTTTACGGTAAGGGCCCTGTACTACATGTACGGGGGTAGAACCCTGCCTGCTGGCTCCGCCCAGTAGGCGGAGTATAAATATGTGTGCTCCCCGTACAGCAGCCATTTCATCAGCTGCTGTAGGAGGCCACACATCTCAGTGTAATAAAGCCTCGATTACATCCTACTCTCGTCTTTGCGTAATTGATAATGCATCGCAGTGAGATATAACCGGCGGCACGGCAGTTAGCACTGCTACCTCACAGTTCCAGGGACCCGGGTTCAATTCCGGCCTCGGGTCACTGTCTCTGGAGTCTGCACAATGTCTCCCGTGTCTGCGAGGGTTTCCTCCCCCAGTCCAGAGATGTGCAGGTTAGATGGATTGGCCACGCTAAATTGCTGGTTAGGTTAGGTGGCGTTATGGGGATAGGGTGGGGGAGTGGGCCTCAATAGGGTTGGTGCAGACTCAGTGGGCCGAATGGCCTCCTTCTGCACTGCAGGGATTCTGTGATTTGGTCAGTGAAAATCTGCACTCAGGTGCAATAAAGTGCTAAAGAAAAATGATTTGAAAATCCATTTCTGATGTCTGGTTCGCTCCATCAACAGCTCATGAGGACAATCCCGACTAAGAGTGTAATTATTTATTTATTGGATGTGGGCGTCCCTGGATTACTAGACGGTGGGATTTGAACCTGGCCATTACCCTGGGTCCCTGGATTACTAGACGGTGGGATTTGAACCTGGCCATTACCCTGGGTCCCTGGATTACTAGATAGTGGGATTTGAACCTGGCCATTACCCTGGGTCCCTGGATTACTAGACGGTGGGATTTGAACCTGGCCATTACCCTGGGTCCCTGGATTACTAGATAGTGGGATTTGAACGTGGCCATTACCCTGGGTCCCTGGATTACTAGATAGTGGGATTTGAACCTGGCCATTACCCTGGGTCCCTGGATTACTAGATAGTGGGATTTGAACCTGGCCATTACCCTGGGTCCCTGGATTACTAGATAGTGGGATTTGAACCTGGCCATTACCCTGGGTCCCTGGATTACTAGATAGTGGGATTTGAACCTGGCCATTACCCTGGGTCCCTGGATTACTAGACCAGTAATAATACCGCCTTCCCTCAAATATAACAGACCAGACAAACTGAGAGTCAGCCTCCACGCTGATCCTTCGCTGATCTAAGTCTCCAAAATAGCTGTCACACTATTGCTGGCCTGTAGCTTTTAGCTGGATGAGTGAATCAAATACATAATGCCACTCTTGATCCGAATTTCACCGTACATCTATTGGCGTGTTTCACTCCCAGTCTTCGTCCATCTCTTTAAACACATTTCTGGTAATTCTATAATCCCCTCCCACCAATATTTAAAATGAAATTAAATGAAAATCGCTTATTGTCACGAGTAGGCTTCAAATGAAGTTACTGTGAAAAGCCCCTAGTCGCCACATTCCAGCGCCTGTTCGGGGAGGCTGATACGGGAATCGAACCGTGCTGCTGGCCTGCTTGGTCTGCTTTCAAAGCCAGCGATTTAGCCCTGAAACAGAGAAGCAGGAGGAGGCCATTCAGCCCTTCGAGCCTGCTCTGCCATTCATTATGATCATGGCTGATCATCAAGTTCAATACCCTGATCCTGCCTCCCCCCCCCACAATATCCTTGGATCCCTTTAGCCCCAACAATTATATTCTTAATATATTTTGTGTTCTGTCTTACTGTCCATTTATCTGTGATCTGATTCTGCTGCTCTGAAGAACCTTGGAATATTTTTCCATGGGGCGTGAATGATTATCATCCCCATGGTCCTTACGGAGCCCGACCTTCTTCTCAATGGGCAGGGGTTCTTGCATGAAAGATTAGCAGTAAGGCACCAGGAGGGATTTACTGGGCAGTGTACAGAGCGTGTTGTAAATAAAACTACCTTTCTTTATTTTACTTGGGTGTCCTTATTGAATTAACCACTGCTTTCACCAAATTCTGATCACATGTGGCTCAATTCTCCGAATCTATCCTCCCAGTGTGAGGAAGCCTTCACTGTTCCCCGTCAGTGTCTGGGAAATAATTGAATAGATTGTGTGGGGTAAAGTCAATGGGCAGAAACATTAACAATCTGTAATTCAGTGAAGCTCAATGGTTTCCTGTGAAAGGAGGGGAAATGCAGATTGAAGAATTGAGAGAAGCAACATTACAAATACGACCTCCTTTGACTGAGTCACAGCCAAACTCTCTGTGTTTGTGAGAGAGTCAGCGTTTTGTTAACTGTCAGTCTCAAGGCACAAAGTCGTGGCCTGGGGGAGGGGATCACACCCCAAAGGTACCTCAGACGATGCACCATGTCCTGGGGTCCCATGGACCCATGCTCCCCCTCCCCCCCGCCCCCCGGAGGTCCCAATGAAAGGACTGCATGGGAAATGCCCAGGAAGTTTCAAATTCCATTTGGGAATTATCCTGCACCTGGAGCCTCAATGTAAAGTCAGACTGTGGATGGTTCAAACTCTCGGAGCAGAATACATTCAAGATAAGATTCAAGATAAAAGTCAGAAGGTGTAGACGGGACATGAAGAAAAGATTTTTCACGCAGAGGGCAGTGGGAGTCTGGAATTGGCTGTCCAAGTTGGTGGTGGAGACAGAGACCCTAAACTCTTTTAAAAAGTACCTGGACCTGCTGTAAGCTGCAGGGCTGTGGACCGGGTGCAGGAAGGTGGGATTAGAAAGGGCGCCTGGGTATCCACGGGCTGGCATGGACATGATGGGCCAAATGGCCTACTTCCATTATCTCACAACATTACTCCTGGGACTGGGAGCTGGGTGAAGCCTTGAGATGAGCCAGTTGACCCTGGAAGAAGTGTGGAGACAGTCCGAGGTGCAGGGGCAGGATCTCTAAAAGGCCCAACTCGATGTCCTGGGACTTTGTCTCCAACCCTCACCCCTCACATCTCCTTCACCCTCCAAACGCCCTCTCAAGCTCCTCATACCCCCTATGCCAAACTCTGACACTTCCATGCCAATTGACCCACTGTACAGTTTCGAGAATCAATGAACACCAGAATCTGTGGTGATAAATATAAGACAAAATCTGTGAAAGCTGTAGTTCATTGATAACCTTTTCATTGCTTGAATATAAACATGGACCAAACTAATAAAAGTGTTCGTCATCCAGGCCCTCTGAGATATCAAAAACCACAAACCATAAACTCTGGAAACCACATAACTTATGTCAACAAACACTGTATTGTCACAATAACTGCAGAGATTTAAAATCTCTGTCAATCAAACAATGTTTCCTCTGGGTTGCAGGTGCTCTCATCTTGTAATAGCTTCCTGAGCTCTCAGCCAAGAGTGATGAGGTCAACAGAGGGGGTGGGTGAAAGGGAAGCTTGGTATAAGGGGAATTTGGAGCCATGCGGGTGGGTGGAATGTAAGATATTGGCAGAGGGGACATTAGGGGCCTGAGGGATTGTTTGGAAAAGCAGAGTTTAGCTTAGAGAGGCTGAGAGGCTTGAGGATGTGGGTAGGGGGAGGGGGGAATTGTCATAGGTGACATTAAGGGGATGGGTGGAACTTCTCTTAAAATGTTCCCTCATGCACATGAGAGTTCACAACTCCTCGCAGGGGCTGTGACAATTGTGGATGAGTAGGGCATGTCTAGCTCTCAATGGAGCCAGCTAGGTCAGGAATGCCAGATGTGAGCTTCTGACAAGAAGCAGCTCACGTACTTTAAGGGCAGCACTGACGTTCAGACAACCCAAGAATGGTTTAGAGAATTCCACAATCGGGTCCCCCCTGTCATCGAACTCAGTGAAATCCAGGCACAAGAGAATGTTATAAACAGTTGACATTCATATATATTGGACTTTTTGAAAAGGATACTTTTTCTAAGCCTGGAATAATGCCCACAGTTGCTGCTATGTTGCGAAGGACAAAAGTTGCTTTAACACAAGGGCAGCATGGTGACACAGTGGTTAGCACTGTTGCTTCACAGCTTCAGGGTCCCAGGTTCGATTCCCGGCTGGGTCACTGTCTGTTCGGAGTCTGCACATTCTCCCCGTGTCTGCGTGGGTTTCCTCCGGGTGCTCCGGTTTCCTCCCACAAGTCCCGAAAGACGTGCTGTTTGGTGAATTGGACATTCTGAATTCTCCCTCTGTGTACCCCAACAGGCACCGGAATGTGGCGACTAGGGGCTTTTCACAGTAACTTCATTGCAGTGTTAATGTAAGCCTACTTGTGACAATATTGGGTACACTGGCCGGAATTCTCAGGCTGTTCACACCGTTGGATTGTTTTGGCCTTTCCAGCAGCACAATCCCACCGCGGGTTTCCTGGTGACATGGGGTGGCTGAAATGGGAATTCCCATGGACAGCGGTGGGATCAGAGAATCCCACCATCAGCGAAAGGAGTGCCACCTCCTGCCACCAAGAAACATGCGGCCAGCAAGCCAGAGAATCCCGTTCACGGAATCTATGGTGTTCCCAGTGGGAGAGTGGTCATGTGACACAGCTCCTGTGGGAAAAGATACTGGATTTATTATCGTGAGAAAGACTACCACAGGGGCAATACTGTTTCTCCATCTCTCACCTTCGGAAACACCGCTCATCAAAGCTGAGCTATTTACAATTTGAATATCCCAGCGGAAGACCACATTGCTGCAAACTGACAGTTCTTAAAGAAAAATCCCATATCAACCAATGGTAGACTGGATGAGGATTTTCGGGCCTCTGTTTGTGGAAGATGCGGAGTGCCCTCAGGCCATCCTGCTGGGGAATGAAGGTATCAAGGATTGGACATCCATGGGAAAGAGGAGGTGTTAGGGCTGGGGATCTGGAAGTTGTGGATATGATGTAGGACATCGGAGGAATCACAAATGTAGATTGGAAGGGACTGGACAAGAGGAGAGAGGATGGAGTCAAGATAGGAAGAAATTAGTTTGGTGGGGCAGGAGCAGGCTGACACAATGGGCCTACCCGGAGAGTCCTGTTAGTGGATTTTGGGGAGGTGGTTAGAAGCGGCCTGTCGGGGGTGAGTGGGGACAGTCGTTAAGAGAAAATGTCTGAGAGTTGCCGTTCAGACTCTGTGAGGTAGAGGTAGAGCGCCAGACAACAGTCCCACCCTTGTTGGTGGGTTTGATGACAGGTTCAGGGCTGGATAAAGAGTCACCCAGACTCGAGACGTTAGCTTCCTTATCTCTCCACAGAGGCCGTCAGACCTGCTGAGATTGTCCAATGTTTTCTGTTTTTGTGTCAGGTGTCAGCATTCGCAGTAATTTGCTTTTAATAACTGGAGACTGATTGCTCCACTGTGCAAAAAGACCCTTCAGCTATAAATAAGCCGCTGGATAATCCAGGAATATTTTTCTGACTTTACTTGTTTATTGCTGCGAAAAAGAACATGTCAAAGCTTTTCATTTTTGCACGACCTCCAATATCAGGGGAACAAGCAAGTTGTACTGTATGAGAAGAAAGGTTGGTCAGTAGATTGAATAATAGAACCATTGCCTTGGAGGATGCAACAGATGACTGACAGTTAATGGCCAAACATTGTTTGAAATTTAACCCAGGCAGTTTGGCCCTGATTGGACAAGGCAAGACCCTGAGGAATGAGTCAGCGAATGTCTGTCACTTATTGTGTTTAGCTGAAACAGGCTCAATGTGTGTACGTATTCTTTGTGTCTGCAAAGAATAAGACCGTGTGTTAATATGTGCAGCTACCAGCACACACAAATGTGTCACATGTCAGCCTGAATGACAATCTTAAATTGGTTTTCAGAGTTGTATTTAGCACACTGAGGATTATTTAGCAAAAATTGTCCAATCGCAGAATCACATCTAATATTGGTCACTGAATTTTGAGTTTTGTGGTCATGGGTTGGTGTGGTATAGTCTGTGAACAGCAGCTAGGACCTGCTGTTAGATGTGACCTGACAGTCTTTAGATGGATGGCCTACCCACTTAGCATCGCACTGCCACTGAAATTCATCTACCATATTATTCATTTGTGTGATAAGCAGAACATCTTTTTGACTTGTTGGCGTTGCCTTGTTAGTTACCGCTCGTGTTGTTACTGCATAGTTACAGTGTGAAACAACCAGCTTCTCCTGCTGCCTAAACTTTCAGATACCCTGGGCAGGATTCTCTGCCCCACCATTCCCATTTTCCTGCACGATGCGCTCCCACCAGCAACGGGATTCACTGTCCCGCCAGTCGGCTAAAGGGGTTTCCCATTGTGGCCACCCCTACGCCGTCGGGAAATCCACGAGCGTGGGTGCATTGACAGTGAAGCAGAGGATCCCACTGACGGAGAATCCCGCAGCCTCTCCTTCCAGGGTAATCCGATGTAGATTGCACGTTGTTCAATGCTGAAAGTGACGGCCTTCTACTCATTCATGAGTTTGTGCAATATACAGCGAGCAATGATGTGATCAGGGTAGCCATTATCCCAAACAATGGCTTTGATGCTATTTTCGAATCCAGCTTCCACGCTGAGCAAATGGCTCGTGCTTTACTTACAAGGTTGTTGATAAGGCCAACCAGACAACGCGTTGAACTGTAACAATCCCAATTTACCTTCCTTGTTACTTGGCCAAGTTCTTTAGTTCTGATACTCTGCAGATTTTTATTTCTTGTTGAGCGGAGTGTGTATCTTGTTTTTATATCAGTGGGAGCTGGACAAATTTGTACATTTTAGATCTTTTGTTGACAATTTCTACATCTTTACACAAGTGAGTTTTAGCAAAAAAACTAATTATTTGTTAACTTAAGGAACCGAGCTAGTTACTTCTTACACCGAGCTATCACCAGCTAAATATATATCTATAAATAATTGGCAATGTCACTTCCCTTTAAATTCGTTGGGGAGGATTCTCCAGTACTGGAGCTGTGTCCCGATGCCCGGGAGAAAACGGGAGCAGATCACTCCGGAAAGTCCGGGGTGATTCTCCGTTTTGCAGGGGGATGGCAGGGCCCCAGTGTGGTCCTCGCAGCTCTGGCCGCTGATACGGGGCCCTGCACTTCCAGCCACAGATCTGCACATGCGTGTGGCAGCCGCCTGCGTCACCAGCCCCGCACAACATGGCGGACCCACACAACGGGCCGGTGCAGAGAAGGTAGACCCCTCCCCAAAATCGCACGCACCCGCTGATCGGTGGCCCCCCATCGCGGCCCTGGCTGTTGTGGAGGCCCCCCCCGGTGACGGATCCCGCCGCTCCCCGCCAGGACGGCCACCGCAGCCGCGATTCCGAGCTCCCGCCGGGTGGAACCATACGTGAACCACGCCGGGGGGAACTAGGCCGGTTGTCTGCAGAGAAACACCGCGTGGGCCTCTTTCAACGACCCCCGGCCAATGCCACGTTGACTGCACGCGACTGCCGACAATTCTCCGGTCACCAGAGAACCGCGAGAAGGTGTCACGGGTCTGAAGCCCCGTTCTCCACCCTGGCACCAGGCGCGATTGCGGAGCGGAGGCTTGGTGAATCCTGGCCAAGGTCTGTTATAACCTGCTCAGGAGGGGGGACAAAGAGAGGACCCTACTCATTGTAACAGTTATGTTATTGGTGTAATATTGATGATCAGCCAAGTTGAAACTTCATGATCAATTTTAGTATTTAGGAGAATGCAAACACTTGAATCATTGTGAATAAATTCAAAAATTATTCTTTGTGCACAAAGTCATATTGATATCAATTGGTGTAAAGATAAGGCAAGATATTGACCGGTTCCTGAGATTATCATTCCTTAACCAATTCAGTGACCCTAACCCTAATAAAACATCAGATTGAAGTGACCCGAGTCCTCTTACACACTAAGCCCGAATTTGGCCTGAATCTGATGGCTGATGCTGCTTTTCCAGCACCCTATCATGGTGAGTGCATTATGTGCCCGAAACAGCGATATACTAAATACTAAAATTTGTCACAAAGTGTATTTTCCTCTGTACATAAACAAAAAGTTTATTAAACTGTCATAAATAGTTTGTTTTAAAAGAGGGTAAAAATTCATTCTGGCTCCTTTTTGGACACAATGTTGTGGTTCCAGTAACTGAATTGGGAGGTCGAACATTTGCCAGAAACTTTGACTCAAGCTTTAGTTCAGTAATTTGGTACCTCCAGCTTCAGAACTGCCTCAGGAAGAGGACAATCCAACAGTGGTTTAAACTGATCGGCCAATAGAGTGCAGATCAATGCATTACTATTATTTAATATCACAGAGTCATAACGGTGCAGAAGGAGACCATTCGGTCCATCGTGTCTGTACTGGCCCTCCAAATGATTATCATGACTTAGTCCCATTCCCCTGCCTTTTCCCCAAACCCATGCACATTGTTTCTATTCAAATAATCATCTAATACCCTCTGGAACTCCTTGATTGAACCTGCCTCCACCACACCTCCATGGCCATGTATTCCACACCCGAAACATTTGTGTGAAAAAGTATTTTCTCACATCACATTTGCCATAATCTATTGATTTTTTAATGACAGGAGGTCAGAATGTGATAATGTTGAATTTCTCCATGAATAGCGTCACACACAGCGGAAGGCAAGCTCTATGCTTTGTGGTTTTAAATCAGGGTCAAAATTACTGACCGTTATAAATGATTCACTTTGTATCTCAAGCATTCAATTCTACTTTTCTACAAAAGGAATAAATCAAGATGAAGAAAAGCTCTTGTATGCTGACACATTCTCAGATATCATTACTACCTTCATTTTGTCTGGTTACATTCCAATTTTCTTTTGATTTTATTTCCCTTCGCTCTTTATTGCATCACTCATAGGACATCTGAGTGAGGTCTATAAAACGCCATTCTCATAAGAACTAATCTCATATTAGCTGACAGAATGATAGACACTTGCTGACCTAGATGCCCAGGAGAGCCAGGCAGTGTCTCAATTCATCAGAGGCGTGACAGCAAATCAAATTTTCTCACTTCCACTTACCAATGGCCTATTTTCAGTTCCCTGACAAAATGCTGCACTTATCAAGAACAGAATGCTCTTGGTTCAAACAGGCAAGGTGTTGGTGACATATAAATAAAATATAAAAATACAGCTATTCAGTTCCCGTTGCAATGGTCAAATTCGTAAGCAGCTCCTATTGTTAACCTTTATATATCTGGCAGCAGGCCGCTTATATTAACAGTAATAATTCTCCCTACTGACAACTGCACCACTAGGTACACATATCCAGCTGACCAGTCAATGCTACCTGCCAACACCAGCTGAGTGGACAATGCTACCAGCCAACACCAGCTGAGTGGACAATGCTACCAGCCAACACCAGCTGAGTGGACAATGCTACCAGCCAACACCAGCTGACCAGATAATGCTACCAGCAAATACCAGCTGAGTGGACAATGCTACCAGCCAATACCAGTTGAGTGGACAATGCTACCAGCCAACACCAGCTGAGTGGACAATGCTACCAGCCAATACCAGCTGAGTGGACAATGCTACCAGCCAATACCAGCTGAGTGGACAATGCTACCAGCCAATACCAGCTGACCAGACAATGCTACCAGCCAATACCAGCTGAGTGGACAATGCTACCAGCCAACACCAGCTGAGTGGACAATGCTACCAGCCAATACCAGCTGAGTGGACAATGCTACCAGCCAATACCAGCTGAGTGGACAATGCTACCAGCCAATACCAGCTGACCAGACAATGCTACCAGCCAACACCAGCTGACCAGATAATGCTACCAGCCAATACCAGCTGACCAGATAATGCTACCAGCCAATACCAGCTGACCAGACAATGCTACCAGCCAACGCCAGCTGAGTGGACAATGCTACCAGCCAACACCAGCTGAGTGGACAATGCTACCAGCTAATACCAGCTGACCAGATAATGCTACCAGCCAATACCAGCTGAGTGGACAATGCTACCAGCCAACACCAGCTGAGTGGACAATGCTACCAGCTAATACCAGCTGACCAGATAATGCTACCAGCTAATACCAGCTGAGTGGACAATACTACCAGCCAATACTAGCTGGCCCTTCCTTAGCTATTGACATTACTTTGCCAACAAATCAGTAGGTCTATTTAGCTTTCCAACAAGCATCAACGATTTACAATCAACACAAACTTTACACTGTTCTCCTTTCTGGTTAATAACAGACTAGCTGCATTTAACCAATTAAATAAATCAGAAATAAAGAATTACTCTCTGGAATTGTGACCATGAAGAAGCCATTGCTTAAAAAATCCATCTGGTTCACTAATGTTCTTTAGAGGAGGAAATTCGCCATTCTTACCCAGTCTGTCCGTACCCAGCCTGTCCTTACCCAGCCTGTCCTTACCCAGTCTGTCCTTACCCAGCCTGTCCTTACCCAGTCTGTCCTTACCCAGTCTGTCCTTACCCAGTCTGTCCTTACCCAGTCTGTCCTTACCCAGTCTGTCCGTACCCAGTCTGTCCTTACCCAGTCTGTCCTTACCCAGTCTGTCCTTACCCAGTCTGTCCTTACCCAGCCTGTCCTTACCCAGCCTGTCCTTACCCAGCCTGTCCTTACCCAGTCTGTCCTTACCCAGTCTGTCCTTACCCAGCCTGTCCTTACCCAGTCTGTCCTTACCCAGTCTGTCCTTACCCAGTCTGTCCTTACCCAGTCTGTCCTTACCCAGTCTGTCCGTACCCAGTCTGTCCTTACCCAGTCTGTCCTTACCCAGTCTGTCCTTACCCAGTCTGTCCTTACCCAGTCTGTCATTACCCAGCCTGTCCTTACCCAGCCTGTCCTTACCCAGTCTGTCCTTACCCAGCCTGTCCTTACCCAGCCTGTCCTTACCCAGTCTGTCCTTACCCAGTCTGTCCTTACCCAGTCTGTCCTTACCCAGTCTGTCCTTACCCAGTCTGTCATTACCCAGCCTGTCCTTACCCAGCCTGTCCTTACCCAGTCTGTCCTTACCCAGCCTGTCCTTACCCAGCCTGTCCTTACCCAGTCTGTCCGTACCCAGTCTGTCCTTACCCAGTCTGTCCTTACCCAGTCTGTCCTTACCCAGTCTGTCCCTACCCAGTCTGTCCTTACCCAGTCTGTCCTTACCCAGTCTGTCCTTACCCAGTCTGTCCTTACCCAGTCTGTCCTTACCCAGTCTGTCCCTACCCAGTCTGTCCCTACCCAGTCTGTCCTTACCCAGTCTGTCCTTACCCAGTCTGTCCTTACCCAGTCTGTCCTTACCCAGTCTCCATTACACCACAGCAGTCAATAAAGGCCTGAGCTCGAGATCTGCCTGTGTAAATCGTTGTCAACTAATAAGACCGTCATGAAGATAAATGCTTTGGTGCAATACTAATTAGAATAGAGAGAATCCTACCCCAAATCTCAGCAGAATGAAGTTTATCACAATAGTGGAGTTTACAAAAAGGCAGATATACTTTGAGTGCAGAGGGAAAATGAGATGATTGACATATTGTTCCTGTCATTGTGAAAAGAGATGATACCTCAAAGGGGAAGGAATCCTTTTATCCTTTAACCATGAATATATTTAAAAACCATCACAAATAGTCATCTCAAATATTCTGCAGTTTCTTAAAACATTCATCTTGAACCTTGCTCATCATATCACCCCTTACAGAGATAGTGAGAGTTCTCTGCAACATTCACTCCCTTAGATTGGAAAGATTCTAACACCATGAAAATAGAAAAAATACTGCAAAGCAAGAACTAATCATACACCGGAGAGATTAGTGTTCCGAGAATCTCCTTTACTCAGAGCTTCCACATGTGGCATTCAGTTACTTTTATATTCCAGTGACACAGAAAGTCTCATGTTCCATGAAGTGTTAAATCACCTGTGAATATAATTCTCTTCTACCTCAGTCACTTAGTTACCAGTCGTTCATCCAATATTTGTTTTGTATGGGATTAATTATATTTGCTAAGCATTCGGTCCCAAATTGTTAGTATTCAGTGGGGGATCTTCCAATGTTTCATTTTCCTTGAGACTATTTAATTTGGGATTTGTATTGTTTATAGTCTAAGGATATCTGGCAGAGCAAGAGTTAATGTTCGACTGGGAATGAGTGCTGTCCTCAGTGTGATATAAAGAGAGACATGACTGTGATGAGGGTCAGTTTTGGACAAGACTGAGACCAGTGTAGAAGCAAGCATGTAGTTAGTTGATAACTTGAGCTCGGGCTGTGCACGACTGCATAATTCTGAGTTATCAATGAACCAAGGGTGAAATTTAAGCACCGCATTGTGCCCCAATCTCACCCAATAGTGGAGAGAATATCATCAACCCTCACTTGCATTCATTTCAATCTCCTTAATGAGATTGCGGCTGAATGCAGCGGCCTCCTTGGAATTATCCAACTCCCCAGCAGGAGATCACACGGGCGCTGTTTAGAACTCCTTTTTAACAATGTGAAGCTGGCGTAATGGCCGCTGAGGGCAAGTGAGGAGGTGAGGAGCCATTTCCATTTTCCAGCACGAAGCTGCCGCCCCAGTGCTCGAGGAGTGGGGGTCCCTTCGGGGCTTGCGTTTGCTCAGGGTCTAAAGTGCTCCAGGTCGGAGGTCATCCCTGGGCAGTGAGGGTGGGGAGGAGGGGCTTTTCATCTGTGAGGCCTTCAAGCCATATTTAAATATTGTGGAGATCCGTAACCGGGGAAACCGCAGCTGCAGCCTGTCTATCCCACCAAACCCCCCCAGGACAGAGCCATTCTGCAGCCTGTCTGTCCCCCCCCCCCCCCCCAGGACAGAGCCATTCTGCAGCCTGTCTGTCCCCCCAAACCCCCCCCCCCCCCAGGACAGAGGCATTCTGCAGCCTGTCTGTCCCACTAAACCCCCCCCCCCCCCCAGGACAGAGCCATTCTGCTGCCTGTCTGTCCCACCAATCCCCCCCCCCCCCAGGACAGAGCCATTCTGCAGCCTGTCTGTCCCACTAAACCCCCCCCCCCCCAGGACAGAGCCATTCTGCAGCCTGTCTGTCCCACCAATCCCCCCCCCCCCCCCAGGACAGAGCCATTCTGCAGCCTGTCTGTCCCACCAAACCCCCCCAGGACAGAGCCCCGCTGCAGCCTGTCTGTCCCACCAACCCCCCCCCCCCCCAGGACAGAGCTATTCTGCAGCCTGTCTGTCCCACTAAACCCCCCAGGACAGAGGCATTCTGCAGCCTGTCTGTCCCACCAACCTCCCCCAGGACAGAGCCATTCTGCAGCCTGTCTGTCCCCCCACCCCCCCCCCCCCCAGGACAGAGCCATTCTGCAGCCTGTCTGTCCCACAAACCTCCCCCAGGACAGAACCATTCTGCAGCCTGTCTGTCCCCCCACCCCCACCCCCCAGGACAGAGCCATTCTGCTGCCTTTCTGTCCCCCCACCCCCCCCCCAGGACAGAGCCATTCTGCTGCCTTTCTGCCCGACCAACCTCCCCCGCCCCGCCCCTCCAGGGCAGAGCCATTCTGCAGCCTGTCTGTCCCACTAAACCCCCCCAGGACAGAGCCATTCTGCAGCCTGTCTGTCCCACCAAACACCCCCAGGACAGAGCCATTCTGCAGCCTGTCTGTCCCACCAAACTCCCCCAGGACAGAGCCATTCTGCAGCCTGTCTGTCCCCCACCCCCCAGGACAGAGACATTCTGCAGCCTGTCTGTCCCCCACCCCCCAGGACAGAGACATTCTGCAGCCTGTCAGTCCCACTAAACCCCCCCAGGACAGAGCCATTCTGCAGCGTGTCAGTCCCACCAAATCCCCCCAGGACAGAGCCATTCTGCAGCCTGTCTGACCCACCAACCTCCCCCGCCTCCGCCCCCCGCCCCCGCCCCCCGCCCCCCGCCCCTGCCCCACCCCCCCAGGACAGAGCCATTCTGCAGCGTGTCAGACCCACCAAATCCCCCCAGGACAGAGCCCTGCTCTTGGTTCTATGCTGAAAGTCACTTTAACTCCCTTTGACTGTGAGTAGCCTCTAGCTTCACAGGTGAAGGCTATTGCCAATGATGAATTAGCCTTGTTCGTTTTGAGAGCACTTCACACTCCTCAACTCTCAAGTGCTTCCTTGAGGGTGTATGTGCCATGTCTCAGAGGATGATTAGTGCACAGCATGTCCAGCAACCTTTGAAGCCTGAACAGTGTGTCCGAACTCTTGGACTGTCAGCACCATAGAGGCAGCTGCCAACTATCAAACACTAAAGAGCAGGGCTTCAGCTCTGGGGTTCCTCTCACGTCCAAAGGGATCAACAGAGGCAGCTGGGCTCAGCCTCCCTAATGTCCCCGGCAGAGGTCTGGGCTCTAAGGGCTCCTGGTGTGGTCAGGAGTGAGTGTGCAGAGCAAGGTTTGCCACCACAAGTGGCTCGCTGGATGGCACTCTGAGAGAAGGCGAGACACGTGAGGGTGGGAAAGGCTGGGGGGATTTGAGGGTTCCGGGTTGGAAGCCCTGACTGATTGTCGGTCGCCCTCCTTCTCCAGTTCCTCACAGATAGAACCACGTGTGCTGTTGTGGAACCCGTGGATGCTGCCCTTGCGATGTTTCTGACAGCAGAGGCAGGCAGACACCAGAGACGGCAGCAGCGACAATATGCGGCTAATTACGCTCGCTTGGGAACTTTGTTCCCTTTTGGGAAGGTCGCGCCATTTGTTCCCAATTAGTTCAAATTCACCAAAAGGTCGTCAGGAAACCCCACCAAACTCCCCTGAAGTGACATTTTCTGGGGATTCGCAGCCTATATTTTCTATATATTCCTTTATTGATGGCTGTATATAACTGTGGTGATTCTATATTTTCTATATGTTCCGACATATTCCCTCCTGGGGAGGCAGTGGTATCGTTGCTGGACGAGTAATCCATACACCAGGGGTTAGGGTTTTGAATCCCACCACAGCAGGTGAACAAAACAGGAAAGCCCCATCATTCCCATCTTCAACATCCTGATATCTGACTCGGTTAAAGCTCTGTGATCATGAAGCTTCTTTGCAAACCCTCCATGGTTTCAGTGTTCAGCTCCTGTAACGTGTCTTCAGCCATGTCATTAAAGGGTAACCTTAGCCTTCAAGGAATTGTCTTCAGACTCTACCGTGAGGTCTGAATATATTTGTGGGAGACTTGAATGTGGATATCCTGACCCTGTGTGCGGATGTCCTGTATGTGGATGTCCTGTGTGTGGATGTTCTGTGTGTGGATGTCCTGTGTGCGGATGTTGTCCTGTGTGTGGATGTGCTGTGTGTGGATGTGCTGTGTGCGGATGTTGTCCTGTGTGTGAATGTGCTGTGTGTGGATGTCCTGTGTGCGGATGTTGTCCTGTGTGTGGATGTGCTGTGTGTGGATGTGCTGTGTGCGGATGTTGTCCTGTGTGTGGATGTGCTGTGTGTGGATGTGCTGTGTGTGGATGTTGTCCTGTGTGTGGATGTGCTGTGTGTGGATGTCCTGTGTGTGGATGTGCTGTGTGTGGATGTCCTGTGTGTGGATGTGCTGTGTGTGGATGTCCTGTGTGTGGATGTCCTGTGTGTGGATGTGCTGTGTGTGGATGTCCTGTGTGTGGATGTCCTGCGTGTGGATGTCCTGCGTGTGGATGTGCTGTGTGTGGATGTCCTGTGTGCGGATGTTGTCCTGTGTGTGGATGTGCTGTGTGCGGATGTCCTGTGTGTGGATGTCCTGTGTGTGGATGTCCTGTGTGTGGATGTCCTGTGTGTGGATGTCCTGTGTGTGGATGTCCTGTGTGTGGATGTGCTGTGTGTGG
This sequence comes from Scyliorhinus canicula, assembly GCF_902713615.1. Taxonomy (NCBI): domain Eukaryota; kingdom Metazoa; phylum Chordata; class Chondrichthyes; order Carcharhiniformes; family Scyliorhinidae; genus Scyliorhinus; species Scyliorhinus canicula. The sequence continues at coordinate 144,286,487 of NC_052161.1, forward strand.
ATGTCCTGTGTGTGGATGTGCTGTGTGTGGATGTGCTGTGTGCGGATGTGCTGTGTGTGGATGTCCTGTGTGTGGATGTCCTGTGTGTGGATGTGCTGTGTGTGGATGTCCTGTGTGTGGATGTGCTGTGTGTGGATGTGCTGTGTGTGGATGTCCTGTGTGTGGATGTGCTGTGTGCGGATGTCCTGTGTGCGGATGTGCTGTGTGTGGATGTCCTGTGTGTGGATGTGCTGTGTGTGGATGTCCTGTGTGTGGATGTGCTGTGTGTGGATGTCCTGCGTGTGGATGTCCTGCGTGTGGATGTCCTGCGTGTGGATGTGCTGTGTGTGGATGTCCTGTGTGCGGATGTTGTCCTGTGTGTGGATGTGCTGTGTGTGGATGTCCTGTGTGCGGATGGCCTGTGTGCGGATGGCCTGCGTGTGGATGGCCTGTGTGCGGATGTCCTGTGTGCGGATGTCCTGTACGCGGATGTTCTGTGTGCGGATGTTGTCCTGTGTGCGGATGTCCTGTGTGCGGATGTCCTGTGTGTTGATGTCCTGTGTGTTGATGTCCTGTGTGTGGATGTGCTGTGTGTGGATGTACGGTGTGTGGATGTCCTGTGTGCGGATGTCCTGTGTGTGGATGTACGGTGTGTGGATGTGCTGTGTGTGGATGTCCTGTGTGTGGATGTGCTGTGTGTGGATGTACGGTGTGTGGATGTCCTGTGTGTGGATGTCCTGTGTGCGGATGTCCTGTGTGTGGATGTACGGTGTGTGGATGTCCTGTGTGTGGATGTCCTGTGTGCGGATGTCCTGTGTGCGGATGTCCTGTGTGTGGATGTCCTGTGTGCGGATGTCCTGTGTGTGGATGTCCTGTGTGTTGATGTGCTGTGTGTGGATGTCCTGTGTGTGGATGTCCTGTGTGTGGATGTCCTGTGTGCGGATGTCCTGTGTGCGGATGTCCTGTGTGCGGATGTCCTGTGTGCGGATGTCCTGTGTGCGGATGTCCTGTGTGCGGATGTCCTGTGTGCAGATGTCCTGTGTGTGGATGTCCTGTGTGTGGATGATGTCCTGTGTGTGGATGTGCTGTGTGCGGATGTCCTGTGTGTGGATGTCCGGTGTGTGGATGTCCTGTGTGTGGATGTGCTGTGTGCGGATGTCCTGTGTGGTGACGGCCTGGTCCCGAATGTGGATGTCTTGGTCCTGTGTGAGGAAACATATTTTTATCCACAGGGTGGTGAGGGTCTGGAACGCGCTGCCTGGGAGGGTGGTAGAGGCGGGGGAGCGTCTGGAACACGCTGCCTGGGAGGGTGGGAGAGGCGGGGGAGGGTCTGGAACGCGCTGCCTGGGAGGGTGGTAGAGGCGGGGGAGGGTCTGGAACGCGCTGCCTGGGAGGGTGGGAGAGGCGGGGGAGGGTCTGGAACACGCTGCCTGGAAGGGTGGTAGAGGCGGGGGAGGGTCTGGAACACGCTGCCTGGGAGGGTGGTAGAGGCGGGGGAGGGTCTGGAACACACTGCCTGGGAGGGTGGTAGAGGCGGGGGAGGGTCTGGAACACGCTGCCTGGGAGGGTGGTAGAGGCGGGGGAGGGTCTGGAACACGCTGCCTGGGAGGGTGGTAGAGGCGGGGGAGGGTCTGGAACACGCTGCCTGGGAGGGTGGTAGAGGTGGGTTGCCTCACATCCTTTAAATATACCTGGATGAGCCCTTGGCACATCTTAACATTCAGGGCTATGGGCCAAATGCTGACAACTGGATTAGGATATGGTGCAGCGGTGCAGACCCGATGGGCCGAAGGGTCTTTCTTGTATATTTCTGTGATTCTGTTAGCTCTGCCTCTCTCCCACAGACACTGCCAGACCTGCTGAGTTTATCCAGCATTTTCTGTTTTTATTCCAGAATTTCAGCATCCACAGTATTTTGCCTTTATCTGAGCAATTGTGTGTCTGCCCCAGACAGGGTGGTGTACACCGTCAGTAACTGTGTGTCTGCCCCAGACAGGGTAGCTCCGTCAGTAACTGTGTGTCTGCCCCAGACAGGGTGGTGTGGCTCCGTCAGTAACTGTGTGTCTGCCCCAGACAGGGTGGTGTGGCTCCGTCAGTAACTGTGTGTCTGCCCCAGACAGGGTGGTGTACACCGTCAGTAACTGTGTGTCTGCCCCAGACAGGGTGGCTCCGTCAGTAACTGTGTGTCTGCCCGAGACAGGGTGGTGTACACCGTCAGTAACTGTGTGTCTGCCCCAGACAGGGTGGCTCCGTCAGTAACTGTGTGTCTGCCCCAGACAGGGTGGTGTGGCTCCGTCAGTAACTGTGTGTCTGCCCCAGACAGGGTGGCTCCGTCAGTAACTGTGTGTCTGCCCCAGACAGGGTGGTCTACACCGTCAGTAACTGTGTGTCTGCCCCAGACAGGGTGGTGTGGCTCCGTCAGTAACTGTGTGTCTGACCCAGACAGGGTGGTGTGGCTCCGTCAGTAACTGTGTGTCTGCCCCAGACAGGGTGGCTCGGTCAGTAACTGTGTGTCTGCCCCAGACAGGGTGGTGTGGCTCCGTCAGTAACTGTGTGTCTGCCCCAGACAGGGTGGTGTGGCTCCGTCAGTAACTGTGTGTCTGCCCCAGACAGGGTGGTGTGGCTCCATCAGTAACTGTGTGTCTGTCCCAGACAGGGTGGTGTGGCTCCGTCAGTAACTGTGTGTCTGACCCAGACAGGGTGGTGTGGCTCCGTCAGTAACTGTGTGTCTGCCCCAGACAGGGTGGTGTGGCTCCGTCAGTAACTGTGTGTCTGCCCCAGACAGGGTAGCTCCGTCAGTAACTGTGTGTCTGCCCCAGACAGGGTGGTGTGGCTCCGTCAGTAACTGTGTGTCTGCCCCAGACAGGGTGGTGTGGCTCCGTCAGTAACTGTGTGTCTGACCCAGACAGGGTGGTGTGGCTCCGTCAGTAACTGTGTGTCTGCCCCAGACAGGGTAGCTCCGTCAGTAACTGTGTGTCTGCCCCAGACAGGGTGGTCTACACCGTCAGTAACTGTGTGTCTGCCCCAGACAGGGTAGCTCCGTCAGTAACTGTGTGTCTGCCCCAGACAGGGTGGTCTACACCGTCAGTAACTGTGTGTCTGACCCAGACAGGGTGGTGTGGCTCCGTCAGTAACTGTGTGTCTGACCCAGACAGGGTGGTGTGGCTCCGTCAGTAACTGTGTGTCTGCCCCAGACAGGGTGGTGTGGCTCCGTCAGTAATACGTGATTTCAACAACTTTGCTGAAATATTTGAAGAAACTCATTCTGGTTGTGCGACTTCCTTGAATTTACCTGAATCATATCTCAGAAAGATCCCGTGGGAATGACTCATGCGTGTGGGACAGAAGCCATGGAAAACCTTCCCTCTCATGTTCTGAGTAGGAATAGATCCAGGTCATTAATCTGTTTACAATTCACACCGCGCAATCTCACCTGCTACTGAATGAGACAAAAACCTCAGTTATAATCTTTAATGTGAGGATTATTCAGCCATAACGAATAAATATAGTGGACGGCAAGCAATTATTTCCATGTCGCTACAGCACTAGCAGAAACATCCAGTCCAAAGTGTTCCAAATGAGAACTGAGGAGATTTTAATTTACCCAACTACATCCAAATATCTGCCGTTGGTTTAATTTGGATTTGTGATTTGATCCTGTCCAGTGTCGCTACCTTGATTCACGTTTAGTTTGTCTTTAAGTTACACTGTCCCTTTAATTATGGGCGGAATTCTCCGCTCCTGCGAAAAACCGGGAAGGCCGTCGTGAACTCGGCCGAGTTTCACGACGGCCTCGGAGGCTGCTCCTCTCACCTTATTCACCCCCACCCGGGGGGGCTAGGAGCAGCGCTCCGTAACTCTCGGCCGCCGGGCCTTGACACTCGCATCAAGGCGGCGCGCCGAGAATGACGCGACGGCGGCGCCTAAGTGACGTCAGCCGTGCATGCGCAGTTTGGCCGGCTCCAACCCGCGCATGCGCGGCTGACGTCACGACGGCTGATGGCTCAAACCCGCGCATGCGCGGTTGCCGTCTTCCCCTCCACTGCCCCGCAAGACGTGGCGGCTTGATCTTGCGGGGCTGCGGATAGGAAAGAATGCGTCGCTTTGAGACGCCGATCCGACGATCGGTCGGCACCAATCGCGGGCCAGTCCCCTCCCGAGCACGGCCGTGGTGCTCACTCCCCTTTCTGCTCCCCGCAAGCTTCAAACGAGCATTTGGCGCCCATGTTCACGATGACAGTGACCAGGTGTGGTTGCCGCCGTCGTGAACCGGTCACGAACGGTAGGCCGCTCGGCCCATCCGGGCCGGAGAATCGGCGGTCGTCGTGAAAAACGGTGAGCGGCGATTCTTCCGAGCGGGGGGCGCCAGCGGGGTGTGTCATGAGTTGCCCGGCCCTCCCACGATTCTCCCACCCGGCGTGGGGAGCAGAGAATCGCGCCCATATGAGTTGCTAAATTGCAAATAAACCAGCGGCAGATTTTCACCCACAAAGACAGTGGTTAGTTTTATTTATTATGGTGACAGCTGGAATTAAATGGGAGAGATTTGAACGGACTGGCAACCCATCCAGTGGCAAAGAGTTAATATTCAGCGATACAATCTGGAAATGTTGAGCAGACTGGGCCCATTGGAGTTTAGAAGAAAGAGATTTTATTCAAACAGATTCGACTGGGAGGGGGCTTTGCTGGGTAGATGCTGCGAGGATGCTGGGGAATCTAGAACTAGGCAGCACAGTTTTAGAATAATTATTTCCATAAGGGTGTCACCCATTCAAGACAGAGGCCAATTTCTCCGATCCGAATTCACTCTGCCACCTCTGGTGTGAATGGACGGGGAATTCAGGCCAGAGATGAGGAGGATTTTTATTTCCCCAGTGCATTGGTGATCTTTGGAATTCTTTTCCACACACAGCAGTGGGAGCTCGCTTCTTCAATATTATTCAGTATGCTGAATTAGATAGATTCTGACCGGCAGGGAGTGAAGGATAATGGGCGACGGGCAGAAAAGTAGAGTTCAGCCCACACACCATGATCTTGTTGAATGGTAAAGCAGGTTCGATGGGCTGAATGGCCTTCTCCAGCTCCTCGTTCTTATTGTCTGAACAATACTGCCCATGGTATCCCTACAAAAACTGTGCTGAGTGTGTTTTGAATAAATGCTTATGAAGCTGCTGTGTGGACAGACTTGTTCGCGAGACTGCAGTCAGCTGATTGTATAGAAAAATAAATCCCATAATTTTTCATCTTCCACTCGATCTTGTACTCAGCAAAAATCACCCTAAAATGTCACCTGCGCAGCGATGCAATCCTTTGCGACAGAGGCTGTGGGCAGAAACTGGAAAGGCCAGGATTCCTAATGCACCCATTAACCTGGCAAAACTCCAAACCATTATAAAGATAACATCAATATGTCATTTGAGAAAAGGGAGGACAGATAGCTCGTAGTTAGTCATTTTGCCAGCTCCAGTTCACTCTTTGTTTCAGAAACATTTTCCCAGCACACCAAGTGTTGTAGAGCTGTAACCTTTAATTACGTTTTACTGATTTGTGCTAGGCATGAATAACATTGTAAGTTTTTGTTCTTATTCTCCTTTAATGTGTTAACCATAGTGCTAATCAGACAATTACTGAATCTGTAAAACAGCCAATAATCGATGACAGCTGTTGTTCAGTCAACAATATGTACAGCTCAGAGTGGGAAGGTCATCACACCCTCTCCCAGGATTTGTGCACAGAGTTAGCAGTGAGGAGGGATACTTCTCTGTTGGAGGTGCTGTCTTTTGGATCCGCATTCTCAGAGAATCCTGTCGGCACTCTCAGAGATACCTGTCTGCATTCTCAGAGATACCTGTCTGCACTCTCAGAGATACCTGTCTGCATTCTCAGAGATACCTGTCTGCATTCTCAGAGGTACCTGTCGGCATTCTCAGAGATACCTGTCTGCATTCTCAGAGATACCTGTCTGCATTCTCAGAGATACCTGTCGGCACTCTCAGAGATACCTGTCGGCACTCTCAGAGATACCTGTCGGCACTCTCAGAGATACCTGTCTGCATTCTCAGAGATACCTGTCGGCACTCTCAGAGATACCTGTCAGCACTCTCAGAGATACCTGTCTGCACTCTCAGAGATACCTGTCCGCACTCTCAGAGATACCTGTCGTTACTCTCAGAGATACCTGTCTGCACTCTCAGAGATACCTGTCTGCACTCTCAGAGATACCTGTCGGCACTCTCAGAGATACCTGTCTGCATTCTCAGAGATACCTGTCTGCACTCTCAGAGATACCTGTCTGCACTCTCAGAGATACCTGTCGTTACTCTCAGAGATACCTGTCGTTACTCTCAGAGATACCTGTCTGCATTCTCAGAGATACCTGTCTGCACTCTCAGAGATACCTGTCTGCATTCTCAGAGATACCTGTCTGCACTCTCAGAGATACCTGTCCGCACTCTCAGAGATACCTGTCTGCATTCTCAGAGATACCTGTCGGCACTCTCAGAGATACCTGTCTGCATTCTCAGAGATACCTGTCGGCATTCTCAGAGATACCTGTCTGCATTCTCAGAGATACCTGTCGGCATTCTCAGAGATACCTGTCTGCATTCTCAGAGATACCTGTCTGCATTCTCAGAGATACCTGTCTGCACTCTCAGAGATACCTGTCGTTACTCTCAGAGATACCTGTCGTTACTCTCAGAGATACCTGTCGTTACTCTCAGAGATACCTGTCTGCACTCTCAGAGATACCTGTCGTTACTCTCAGAGATACCTGTCTGCATTCTCAGAGATACCTGTCGTTACTCTCAGAGATACCTGTCTGCATTCTCAGAGATACCTGTCCGCATTCTCAGAGATACCTGTCGTTACTCTCAGAGATACCTGTCGGCACTCTCAGAGATACCTGTCTGCATTCTCAGAAATACCTGTCTGCATTCTCAGAGATACCTGTCTGCATTCTCAGAGATACCTGTCGGCACTCTCAGAGATACCTGTCTGCATTCTCAGAGATACCTGTCCGCATTCTCAGAGATACCTGTCGTTACTCTCAGAGATACCTGTCGGCACTCTCAGAGATACCTGTCTGCATTCTCAGAAATACCTGTCTGCATTCTCAGAGATACCTGTCTGCATTCTCAGAGATACCTGTCCGCACTCTCAGAGATACCTGTCTGCATTCTCAGAGATACCTGTCTGCATTCTCAGAGATACCTGTCGGCACTCTCAGAGATACCTGTCTGCATTCTCAGAGATACCTGTCCGCACTCTCAGAGATACCTGTCTGCATTCTCAGAGATACCTGTCTGCATTCTCAGAGATACCTGTCTGCATTCTCAGAGATACCTGTCGTTACTCTCAGAGATACCTGTCGGCATTCTCAGAGATACCTGTCCGCACTCTCAGAGATACCTGTCGTTACTCTCAGAGATACCTGTCGTTACTCTCAGAGATACCTGTCTGCACTCTCAGAGATACCTGTCTGCATTCTCAGAGATACCTGTCTGCATTCTCAGATACCTGTCGGCACTCTCAGAGATACCTGTCTGCACTCTCAGAGATACCTGTCTGCATTCTCAGAGATACCTGTCGGCACTCTCAGAGATACCTGTCTGCATTCTCAGAGATACCTGTCTGCATTCTCAGAGATACCTGTCTGCATTCTCAGATACCTGTCTGCATTCTCAGAGATACCTGTCGGCACTCTCAGAGATACCTGTCTGCATTCTCAGAGATACCTGTCTGCATTCTCAGAGATACCTGTCGTTACTCTCAGAGATACCTGTCTGCGCTCTCAGAGATACCTGTCGGCATTCTCAGAGATACGTGTCTGCATTCTCAGATACCTGTCGGCTCCTCTCAGAGATACCTGTCTGCATTCTCAGAGATACCTGTCTGCATTCTCAGAGATACCTGTCTGCAATCTCAGAGATACCTGTCTGCATTCTCAGAGATACCTGTCTGCACTCTCAGAGATACCTGTCTGCATTCTCAGAGATACCTGTCTGCACTCTCAGAGATACCTGTCCGCACTCTCAGAGATACCTGTCTGCAATCTCAGAGATACCTGTCTGCATTCTCAGAGATACCTGTCTGCATTCTCAGAGATACCTGTCTGCATTCTCAGAGATACCTGTCTGCATTCTCAGAGATACCTGTCGGCATTCTCAGAGATACCTGTCTGCACTCTCAGAGATACCTGTCTGCATTCTCAGAGATACCTGTCGGCACTCTCAGATACCTGTCGTTACTCTCAGAAATACCTGTCGGCACTCTCAGAGATACCTGTCTGCATTCTCAGAGATACCTGTCTGCATTCTCAGAGATACCTGTCTGCACTCTCAGAGATACCTGTCTGCACTCTCAGAGATACCTGTCTGCACTCTCAGAGATACCTGTCTCCACTCTCAGAGATACCTGTCTGCACTCTCAGAGATACCTGTCTGCACTCTCAGAGATACCTGTCTGCATTCTCAGAGATACCTGTCGTTACTCTCAGAGATACCTGTCGTTACTCTCAGAGATACCTGTCGGCACTCTCAGAGATACCTGTCTGCATTCTCAGAGATACCTGTCTGCACTCTCAGAGATACCTGTCTGCACTCTCAGAGATACCTGTCTGCATTCTCAGAGATACCTGTCTGCATTCTCAGAGATACCTGTCTGCATTCTCAGAGATACCTGTCTGCACTCTCAGAGATACCTGTCTGCACTCTCAGAGATACCTGTCTGCATTCTCAGAGATACCTGTCGTTACTCTCAGAGATACCTGTCGTTACTCTCAGAGATACCTGTCGGCACTCTCAGAGATACCTGTCTGTCCTCTCAGAGATACCTGTCTGCATTCTCAGAGATACCTGTCGGCACTCTCAGAGATACCTGTCTGCATTCTCAGAGATACCTGTCTGCATTCTCAGAGATACCTGTCGGCACTCTCAGAGATACCTGTCTGCACTCTCAGAGATACCTGTCTGCATTCTCAGAGATACCTGTCGGCACTCAGAGATACCTGTCTTCACTCTCAGAGATACCTGTCTGCACTCTCAGAGATACCTGTCTGCATTCTCAGAGATACCTGTCTGCACTCTCAGAGATACCTGTCGTTACTCTCAGAGATACCAGTCTGCACTCTCAGAGATACCTGTCTGCACTCTCAGAGATACCTGTCTGCACTCTCAGAGATACCTGTCTGCACTCTCAGAGATACCTGTCGGCATTCTCAGAGGTACCTGTCTGCATTCTCAGAGATACCTGTCTGCATTCTCAGAGATACCTGTCTGCATTCTCAGAGATACCTGTCGGCACTCTCAGAGATACCTGTCTGCATTCTCAGAGATACCTGTCTGCATTCTCAGAGATACCTGTCTGCATTCTCAGAGATACCTGTCTGCATTCTCAGAGATACCTGTCGGCACTCTCAGAGATACCTGTCTGCACTCTCAGAGATACCTGTCTGCATTCTCAGAGATACCTGTCGGCACTCAGAGATACCTGTCTTCACTCTCAGAGATACCTGTCTGCACTCTCAGAGATACCTGTCTGCATTCTCAGAGATACCTGTCTGCATTCTCAGAGATACCTGTCTGCATTCTCAGATACCTGTCTGCATTCTCAGAGATACCTGTCGGCACTCTCAGAGATACCTGTCTGCATTCTCAGAGATACCTGTCTGCATTCTCAGAGATACCTGTCGTTACTCTCAGAGATACCTGTCTGCGCTCTCAGAGATACCTGTCGGCATTCTCAGAGATACGTGTCTGCATTCTCAGATACCTGTCGGCACTCTCAGAGATACCTGTCTGCATTCTCAGAGATACCTGTCTGCATTCTCAGAGATACCTGTCTGCAATCTCAGAGATACCTGTCTGCATTCTCAGAGATACCTGTCTGCACTCTCAGAGATACCTGTCTGCATTCTCAGAGATACCTGTCTGCACTCTCAGAGATACCTGTCCGCACTCTCAGAGATACCTGTCTGCAATCTCAGAGATACCTGTCTGCATTCTCAGAGATACCTGTCTGCATTCTCAGAGATACCTGTCTGCATTCTCAGAGATACCTGTCTGCATTCTCAGAGATACCTGTCGGCATTCTCAGAGATACCTGTCTGCACTCTCAGAGATACCTGTCTGCATTCTCAGAGATACCTGTCGGCACTCTCAGATACCTGTCGTTACTCTCAGAGATACCTGTCGGCACTCTCAGAGATACCTGTCTGCATTCTCAGAGATACCTGTCTGCATTCTCAGAGATACCTGTCTGCACTCTCAGAGATACCTGTCTGCACTCTCAGAGATACCTGTCTGCACTCTCAGAGATACCTGTCTCCACTCTCAGAGATACCTGTCTGCACTCTCAGAGATACCTGTCTGCACTCTCAGAGATACCTGTCTGCATTCTCAGAGATACCTGTCGTTACTCTCAGAGATACCTGTCGTTACTCTCAGAGATACCTGTCGGCACTCTCAGAGATACCTGTCTGCATTCTCAGAGATACCTGTCGGCACTCTCAGAGATACCTGTCTGCACTCTCAGAGATACCTGTCTGCATTCTCAGAGATACCTGTCTGCATTCTCAGAGATACCTGTCTGCATTCTCAGAGATACCTGTCTGCACTCTCAGAGATACCTGTCTGCACTCTCAGAGATACCTGTCTGCATTCTCAGAGATACCTGTCGTTACTCTCAGAGATACCTGTCGTTACTCTCAGAGATACCTGTCGGCACTCTCAGAGATACCTGTCTGTCCTCTCAGAGATACCTGTCTGCATTCTCAGAGATACCTGTCGGCACTCTCAGAGATACCTGTCTGCATTCTCAGAGATACCTGTCTGCATTCTCAGAGATACCTGTCGGCACTCTCAGAGATACCTGTCTGCACTCTCAGAGATACCTGTCTGCATTCTCAGAGATACCTGTCGGCACTCAGAGATACCTGTCTTCACTCTCAGAGATACCTGTCTGCACTCTCAGAGATACCTGTCTGCATTCTCAGAGATACCTGTCTGCACTCTCAGAGATACCTGTCGTTACTCTCAGAGATACCAGTCTGCACTCTCAGAGATACCTGTCTGCACTCTCAGAGATACCTGTCTGCACTCTCAGAGATACCTGTCTGCACTCTCAGAGATACCTGTCGGCATTCTCAGAGGTACCTGTCTGCATTCTCAGAGATACCTGTCTGCATTCGCAGAGATACCTGTCTGCATTCTCAGAGATACCTGTCGGCACTCTCAGAGATACCTGTCTGCATTCTCAGAGATACCTGTCTGCATTCTCAGAGATACCTGTCTGCATTCTCAGAGATACCTGTCTGCATTCTCAGAGATACCTGTCGGCATTCTCGGAGATACCTGTCTGCACTCTCAGAGATACCTGTCTGCACTCTCAGAGATACCTGTCGGCATTCTCAGAGGTACCTGTCTGCATTCTCAGAGATACCTGTCTGCATTCTCAGAGATACCTGTCTGCATTCTCAGAGATACCTGTCGGCACTCTCAGAGATACCTGTCTGCATTCTCAGAGATACCTGTCTGCATTCTCAGAGATACCTGTCTGCATTCTCAGAGATACCTGTCTGCACTCTCAGAGATACCTGTCTGCATTCTCAGAGATACCTGTCTGCATTCTCAGAGATACCTGTCTGCATTCTCAGAGATACCTGTCTGCATTCTCAGAGATACCTGTCTGCATTCTCAGAGATACCTGTCTGCACTCTCAGAGATACCTGTCTGCATTCTCTAAGATACCTGTCTGCATTCTCAGAGATACCTGTCTGCATTCTCAGAGATACCTGTCTGCATTCTCAGAGATACCTGTCGGCACTCTCAGAGATACCTGTCGTTACTCTCAGAGATACATGTCGTTACTCTCAGAGATACCTGTCTGCACTCTCAGAGATACCTGTCTGCATTCTCAGAGATACCTGTCTGCATTCTCAGAGATACCTGTCTGCACTCTCAGAGATACCTGTCTGCATTCTCAGAGATACCTGTCGTTACTCTCAGAGATACCTGTCGGCACTCTCAGAGATACCTGTCTGCACTCTCAGAGATACCTGTCTGCATTCTCAGAGATACCTGTCTGCATTCTCAGGGATACCTGTCTGCATTCTCAGAGATACCTGTCGGCATTCTCAGAGATACCTGTCTGCATTCTCAGAGATACCTGTCTGCACTCTCAGAGATACCTGTCTGCATTCTCAGAGATACCTGTCTGCACTCTCAGAGATACCTGTCTGCATTCTCAGAGATACCTGTCTGCATTCTCAGAGATACCTGTCTGCATTCTCAGAGATACCTGTCGTTACTCTCAGAGATACATGTCGTTACTCTCAGAGATACCTGTCTGCACTCTCAGAGATACCTGTCTGCATTCTCAGAGATACCTGTCTGCATTCTCAGAGATACCTGTCTGCACTCTCAGAGATACCTGTCTGCATTCTCAGATACCTGTCTGCACTCTCAGAGATACCTGTCGTTACTCTCAGAGATACCTGTCGGCACTCTCAGAGATACCTGTCTGCATTCTCAGAGATACCTGTCGGCACTCTCAGAGATACCTGTCTGCATTCTCAGAGATACCTGTCGGCACTCTCAGAGATACCTGTCTGCATTCTCAGAGATACCTGTCGGCACTCTCAGAGATACCTGTCGTTACTCTCAGAGATACCTGTCTGCACTCTCAGAGATACCTGTCGGCATTCTCAGAGATACCTGTCTGCATTCTCAGAGATACCTGTCTGCATTCTCAGAGATACCTGTCGGCACTCTCAGAGATACCTGTCGTTACTCTCAGAGATACATGTCGTTACTCTCAGAGATACCTGTCTGCACTCTCAGAGATACCTGTCTGCATTCTCAGAGATACCTGTCTGCATTCTCAGAGATACCTGTCTGCACTCTCAGAGATACCTGTCTGCATTCTCAGAGATACCTGTCGTTACTCTCAGAGATACCTGTCGGCACTCTCAGAGATACCTGTCTGCACTCTCAGAGATACCTGTCTGCATTCTCAGAGATACCTGTCTGCATTCTCAGAGATACCTGTCTGCATTCTCAGGGATACCTGTCTGCATTCTCAGAGATACCTGTCGGCATTCTCAGAGATACCTGTCTGCATTCTCAGAGATACCTGTCTGCACTCTCAGAGATACCTGTCTGCATTCTCAGAGATACCTGTCTGCACTCTCAGAGATACCTGTCTGCATTCTCAGAGATACCTGTCTGCATTCTCAGAGATACCTGTCTGCATTCTCAGAGATACCTGTCGTTACTCTCAGAGATACATGTCGTTACTCTCAGAGATACCTGTCTGCACTCTCAGAGATACCTGTCTGTCCTCTCAGAGATACCTGTCTGCATTCTCAGAGATACCTGTCTGCATTCTCAGAGATACCTGTCTGCATTCTCAGAGATACCTGTCTGCATTCTCAGATACCTGTCTGCACTCTCAGAGATACCTGTCGTTACTCTCAGAGATACCTGTCGGCACTCTCAGAGATACCTGTCTGCATTCTCAGAGATACCTGTCGGCACTCTCAGAGATACCTGTCTGCATTCTCAGAGATACCTGTCGGCACTCTCAGAGATACCTGTCTGCATTCTCAGAGATACCTGTCGGCACTCTCAGAGATACCTGTCGTTACTCTCAGAGATACCTGTCTGCACTCTCAGAGATACCTGTCGGCATTCTCAGAGATACCTGTCTGCACTCTCAGATACCTGTCGGCACTCTCAGAGATACCTGTCTGCACTCTCAGAGATACCTGTCGTTACTCTCAGAGATACCTGTCTGCACTCTCAGAGATACCTGTTGTTACTCTCAGAGATACCTGTCGTTACTCTCAGAGATACCTGTCTGCATTCTCAGAGATACCTGTCGGCACTCTCTGAGATACCTGTCTGCATTCTCAGAGATACCTGTCTGCATTCTCAGAGATACCTGTCGGCACTCTCAGAGATACCTGTCTGCATTCTCAGAGATACCTGTCGGCATTCTCAGAGATACCTGTCTGCACTCTCAGAGATACCTGTCTGCACTCTCAGAGATACCTGTCTGCACTCTCAGAGATACCTGTCGTTACTCTCAGAGGTACCTGTCGGCATTCTCAGAGATACCTGTCTGCACTCTCAGAGATACCTGTCGGCATTCTCAGAGATACCTGTCGGCATTCTCAGAGATACCTGTCGGCATTCTCAGAGATACCTGTCGTTACTCTCAGAGATACCTGTCCGCATTCTCAGAGATACCTGTCGTTACTCTCAGAGATACCTGTCTGCATTCTCAGAGATACCTGTCGTTACTCTCAGAGATACCTGTCTGCACTCTCAGAGATACCTGTCTGCACTCTCAGAGATACCTGTCTGCATTCTCAGAGATACCTGTCTGCATTCTCAGAGATACCTGTCTGCATTCTCAGAGATACCTGTCTGCATTCTCAGAGATACCTGTCCGCACTCTCAGAGATACCTGTCTGCATTCTCAGAGATACCTGTCTGCACTCTCAGAGATACCTGTCGGCACTCTCAGAGATACCTGTCCGCACTCTCAGAGATACCTGTCTGCACTCTCAGAGATACCTGTCTGCATTCTCAGAGATACCTGTCTGCATTCTCAGAGATACCTGTCTGCACTCTCAGAGACACCTGTCTGCATTCTCAGAGATACCTGTCGTTACTCTCAGAGATACCTGTCTGCATTCTCAGAGATACCTGTCGTTACTCTCAGAGATACGTGTCTGCATTCTCAGAGATACCTGTCTGCATTCTCAGAGATACCTGTCTGCATTCTCAGAGATACCTGTCTGCATTCTCAGAGATACCTGTCTGCACTCTCAGAGATACCTGTCTGCATTCTCAGAGATACCTGTCTGCATTCTCAGAGATACCTGTCTGCACTCTCAGAGATACCTGTCTGCATTCTCAGAGATACCTGTCTGCACTCTCAGAGATACCTGTCTGCACTCTCAGAGATACCTGTCTGCATTCTCAGAGATACCTGTCGGCACTCTCAGATACCTGTCGTTACTCTCAGAGATACCTGTCGGCATTCTCAGAGATACCTGTCTGCACTCTCAGAGATACCTGTCTGCACTCTCAGATACCTGTCGTTACTCTCAGAGATACCTGTCTGCATTCTCAGAGATACCTGTCTGCACTCTCAGATACCTGTCGTTACTCTCAGAGGTACCTGTCTGCATTCTCAGAGATACCTGTCGTTACTCTCAGAGATACCTGTCTGCATTCTCAGAGATACCTGTCTGCACTCTCAGATACCTGTCGTTACTCTCAGAGGTACCTGTCTGCATTCTCAGAGATACCTGTCTGCACTCTCAGAGATACCTGTCTGCATTCTCAGAGATACCTGTCTGCATTCTCAGTGATACCTGTCGTTACTCTCAGAGATACCTGTCTGCATTCTCAGAGATACCTGTCTGCACTCTCAGAGATACCTGTCTGCACTCTCAGATACCTGTCTGCACTCTCAGATACCTGTCTGCATTCTCAGAGATACCTGTTGGCTCTCCCAGAGATGCCGCAGAAGTATTTGGAAGAACAGCCAGGCAGTTCTCCGTGGTTCCAAGGTTTATCCCAGATTATTATTGTGGCAGTTGTTCTCTACAAATTGTCTGCCACTTTCCTCCATTTCCATTACGTTTTCCCCGTGTCTGCGTGGGTTTCGTTCAGGTGCTCCGGTTTCCCCCCACACATCCCAAGAGATATGGGGCGGGATTCTCTCGTACCCGGCGGGGCCGGATTCTCTCGTACCCGGCGGGGTGGGATTCTCTCGTACCCGGTGGGGCGGGATTCTCTCGTACCCGGCGGGGTGGGATTCTCTCGTACCCGGTGGGGCGGGATTCTCTCGTACCCAGCGGGGCCGGATTCTCTCGTACCCGGCGGGGCCGGATTCTCTCGTACCCGGCGGGGCCGGATTCTCTCGTACCCGGCGGGGCCGGATTCTCTCGTACCCGGCGGGGCGGGATTCTCTCGTACCCGGCAGGGTGGGGTGTCCCGGCCGGACGGAGTGCCGTGAACCACTTCGGCGTCGGCTCGCACCAAATGTGCGGAATCCTCGGCACCTTCAGGGGCTAGGCCGGCGCCAGCGTGGTTTGTGCCCCGCCGGCTGGCGTGGAAGGCCTTTGGCACCATGGCAGGTGGGGCCGGCGGGTCCACGCATGCGCAGGACCGTCAGCGGCTGCTGATGTCATCCCTGCGCATGCGTGGGGGAGGTTCACCATCACGGAGGCTGACACAGCCGACGGGTTGGAAAAGAGTGGCCCCCACGGCACAGGCCCGCCCGCGGATCACTGGGCCCCGATCGCAGACCAGGCCACCGCGGGGGCACCTCCTGGGGCCAGATCGCCCCGCGCCCCCCCCAGGACCCCGGAGCCCACCCGCGCTGCCAGGTCCCGCCGGTAAGGGACCTAGCCTAATCTACGCTGGCGGGACTGGCAAATAACCAGCGGGCATTCGGCCCATCGCGGGTCGGAGAATCGCTGGGGGTGGGGCCCTGTGAGCAGTCACCGACCAGCGCGGCACGATTCCCGCCCCCGCCGAATCTCCGGTGCTGGAGAATTTGGCGGACGGCGGGGGCGCCCGGCGATTCTCCGACCCGTGATTGTTATGTGAATTGGACATTGTGAATTCACCCTCAGTGTACCCAAACAGGCGACTCAGAATCTTTCACAATAACTTCATTGCAGTTTTAACGTAAGCCTATTTGTGACAAAGTAAAGATTATTATTATTGTATGAGGAGCAGTTGAGGACTCTGGGTCTGTACTCGTTGGAGTTCAGAAGAATGAGGTGGGATCTTATTGAAACGTACAAGATACTGCAAGGCCTGGATAGAGTGGACGTGGAGAGGATGTTTACACTTGTAGGAAAAACTAAAAGCAGAGGACACAACCTCAGACTAAAGGGAAGATCCTTTAAAACAGAGATGAGGAGGAATTTTTTCAGCCAGAGGTGGTGTATCTGTGGAACTCTTTGCTGCAGAAGGCTGTGGAGGCCAATTCACTGAGTGTCTTTAAGACAGAGATAGATAGGTTCTTGATTAATAAGGGGATCAGGGGAAGAAGGCAGGAGAAGCACGGTAGTATGGTGGTTAGCATAAATGGTTCACAGCTCCAGGGTCCCAGGTTCGATTCCCAGCTTGGGTCACTGTCTGTGCGGAGTCTGCACATCCTCCCCGTGTGTGCGTGGGTTTCCTCCGGGTGCTCCGGTTTCCTCCCACAGTCCAAAGATGTGCGGGTTAGGTGGATTGGCCATGATAAATTGCCCGTAGTATCCTAAAAAGTAAGGTTAAGGGGGGGGGTTGTTGGGTTACGGGTATAGGGTGGATACGTGGGTTTGAGTAGGGTGATCATTGCTCGGCACAACATCGAGGGCCGAAGGGCCTGTTCTGTGCTGTACTGTTCTACCTCTACCTAGAATGGGGATGAGAAACATATCACCCATGATCGACTCGATGGGCTGAATGGACTAATTCAGCTCCTAGAACATAGAACAGTACAGCACAGAACAGGCCCTTCAGCCCTCGATGTTGTGCCGAGCAATGATCACCCTACTCAAACCCACGTATCCACCCTATACCCGTAACCCAACAACCCCCCCCCCCCCCCTTAATCTTACTTTTTAGGACACTACGGGCAATTTAGCATGGCCAATCCACCTAACCCGCACATCTTTGGACTGTGGGAGGAAACCGGAGCACCCGGAGGAAACCCACGCACACACGGGGAGGATGTGCAGACTCCGCACAGACAGTGACCCAGCCGGGAATCGAACCTGGGACCCTGGAGCTGTGAAGCATTTATGCTAACCACCATGCTACCGTGCTGCCCCCTTGCTACCGTGCTGCCCCCTATCTCTCCTGTCTCTTTTGGTCTGGAAGGGGAAAGGAGGTGGAGTAGCATTGTTAATTCAGGAAGGTTTCAGAGCAGTACTGAGTCATGTTAGAAAGGCAGTGGATAGTGATGCAGAATCAGTTTGTGTTGAAATGATGGATAGCATTGGAAGGAAGACAAGGGTGGCAGTAATCTCTCGGCCCCTAGAATGTGACCTGTCGTGATCAGAGCATAAATGGGGAAACATTAAGGGAACTGCAATTATCCTGGGCGATTTTAATCTGCATGTTGATTAGGCACAGCCAAATCGGCAAGGGTAGTGTAGAAGAGGAATTTGTAAAGTGCATCAGGAATTGCTTTTTAGAATAGTACGTTGTGGAACCTACCCGGGAACGGGCTATTTTAGATTTGGTTTTGAGTAATGAAGAAGGATTACACTGGGATCTTGTGGTTAAGGATCCCCTAGGGAGGTGATGGCCACAATATGGTAGAATTCCAGGACCGGATGAAGTGCACGCTGGGATTTTAATGGAACTGGCTGCAGAGATAGTGATAGTGCACTCATTGGTTGAAATATTTCATAACTTGCTAAATTCTGAAAGATTAGCAAACAGCCAATGTAATTCCCTTGTTCAAAAAGGGAGAAAGACAGGAGGCAGGGAACGATAGGCAGGGAACGATAGGCAGGGAACGATAGGCAGGGAACGATAGGCAGGGAACGATAGGCAGGGAACGATAGGCAGGGAACGATAGGCAGGGAACAATAGGCAGGGAACGATAGGCAGGGAACGATAGGCAGGGAACGATAGGCAGGGAACGATAGACAGGGAACGATAGGCAGGGAACGATAGACAGGGAACGACAGGCAGGGAACGATAGGCAGGGAACGATAGGCAGGGAACGATAGACAGGGAACGACAGGCAGGAAACGATAGGCAGGGAACGATAGGCAGGGAACGATAGACAGGGAACGACAGGCAGGGAACGATAGGCAGGGAACGATAGGCAGGGAACGATAGGCAGGGAACGACAGGCAGGAAACGATAGGCAGGGAACGATAGGCAGGGAACGATAGGCAGGGAATGATAGGCAGGGAACGATAGGCAGGGAACGATAGGCAGGGAACTGTAGTCAAGAAGCTGGAGTCAATAATCAACGAGGAAATAGTTAATCATTTAAGAAAGCTGACTGTAATCAAATTGGTCAACATGGTTATATGAAAAGTAAATCATGTTTCACAAATTTGCTCAAATACATTGAGGGTGTAGCAGGGAGAGTAGATAGAGGGGAACCTGTAGATGTAGTGTATTTAGATTTCTAAAAGGCATTGGACAAGGTACCGCATAAAAGGCTGGTGCATAAAGTAAAAGCCCATGGAAATGGAGTTAGTGTGTTAGCATGGATTGGAAACTGGCTGTCAGATAAAGAGAGGAATAAATGGGTCTTTTTCAGAGTCGAACGATGTGAAGGCACGGTAGCACAGTGGTTAGCACCGTTGCCTCACAGCAACAGGATCCCAGGTTCGATTCCTGGCTGGGGTCACTGTTTGCCTGGAGTCTGCACGTTCTCCCCATGTCTGCGTGGGTTTCCTCCGGGTGCTCCAGTTTCCTGCCACAGTCCAAAGGTGTGCAGGTTAGGTGGATTGGCCATGCTAAATTGCCCCTTCGTGCCCAGATCAAAGAAAAGTACAGCACAGGAACAGGCCCTTCGGCCCTCCAAGCCCGTGCCGACCATGCTGCCCGTCTAAACTAAAACCTTCTACAATTCCGAGGTCCGTTTCCCTCTATTCCCATCCTATTCATGTATTTGTCAAGATGCACCTTAAATGTCACTATCGTCCCTGCTTCCACCACCTCCTCCAGCAGCGAGTTCCAGAGGAGACATGAGACATGCAGAAATGTCTGCTCCCAGAAGGTGGGGAATCTCTGGAATTCTCTGTCCCGGAGGGTGGGGAATCTCTGGAATTCTCTGTCCTGGAGGGTGGGGAATCTCTGGAATTCTCTGTCCCGGAGGGTGGGGAATCTCTGGAATTCTCTGTCCCGGAGGGTGGGGAATCTCTGGAATTCTCGGCCCCGGAGGGGACGGTGGGGAATCTCTGGAATTCTCTGTCCCGGAGGGAGGGGAATCTCTGGAATTCTCTGTCCTGGAGGGTGGGGAATCTCTGGAATTCTCTGTCCCGGAGGGTGGGGAATCTCTGGAATTCTCTGTCCCGGAGGGTGGGGAATCTCTGGAATTCTCTGTCCCGGAGGGTGGGGAATCTCTGGAATTCTCGGCCCCGGAGGGGACGGTGGGGAATCTCTGGAATTCTCTGTCCCGGAGGGAGGGGAATCTCTGGAATTCTCCGTCCCGGAGGGTGGGGAATCTCTGGAATTCTCTGTCCCGGAGGGTGGGGAATCTCTGGAATTCTCGGCCCCGGAGGGGACGGTGGGGAATCTCTGGAATTCTCTGTCCGGAGGGTGGGGAATCTCTGGAATTCTCTGTCCCGGAGGGGACGGTGGGGAATCTCTGGAATTCTCTGTCCGGAGGGTGGGGAATCTCTGGAATTCTCTGTCCGGAGGGTGGGGAATCTCTGGAATTCTCGGCCCCGGAGGGGACGGTGGGGAATCTCTGGAATTCTCTGTCCGGAGGGTGGGGAATCTCTGCCCCAGACGGGAGGCTGGGCCATTCGAAGTATTTAAAGTGGAGGTGGATAAATATTTGATGGATTTAGGAATAGAGGCTGTGGGGAAATGGCCCAGGAATGGAGTTGGGCCCACATTGATTAGCTGTGACTGTACAGAGTGTCGGGGCAGGTTTGAGGGGTCTGGTGAATAGTTCCTCTATTTGTTGTGTCTTGTGGAAGATGGCAGCAGTAAGGGGGGAAAATCCTGAACAAGTCTTTCAGCTGTTTCCTTTAGTTCAATGACGGACAAGTAAGTTGCCCAGAGGGATTTTTGCAAAATGTTCAATAATGTGTAAGTTGCATTGATGAACTGATTGTAAGTTATTGATTATTGATGCTGATCACTGGAGACTTTTTCAAATCCTTTCACTTTCTGCAGGAATTTGGGGCGGACGTTTCCCACTTTTTGGCAGCGTGGTGCAACAGGCGGAAAAAGCGGGTGGACACCGCTGATCCCACGGCAACGTTCACCTCCGACCCCACGGCAACGTTCACCTCCGACCCCACGGCAACGTTCACCTCCGACCCCACGGCAACGTTCACCTCCGACCCCACGGCAACGTTCACCGCCGACCCCACGGCAACGTTCACCGCCGACCCCACGGCAACGTTCACCTCCGACCCCACGGCAACGTTCACCGCCGACCCCACGGCAACGTTCACCGCCGACCCCACGGCCACATTCACCACAGACCCCACGGCAACGTTCACCTCCGACCCCACGGCAACGTTCACCTCCGACCCCACGGCAACGTTCACCTCCGACCCCACGGCAACGTTCACCGCAGACCCCACGGCAACGTTCACCTCCGACCCCACGGCAACGTTCACCTCCGACCCCACGGCAACGTTCACCACCGACCCCACGGCAACGTTCACCACCGACCCCACGGCAACGTTCACCGCAGACCCCACGGCAACGTTCACCTCCGACCCCACGGCAACGTTCACCTCCGACCCCACGGCAACGTTCACCTCCGACCCCACGGCAACGTTCACCGCCGAGCCCACGGCAACGTTCACCACAGACCCCACGGCAACGTTCACCTCCGACCCCACGGCAACGTTCACCGCCGAGCCCACGGCAACGTTCACCACCGACCCCACGGCAACGTTCACCGCTGACCCCACGGCAACGTTCACCGCCGACCCCGCGGCAACGTTCACCGCTGACCCCACGGCAACGTTCACCGCCGACCCCGCGGCAACGTTCACCTCCGACCCCACGGCAACGTTCACCACCGACCCCACGGCAACGTTCACCACAGACCCCACGGCAACGTTCACCTCCGACCCCACGGCAACGTTCACCGCCGAGCCCACGGCAACGTTCACCACCGACCCCACGGCAACGTTCACCACAGACCCCACGGCAACGTTCACCTCCGACCCCACGGCAACGTTCACCGCCGAGCCCACGGCAACGTTCACCTCCGACCCCACGGCAACGTTCACCGCCGACCCCACGGCAACGTTCACCGCCGACCCCGCGGCAACGTTCACCGCTGACCCCACGGCAACGTTCACCGCCGACCCCGCGGCAACGTTTTCCACCGTATCCTTCAATTGATCGACAAAAAAAGTGAAGGGACAAGTCCCGATATGTAGCACTGCCGGGAGGGCAGTGATTGAGCCCCTCCCCTCCCCTCCCCTCCCCCCCCCTCAACCTGCCCCTCACTGCCCCGCTATGTAACACCCCCTCACTGGACACCCCTGTCACACAACACCAGACCACCACACATCACCCCCCCCCAGCACTGGGCCGTGGCACTGGACCGTGGCCCTATCGAGGCACTGCCAGACGGCAGTACCTTGGCATGACCCTCTCCTCCCGAAGCGATGCACTCACCTGAAGCCCTCTCGTGGATTCTGCTCATGGGGAGGTTTTAAACTAATGTGGCAGGGGGATGGGAACCAGATTAGGAAGTTAGAGGTCAGTAAAGAGGCAGCAACTAAAGCCAGTAAGGTACTAGATAATAAACTCATTGTGACTCAGGGGAACAGTAGACAGGGAAGAGATGATGATCGCAAAGGGACAGGTGGTCTGAGGTGCATTTGTTTTAACGCGAGAAGTGTAGCAGGTAAGGCAGGTGAACTTAAGGCTTGGATCAGTACCTGGGAATATGATGTTATTGGTATTACTGAGACTTGGTTGAGGGAAGGGCAGGACTGGCAACTGAATATCCCAGGGTATAGATGCTTCAGGAGGGATAGAGAGGGACGTAGAAGGGGTGGAGGAGTTGCATTGCTCGTCAGAGATGATATCACAGCTGTGATTAAGGAGGGCACGATGGAGGATTCGAGCACTGAGGCAATATAGAACATAGAACATAGAACAGTACAGCACAGAACAGGCCCTTCGGCCCTCGATGTTGTGCCGAACAATGATCAACCTACTTTAAACCCACGTAACCCGTATACCCGTAACCCAACAATCCCCCCATTAACCTTACACTACGGGCAATTTTAGCATGGCCAATCCACCTAACCCGCACATCTTTGGACTGTGGGAGGAAACCGGAGCACCCGGAGGAAACCCACGCACACACAGGGAGGACGTGCAGACTCCACACAGACAGTGACCCAGCCGGGAATCGAACCTGGGACCCTGGAGCTGTGAAGCATTGATGCTAACCACCATGCTACCGTGAGGCCCCCTCATATGGGTGGAGCTGAGAAATAGGAAGGGTGCAGTAACATTGTTGGGACTTTACTACAGGCCTCCCAAAAGTGAGCATGAAGTAGAGGTACAAATATGCAGACAGATTATAGAAAAATGTAGGAGCAATAGGGTGGTTGTGATGGGAGATTTTAACTTCCCCAACATTGAATGGGATTCGTGTAGTGTTGGAGGCGTAGATGGAGCAGAGTTTGTAAGGAGCATCCAGGAGAGTTTTTTAGAGCAGTATGTAAATAGTCCAACTCGGGAAGGGGCCATACTGGACCTGGTATTGGGGAATGATCCCGGCCAGGTGGTTGATGTTTCAGTTGGTGATTACTTTGGGAATAGCGATCACAATTCCGTAAGTTTTAGAATACTCATGGACAAGGACAAGAGGGGTCCGAAAGGAAGAGTGCTAAATTGGGGAAAGGCAGAGAATAACAAAATTCGGGAGGAGATAGGGAATGTGGATTGGGAGCAGCTGTTTAAGGGTAAATCCACATTTGAAATGTGGAAGTCTTTTAAGGAAAGGTTGATTAGAGTGCAGGACAGACACGTCCCTGTGAAAATGAGGGATAGAAATGGCAAGATTAGGGAACCATGGATGACGGGTGAAATTGTGAGACTAGCTAAGATGAAAAAGGAAGCATACATAGGATCGAGGCAACTCAAAACTGATGAAGCTTTGGAGGAATATCGGGAAAGTAGGACGAAACTCAAACGCGCAATAAAGAGGGCTAAAAGGGGTCATGAAATATCTTTGGCTAACAGGGTTAAGGAAAATCCCAAAGCCTTTTATTCGTATGTAAGGAGCAAGAGGGTAACTAGAGAAAGGATTGGCCCAATCAGACAAAGAGGAAATTTATGCGTGGACTCAGAGGAAATGGGTGAGATTCTTAATGAGTATTTTGCTTTGGTATTCACAAAGGAGAGGGACAAGACTGATGTTGAGGCTAGGGATGGATGTTTAAATACTCTAGGTCAAGTTGTCATACAGAAGGGGGAAGTTTTGGGTATTCTAAAAGACATTAAGGTGACAAGTCCCCAGGACCGGATGGGATCTATTCCAGGTTACTGAGGGAAGCGAGGGTCGAAATATCTGGGGCTTTAACAGATATCTTTGCAGCATCCTTGAGCACGGGTGAGGTCCCAGAGGACTGGAGAATTGCTAATGTTGTCACTTTGTTTAAGAAGGGTAGCAGGGAAAATCCAGGGAATTATAGACCTGTGAGCTTGACGTCAGTGGTAGGCAAACTGTTGGAGAAGATACTGAGGGATAGGGGTATTCACATCTGGAAGAAAATAGACTTATCAGTGATAGGCAGCATGGTTTTGTGCAGGTCGTGTCTTACAAACCTAATAGAATTCTTTGAGGAAGTGACAAAGTTCATTGATGAGGGAAGGGCTGTAGATGTCATATACATGGACTTTAGTAAGGCGTTTGATAAAGTTTCCCATGGCAGGTTGATGGAAAAAGTGAAGTCGTATGGGGTTCAGGGTGTACTAGCTAGATGGATAAAGAACTGGCTGGGCAACAGGAGACAGAGAGTAGTGGTGGAAGGGAGTGTCTCAAAATGGAGAAGGGTGTTCCACAGGGATCCGTGCTCGGACCACTGTTGTTTGTGATCTACATAAATAACCTGGAGGAAGGCATAGCTGGTCTGATTACCAAGTTTGCAGATGATACAAATATTGGTGGAGTTGCAGATAGCGAGGAGGACTGTCAGAGAATACAACAAAATATAAATAGATTGGAGAGTTGGGCAGAGAAATGGCAGATGGAGTTCAATCCAGGCATATGTGAGGTGATGCATTTTGGAAGATCAAATTCAAGAGTGGACTATATGGTCAATGGAAGAGTCTTGGGGAAAATTGATGTACAGAGAGATCTGGGAGTTCAGGTCCATTGTACCCTGAAGGTGGCAACGCAGGTCAATAGAGTGGTCAAGAAGGCATACAGCATGCTTGCCTTCATCGGACGGGGTATTGAGTACAAGAGTTGGCAGGTCATGTTACAGTTGTATAGGACTTTGGTTAGGCCACATTTGGAATACTGCGTGCAGTTCTGGCCGCCACATTATCAGAAGGATGTGGATGCCTTGGAGAGGGTGCAGAGGAGGTTCACCCGGGTGTTTCCTGGTATGGAGGGTGCTAGCTATGAAGAAAGGTTGAGTAGATTAGGATTGTTTTCATTGGAAAGATGGAGGTTGAGGGGGGGACCTGATTGAGGTCTACAAAATTATGAGAGGTATGGACAGGGTGGACAGCAACAAGCTTTTCCCAAGAGTGGGGGTGTCAGTTACAAGGGGTCACGATTTCAAGGTGAGAGGGGGAAAGTTTAAGGGAGATGTGCGTGGAAAGTTTTTTACGCAGAGGGTGGTGGGTGCCTGGAATGCTTCACCAGCGGAGGTGGTAGAGGCGGGCACGATAGCATCATTTAAGATGCATCTGGACAGGTATATGAACGGGCGGGGACAGAGGGAAGTAGACCTTGGAAAATAGGAGACAGGTTTAGATAAAGGATCTGGATCGGCGCAGGCTGGGAGGGCCGAAGGGCCTGTTCCTGTGCTGTAATTTTCTTTGTTCTTTGTTCTTTGTTTATGGTGCACAGTGTGGAACTCCTGTCATAATGGAGGTCGAGCTCACACTGATGTGAATGGATTCTGTAATGGGAGGGTTAGCAGGTGTAGAGACTGATAATGAGGTGTAAATTTAATGTAATGGGCTTCCCGAGGCTGAATGTTAAGATTCCCGTTCTGTCATTGGTGGGGAAAGTCATAATGAGAAATCCCATCAGTTTAAATTGCATTTTGGGCCGCTCGTGATATTTTGCGCTCACAACACCATTCCTCCCAGCTGCGAACATGACCAAAATCCTGGCCATGGTGGGAACAATTTACTAGCTCCAGGGATTATCATTGATACCTGAAGTTATTGAAGTTTAATTTCTCAAAGTGAGGTGTGGAGATGTTGGTAACAAGGCTGGTGGAGCGAATGAAAACCCATTGGATTTGGTAAAGCTGGAAGGAGCGGTGGAAAAATGTGATCTTTGCTATACAGCATCAGCAAGTTAGATAGTTAACCTTTGGTGGGTTGAATCAGCAGCCAATGGGTGTGGAACTGGACTCGCTGCCATAGAGTGAGAGATAAATCCCACCATTGAGGACAGAAAAGCAGCTCCGGACTGTGGTTCTCCTTTAAAGTTATTGAAGACATTGATTAACTCAATGACTTTTAGCATTAATAATGTTTTGTGGCAATGAGCGATTAGAATTGCTGACGATTCTTTTTTTTTGCTTGATCAGTGGTTGGTATTTCGTGCAGTTACAGGGTTACCCCAGCCAACTCAAACTGAATTCTTTGCAGTTTTCTTGCTTGCATTTAGCTGCAATATTGCCCCTGATTTATAGATACAAAGGAATATTAAAGACAGCATCATATGATTTTAATTGGCAATAAAATGATGAGTTCACCTTCCACCCAAGTACAAAAACAAGCAAATCACCTTGGTACGTGCAGCCGAATGCATGCCCAGGTGTGAAGGTCTCTCGTTTGTTATGGGCTATGGGCCAAGTGCTGGCAAATGGGATTAGGGAGGTAGGTCAGGTGGTTTTCGTGTGTTGGTGCAGTCAATGGGCTTCTTCTGCACTGCATTTTCTGTGATTTTGTGAATATGCAATACAATCCAGTAAGTACAGTAAGAAGTCTTACAACACCAGGTTAAGGTCCAACATGTTTGTTTCAAACACTAGCTTTCAGAGCACAGCTCCTTCCTCAGGTGAATGTGCGGAGCAGTGCTTCGAAAGCTAGTGTTTGAAACAAACATGTTGGACTTTAACCTGGTGTTGTAAGACTTCTTACTGTGCCCACCCCAGTCCAACGCCGGCATCTCCACACCACCTTTATTAATATGAATGGTTAGTTATGGAGACTGACTAGTGAGTGACTCAGAATAATGCTCCCCACTGAAGGTACAATTCCCATTACAACTGGCGGTGACTTGGGACCAATCTCCTTACCCTAGCTCTGAGGGACTGGCAAACCATCACTGATAAAAGCCCCCAAGAGAACAGCCCAGAGTAAAGCATTCAGCAGGCAATCAGCTAAGCATCTGTTTTCAGGCAAGAATTAATGTACAGAGAGACTAAACGCAGACTGGCTGATCGCTTGGCAGAACACCTTCGGTCCGAGTGTAAGCAGGACCCAGACCTTCCTGTCACTGCCATTTCAACTCTCCGTCCGGCTTTCACACCCACATGTCCGTCCTTGGCCTGCTGCAATGTTCCAGTGAAGCCCAGCATAAACTAGAGGAACAGCACCTCACCTTCCGATTGGGAATGTTACAGTCTTCTGGACTTAACATTGAGTTGAACAACTTCAGATATCCATTTCTTTTCATTTCTTCCATTGATCTATTTTTCCCTCTCCATTTTGTCCCCCCCCAACCCCCCCTCCACCCACTTGGGCCATCTGTTCCCTGTCCCTAGTTGCCCTTTGACTCACTTTGTTCTGCCATTCACACATTCTAATCTCTTTATGCGCCACTATCAGCCCCTTCTTAGCCTTAATCACCCCATTCACATTCCCTTTGTCTTCTGTCCTCGACATCTTTGTCTGTCTCAACCTACCGCTGGCCCCCTATCCAGCCCCACTGCTCTACCACCCCCCCCCCCTTCCCCCCACGACAGTATAAATCTGAGCCCATTTCCAGTTTTCTCCAGCTGTGACAAAGTGACATCCAGACTCCAAACGTTCAAAGAACAAAGAAAATTACAGCACAGGAACAGGCCATTCGGCCCTCCCAGCCTGCGCCGATCCAGATCCTTTATCTAAATCTGTCTCCTGTTTTCCAAGGTCTACTTCCCTCTGTTCCCCGCCCATTCATATATCTGTCCAGATGCATCTTAAATGATGCTATCGTGCCCGCCTCTACCACCTCCACTGGCAAAGCGTTCCAGGCACCCACCACCCTCTGCGTAAATAACTTTCCACGCACATCTCCCTTAAACTTTCCCCCTCTCACCTTGAAATCGTGACCCCTTGTAATTGACACCCCCACTCTTGGAAAAAGCTTGTTGCGATCCATCCTGTCCATACCTCTCATAATTTTGTAGACCTCAATCAGGTCCCCCCTCAACCTCCGTCTTTCCAACGAAAACAATCCTAACCTACTCAACCTTTCTTCATAGCTAGCACCCTCCATACCAGGCAACATCCTGGTGAACCTCCTCTGCACCCTCTCTAAAGCATCCACATCCTCTGGTAATGTGGCGACCAGAACTGCACGCAGTATTCCAAATGTGGCCTAACCAAAGTCCTATACAACTGTAACATGACCTGCCAACTCTTGTACTCAATACCCCGTCCGATGAAGGCAAGCATGCTGTATGCCTTCTTGACCACTCTATCGACCTGCATTGCCACCTTCAGGGTACAATGGACCTGAACTCCCAGATCTCTCTGCACATGAAAATGAAATGAAATGAAAATCGCTTATTGTCACGAGTAGGCTTCAATAAAGTTACTGTGAAAAGCCCCTAGTCACCACATTCTGTTACCTGTTCGGGGAGGCTGATACGGGAATTGAACCGTGCTGCTGGCCTGCCTGGGTTTGCTTTAAAAGCCAGCGATTTAGTCCAGTGTGCTAAACCAGTGAAGCCCAGCACTCTTCCATTGACCATATAGTCCGCTCTTGAATTTGATCTTCCAAAATGCATCACCTCACATTTGCCTGGATTGAACTCCATCTGCCATTTCTCTGCCCAACTCTCCAATCTATCTATATTTTGCTGTATTCTCTGACAGTCCTCCTCGCTATCTGCAACTCCACCAATCATAGTATCATCTGCAAACTTGGTAATCAGACCACCTATCCCTTCCTCCAGGTCATTTATGTATATCACAAACAACAGTGGTCCGAGCACGGATCCCTGTGGAACACCACTAGTCACCCATCTCCATTTTGAGACACTCCCTTCCACCACTACTCTCTCTCTCCTGTTGCCCAGCCAGTTCTTTATCCATCTAGATAGTACACCCTGAACCCCATACGCCTTCACTTTTTCCATCAACCTGCCATGGAAAACTTTATCAAATGCCTTACTAAAGTCCATGTATATGACATCTACAGCCCTTCCCTCATCAATTAACTTTGTCACTTCCTCAAAGAATTCTATTAGGTTTGTAAGACACGACCTTCCCTGTACAAAACCATGCTGCCTATCACTGATAAGTCTATTTTCTTCCAAATGTGAATAGATCCTATCCCTCAGTATCTTCTCCAACAGTTTGCCTACCACTGACGTCAAGCTCACAGGTCTATAATTCCCTGGATTTTCCCTGCTACCCTTCTTAAACAAAGGAACAACATTAGCAATTCTCCAGTCCTCTGGGACCTCACCCATGCTCAAGGATGCTGCAAAGATATCTATTAATGCCCCAGCTATTTTGACCCTCGCTTCCCTCAGTAACCTGGGATAGGTCCCATCCGGTCCTGGGGACTTGTCCACCTTAATGTCCTTTAGAATACCCAAAACTTCCCCCTTCCGTATGACAACTTGACGTAGAGTATTTAAACATCCATCCCTAGCCTCAACCTCTGTCCTGTCCCTCTCCTTGGTGAATACCGATGCAAAGTACTCATTAAGAATCTCATCTATTTCCTCTGAGTCCACACATAAATTCCCTCTTTTGTCTTTGAGTGGTCCAATCCTTTCTCTAGTTACCCTCTTGCTCCTTAAATACGAATAAAAGGCTTTGGGATTTTCCTTAACCCTGTTAGCCAAAGATATTTCATGACCCCTTTTAGCCCTCTTGCGCGTTTGAGATTCGTCCTACTTTCCCGATATTTCTCCAAAGCTTCATCAGTTTTGAGTTGCCTCGATCTTGTGTATGCTTTCTTTTTCACCTTAGCTAGTCTCACAATTTCACCCGTCATCCATGGTTCCCTAATCTTGCCATTTCTATCCCTCATTTTCACAGGGACATGTCTGTCTTGCACTCTATTCAACCTTTCCTTAAAAGACTTTACCCTTAAACAGCTGCTCCCAATCCACATTCCCTAGCTCCTGCCGAATTTTGTTATACTCTGCCTTTCCCCAGTTTAGTACTCTTCCTTTAGGACCACTCTCGTCGTTGTCAATGATTATTCTAAAACTTACAGAATTGTGATCACTATTCCCAAAGTAATCACCGAGTGAAACTTCAACCACCTGGCTGGGATCATTCCCCAATACCAGGTCCAGTATGGCCCCTTCCCGAGTTGGACTATTTACATACTGCTCTAAAAAACTCTCCTGGATGCTCCTTACAAACTCTGCTCCATCTACGCCTCCAACACTACACGAATCCCATTCAATGTTGGGGAAATCTCCCATCACAACCACCATATTGCTCCTACATTTTTCTATAATCTGTCTGCATATTTGTACCTCTACTTCACGCTCACTTTTGGGAGGCCTGTAGTAAAGTCCCAACAATGTTACTGCACCCTTCCTATTTCTCAGCTCCACCCATATTGCCTCAGTGCTCGAATCCTCCATTGTGCCCTCCTTAATCACAGCTGTGATATCATCTCTGACCAGTAATGCAACTCCTCCACCCCTTCTACTTCCCTCTCTATCCCTCCTGAAGCATCTATACCCTGGGATATTTAGTTGCCAGTCCTGCCCATCCCTCAACCAAGTCTCCGTAATACCAATAACATCATATTCCCAGGTACTAATCCAAGACCTAAATACATCTGCCTTACCTGCTACACTTCTCGCATTAAAACAAATGCACCTGTCCTTTTGCGTTCATCATCTCTTCCCTGTCGACTCTTCCCCTTAGTCACATTGAGTTTATTGTCTTGTACCTTACTGGCTTTAGTTGCTGCCTCTTTACTGACCTCTAACTTCCTAATCTGGTTCCCATCCCCCTGCCACATTAGTTTAAAACCTCCCCAACAGTGTTAGCAAAAGCACCCCCTAGGACATTGGTTCCAGTCCTGCCCAGGTGTAGACCATCCGGTTTGTAATGGCCCCACCGCCCCCAGAACCGGTTCCAATGTCCCAAAAATCTGAACCCCTCCCTCGTGCACCATCTCTCAAGCCACGTATTCATTCTGACTATTCTTGAATTTCTACTCTGACTGTCCCGTGGCACTGGTAGCAATTCTGAGATTACTACCTGCGAGGTCCTACTTTTTAACTTATCTCCTAACTCCCTAAGTTCTGATTGTAGGACCTCATCCCGTTTTTTACCTATATCGTTGGTGCCTATATGCACCACGACAACTGGCTGTTCACCCTCTCCCTTCAGTATGTCCTGCAGCCGATCGGAGAAATCCCTGACCCGAGCACCCGGGAGGCAACATACCATTCGGGAGTCTCGTTTTCGACCACAGAAACACCTGTCTACTCCCCTTACGATTGAATCCCCTATGACTATAGCCCTGCCAGTCTTTTTCCCACCCTTCTGTGCAGCAGAGCCAGCCACGATGCCAAGAGCCTGGCTACTACTGCCTTCCCCTGGTGTGTCATCTCCCCCAACAGTATCCAAAACGGTATACCTGTTTTGGAGGGAGATGACCGCAGGGGACACCTGCACTGCCTTCCTGCTCTTTCTCTGCTTTTTGGTCACCCATTCCCTGTCTCCCTCACCAATCCTAATCTGCGGTGTGACCAACCCACTGAACGTGCTATCCACGACCTCCTCAGCATCGCGGATACTCCAAAGTGAGTCCGTCCGCAGCTCCAGAGCCGTCATGCGGTCTAACAGGAGCTGCAGCTGGACACACTTCCCGCACATGAAGGAGTCGGGGCATCGGCCGCGTCCCTGAACTCCCACATTGTGCACGAGGAGCATAACACCTCCTGCCATTTTTACCCTTTACCTTAACTGACTACAAAATATACTATCAAATAATTAATAAGTGAAAGGAATAAAGATTTTTCTTACCAATCACAATACTCACCAACACGAAGAGTTAAATTTCTCCCAGCTGCTGCTAATTGGAGCACTTTCCTTACCAGCCAATCAGGTCACTGCTTGCTGTGATGTCACTCATCAAAGTAAGTTTTTTAAGTTTTAGAGCGGAATTCTCCGCTCCCCACGCGGTGTGGGAGAATCGCGGGAGGGCCTCCCGACATTTTTTACGCCCCCCTGGCGCCCCCAGCGATTCTCCCCGCGGCTCGGAAAAATCGGCGCTTGCCGTTTTTCACGGCGAACGGCAATTCTCTGAGCCCGATGGGCCGAGCGGCCGGCCCTTCACGCCCGTTTCACCACGGCAGCAACCACACCTGATCGCTGCATTCGTGAAACGGGCGCCAGATGCCCGTTTGGAGCATCTAGGGGCCCGATTGGGACGGGAGCACCACGACTGTGCTTGGGAGGGGACAGGCCCGCGATCGGTGACCACCGATCGTCGGGCCAGCGTCCAAAACGGACGCACTATTTCCCCTCCGCCGCCCGGCAAGATCAAGCCACCACGCATGCGCGGTTCGCGCCGTCTGCGCGATGAAGTCATCCGCGCATGCGCGGGTTGGAACCGGCAACCCGCGCATGCGCAGGTGACCTCACAAATGCGCTGTTTTGCGTGTCATTTCCGGCGCGACGAGGTCGTGGCCAGGAAAGACGGATGCCCGCTCCTAGCCCCCCAGGTGGGGGTGAATTAGGTGCGGGCAGCGGGCTCCTAGCCCCCCCAGGTGGGGGTGAATTAGGTGCGGGCAGCGGGCTCCTAGCCCCCCAGGTGGGGGTGAATTAGGTGCGGGAAGCGGGCTCCTAGCCCCCCAGGTGGGGGTGAATTAGGTGCGGGAAGCGGGCTCCTAGCCCCCCAGGTGGGGGTGAATTAGGTGCGGGAAGCGGGCTCCTAGCCCCCCAGGTGGGGGTGAATTAGGTGCGGGAAGCGGGCTCCTAGCCCCCCAGGTGGGGGTGAATTAGGTGCGGGAAGCGGGCTCCTAGCCCCCCAGGTGGGGGTGAATTAGGTGCGGGAAGCGGGCTCCTAGCCCCCCAGGTGGGGGTGAATTAGGTGCGGGAAGCGGGCTCCTAGCCCCCCAGGTGGGGGTGAATTAGGTGCGGGAAGCGTGCCCCGAGGCCGTCGTGAAACTCGGCCGATTCAATGACGGCCATCCCGATTTATCGGGAGCGGAGAATACTGCGCAGCAAGTTTTAAAGAGGTAAACTTACCTTCCCAATGACCCCTCACCACTGCTCCCCCCACTGCTCCCTTCTCTCCCCACAGAGTCTGCCAGACATGCTGAGATTGTCCAGTATTTTCTGTTTTTGTTTCCGATTCCAGCATCCACAGTAATTTGCTTTTATCAATGTCCAGTCATTCCTGATTTGACAGATCTCCTTACTTTTTTTTTTTCTTTTTTTTTTAAAAATAAATTTAGATTAGCCAATTATTTTTTCCAATTAAGGGGCAATTTACTGTGGCCAATCCACCTACTCTGCACATTTTTGGGTTGTGGGGGCGAAACCCACGCAGACACGGGGAGAATGTGCAAACTCCACACGGACAGTGACCCAGAGCCGGGATCGAACCTGGGACCTCAGCGCCGTGAGGCGGTTGTGCTAACCACTAGGCCACCGTGCTGCCCTATATTTTTTTTTTTTTTTTTTATAAATTTAGATTACCCAATTATTTTTTCCAATTAAGGGGCAATTTAGCATGGCCAATCCACCTACTCTGCACATTTTTGGGTTGTGGGGGCGAAACCCACGCAGACACGGGGAGAATGTGCAAACTCCACACGGACAGTGACCCAGAGCCGGGATCGAACCTGGGACCTCAGCGCCGTGAGGCGGTTATGCTAACCACTAGGCCACCGTGCTGCCCTAGATCTCCTTACTTTAATGGACAGTGCAGGGTTGATCCATTTGTGTACCTGGCTGAAATGAACATCTGATGGTTATTCTGATACCTGTGCTGTTCTCAGTCACTGTCCTGCTTCAATGGCAATTATTTGTCTCTCTCAATGTCTCATCATCGCCTCAACAAACGTAATTGGTCAATTTCAGTTCAGTAATCCCAGACAAATTAAATAAAAATTGCAGTATAAAGGTTTGGCACAGGAAGGGTTAATGTGGGGCTGAGTAGAGTACCACCCTCACGGTAATACAAGAGAAACGTAACCCACACCTCATGTGGGGCCACTACAGTGTTGGACAGAGCTGTGTGTAGAAGCAAGCATGGACATGGCTTCTAGCTTGATATTTACTGTATCTCGTATATACTTTCTAATAGTTAATAAACACTTTAGTGTTGAACTATAAAAGACTATGAATACCTTAACAAGACCCATCCAACTGCACCCAACACCATACACGATGGAGGCAATGAATGGAATAACTCAAAATCTTGCAGAGATTACAGAAGAAAAGCATTTTGACCTGAAGAAAATAAGGTGTAGAAGGAAATCTCCAGAGAAAGGCTGCAAAGAAAGGTTTGGAAGCTGAAGGCAGAAATTAAATTCTTCACTGCAGCAGTAGATTCCTTTCCAATGGTAGCTCAGCTTCAACACCCAGAGTGTGCAAGCTCTGAAGACATAGCAGTGAGCTAAAAATATTACATTTCTGCACATTACAAGTTCTGAAAAAATGTTAAATATCGTGGTGGTCAGAAATTGCCGTTTAAATCAGAGTCCAAGAAACGCGATTCCTGAGTTGACACCTGAAGCTTGATGTAAACAAAGGAAAAAATTATTTAAAATTAATCGCAACTGTGTAGGAAACTTTAAAAACCAAGCAAAAGTCTGAATTTGACATTTCTGAAACGCCAGAACATTCCGCCAATGCGGGGTTGATTTCAGGCAGCTGTTAATGAAAACGCTGAAATGCTGAGATCATGAACACCGTTACTATGGGAACCTGCCAGTCAGTAATCATGGGAAAACCCTTTGTGAAGAAGCAGATGGCAACGCCATCTTGGATTTTTGGAAATCTCAAAGCTTAACGACAATTTAAACATTTTCACCGTTGACTAGAAAAACAGATCAATTTGGACCTATCCAAGACCCAGATCCTTTGATATGAAATTGATTCAGTCTGGCTAAAAAGCTAGAAGGTGAATATGTTAACATATGGGTGGCACGGTAGCACAGTGGTTAGCACTGTTGCTTCACAGTTCCACGGTCCCAGGTTCAATTCCCGGCTTGGGTCACTGTCTGTATGTTCTCCCCGTGTCTGTGTGGGTTTCCTCCGGGTGCTCTGGTTTCCTCCCACAAGTTCCAAAAGGCGTGCTGTTAAGTAATTTGGACATTCTGAATTCTCCCTCTGTGTACCCGAACAGGAGCCTGAGTGTGGCGACTAGGGGCTTTTCACACTAACTTCATTGCAGTGTTAATGTAAGCCTAGTTGTGACAATAAAGATTATTATATTGCTTTATTTGGAGCATTTGAAATAAAATGGATGAATTACCTGCACAGATAGATGTACATGGGTATAATATAGTTGGGATTATGGAGACATGGCTCCAAAGTGACCAAGGATGTGAACTAAACATTGAGGGTTATTCAGTTTTTAGGAAGGACAGACAGAAAGGAAAAGATGGTTTGACACAATATTGAGGAAAGATATTAGCACAGACTACGTGGAAGTGTAATGGGTTGCATTAAGAAACACCAAGGGTCAAAAACATTCGTACATAGAACATAGACCATACAGTGCAGAAGGATGCCATTCGGCCCATCGTGTCTGCACCGACCCACATTAGGCCCTCACTTCCACCCTATCCCCGTTATCCAATAACGCCTCCTAAACTTTTTGGACACTAAGGGCAATTTAGCATGGCCAGTCCACCTAACCTGCACGTCTTTGGCATAGAGTGGTTCACAAACCACCAAACTGCGGTGGTAATGTTGGGAATAGCATTAGACAGGAAATCAGAGATACATGTGATAAAGGATCATCTATGATTATGTTTGACTTTGCTGAGGAACTAAATTCGTACTTTGCTTCCATCTTCACAAACGAAGACATGAATAATGTACTGGAAGTTCTGAGAAACACAAGTTTGAGTGAGGAGCTAAAGAAATCAGTATTAATAGAGAAATGGTTTTGGGAAAATTAATGGGATTGAAAGGGGATAAATCTCCAGGGCTTCATCCCAAAGTACTGAAGGAAGTAGTCCCAGAAATAATAGATCCATTGGTGGTAATTCTTCAAAAGTCTTTAGACTCCGGAATGGTTCATACAGATTGGAGGAATGTAACCCCACTATTCAAAAAGGGAGGTAGAGAGAAACCAGACCAGTGAGCCTAACATCAGTAATAGGGAAGTTGCTGGAGTCCATTATCAAGGATTTCATAGCATAGCATTTGGAAAGCAGTGGTGTAATCAGTCAACGTCAGCATGGATTTACAAAACGGAAATCATGCTTGATAAATCTATTAGAATTATTTGAAGTTGTAACTAGTAGAGTTGACCGGGGGAACCTGTGGATGTGGTTTCTTTAGACTTTCAGAAGGCTTTCGACAAGGTCTCACAGAGCAGATTAATATGTAAAGTTAAAGCGCATGGGATTGCGGGTAGTGTCTTGAGATGGTTAGTTAGAAAGCTGGTTAGCAAAATGGAAGCAAAAAGTTTGAATAAGTGCATCTTTTTCTGATTGGCAGGCAGTGACTAGTGGCGTACCGCAGGGATCGGTGCTGGGACCCCAACTGTTCACATTATATATTAATGATTTGGATGAGGGAACCAAATGTTGTATTTCAAATTTGCAGATGATATAAAGTTGGGGGGGGGGGGGGTGAGCTGTGAGGAGGATGCAGAGATGCTTCAGTGGGATTTGGATAGGCTGAGTGAGTGGGTATATGCATGGCAGATACAGTATCATGTGGATAAATGTGAGGTTATCTGCTTCAGTAGCAAAAATTGAAGGCAGATTATTATTTGAATGGATATAAATTGAGAGAGGCGGATACTCAGCGAGACCTTGGTGTCCTCGTGCATCAGTTGCTGAAAGTAAGCGCGCAGGTACAGCAGGGAGTAAAGGCGGCAAATGGTATGTTGGCCTTTGTAGCGAGAGGATTTGAGTATAGGAATAGAGATGTTTCACAGTAATTGTATAGGGCATTGGTGAGGCCACACCTGGAGTATTGTGGGCAGTTTTGGTGGCCTTATGTGAGGAGGGATGTTGTTGCTATGGAGGGAGTGTAGCGAAGGTTTACCGTGCTGATTCCAGGGATGGCGGGACTGTCATATGAGGAGAGACTAAGTGGGTTAGGATTATATTCATTGGAGTTCAGAAGAGTGAGAGGGGATCTCATAGAAACTTACAAAATTCTAAGGATTAGACAGGGTAGATTCAGGAAGAATGTTCCTGATGGTGGGGCAGTCCAGTACTAGGGGTCATAGTTTGAGGATAAGGGGTAACCTTTTAGGACTGAGGAGGAGAAAGGTCTTCACCCAGAAAGTGGTCAATCTGTGGAATTCTCTACCACAGAAAGTAGCTGAAGTGAAAACATTCCTGGCCATACCTGGCCATACCCGGCCATACCCGGCCGTACCCGGCCGTACCCGGCCGTACCCGGCCATACCCGGCCGTACCCGACCGTACCCGGCCGTACCCGCCCGTACCCACCCGTACCCGCCCGTACCCGGCCGTACCCGACCGTACCCGGCCGTACCCGACCGTACCCGGCCATAACATCCTCTGAAAGTTCTGAGTATTGTGATCAGAAGATCAGTACAGGGCAGAAGGAAGCCATTCAGCCCATCGAGTCTATATCAGCCCTTGGAAAGAACAGCCTACTTAAGCTTAAGCCCAGGCCTCCACCCAATCTGAATAACCCCACCAAACCGTTTTTAGAAACTAAGGGCAATTTGTGAGGGGATTGGGTCGTGTAAGTCCTATACTTGGTGGGGGGGGGGGCGCTGATCGGAGTTGGGGTAGCCAATGCTGTGCATGTTGTAGTCTATAGAACCCTAGAATTTTTCACATTCTCCTTTTCCACGTTCTTGTGGGAGAGCGACAACTCTAGGGCCCATTTCACATCCAAGGATAGTTCCGCTAATAGCTTCCTCTGGGTAGCCTTATTGTTTGTGCCACACACCAACTGATCTCTCAACACCTCAGGGAGGGTTGAGTTAGTCAGAGGGCTCGGCTAACCTGCGAAGGCGCGTCATAAACTGCGTCACTGATTCCCCAGGGGTTTGCTGAGCCATGTTAAAGCGGTATTGGCCCCGTTAAATTGACCCTTATTTGGAAAAAATTAATTGGTATTCTAAAATTTTTTTTTTAAAGATGGCGATGCAGATTGTGCCAGTGGTCAAGATGGTAAAGCGGATCGCACCATTAGTCAAGACGGTGGTCTGGATCGTACAGTTGGTGTCAGCGTGATTCGCACCGACTTTTGCACTGCAGATGCCACCCTCTGACTTTGTAATTAACGCCCTGTATCCAATATTGGGGAAACGCAGTGTGGACACATTTCCAACCTACCATGGGAATGAACTGGGTTTCAGATGGGCAATCTGCCACAACGGCTCTTACACAATGCGTTAGGTTGCAAACAAGAAACTTAATTTATATAGCAGCTTCATGACGATTAAACATCCCAAAGACTGTTCCTGGTATTTGGTTGACATCGTTTTATAAGACCACATCACTCATTATTTCTCGAAGATTCAATAAAAGGGATTCTTCAATCTGCCAATTTGGCTGCCAACATGCCTCTGCTGTGATTCCTCACTCTTCAATTCCCCTCAGAACAACTTGTAAATGTAAAAGTGACAAGTCAAATCTGTAATTGTCACAAAACCAAACACTCAGGAACAAAATAATGACTTTTCATTTCACACTGTGGAGGCAGATGACAAGGCTGAGATCGAGAGAGAACTGATCATTCAACTCATGTCTATCCTCTTCATAAGAGGCCTTCAGAAAAAAAAGAATATTTGGCAAAATGTGCAGGAATAACGGAGAGAACAGTCAATATTCCAGAATGGAAAGAGTTGGATCCAGAATTGGCCGAGCGGGGGGAGTAGGGGGGTCCGACCACGGGGGGGGGGGGCCTCCACCGTGGTCTGGCCCGCGATCGCTACCTAACGATCGGCGGGCTGCCTTCTCCTTGTTGGGGCGTCTTTTACTCCGCGCCGGGCCCCTGTAGCTCTACGCCATGTTGCGTTGGGGCCGGCGTGGAGAAAGCAAGTAGTGCGCATGTGCGGGTTCGCGCTGACCGCAGCGTGTGTTCACAGACCGGCGGTGCCTGTTTGACAGCTGGAGCTGCGTAAAGCGCTCCAGTGCCCTGCTGGCCCCCTGTAGGTCGGATATTTCACACCTGTCCTCACCCAAGAGAATGAGAAGGTGGATATGGAACTTGGGGAGAGAGACTGTGAGATTTTTGAGCAAATTGATGTCGGGAGTGACAAGGTACTGGAGGTGTTGGCGGGTTTAAAAGTGGACAAATCTCCAGGTC
This sequence comes from Scyliorhinus canicula, assembly GCF_902713615.1. NCBI lineage: Eukaryota > Metazoa > Chordata > Chondrichthyes > Carcharhiniformes > Scyliorhinidae > Scyliorhinus > Scyliorhinus canicula. The sequence goes on from NC_052161.1 coordinate 144,326,041, forward strand.
CAGATGAATTGTGGGAGGAGATTGCAGGAGCTCCAACCCAAATTTTTAATTCCTCTCTGCCACGGAGGAGGTGCTTGCCATGGCTTTCTGTGCCAGCTGGGTGGCCTGTTATGCCAATGTGGACACTATGCCTGGTTCTTCCTGACCATCCCCTTCATCAGATGAGGCCTGGCGTTATTCCTCCTCGCACCCCGCCCCCCCCCCCCTCTGCTGTGCAATGTTGTTAGGGTGCAGCAGGCCTGCACAATGCTTGGTACCTTTCTAAGGCTGTATCGAAACGCCCACCAGTCCAGATATCAGAAGCACATCTTGAGGATGGCAGTGCACCGCTCAAAGACACTCCTGGTTGCTGCATGGGCATCATTATAAAGGGTCCCCGCGTCGGTCTGGGGCCTCCGGACAGGCATCATTAACCATGACCTCAGCGGGTGACACTTGTCACCCAAGAACCAACCCCTCACCCGAGGGAGCGCCTGGAAGGTGCTGGGAACCGATGAGTGCGCCAGGATGTAGACGTTGTGCACGCTGCCTGGGTATCAGGCGCAGACGTGTGTACGATGTGCAGCTGGTGGTCACACACCAACTTCACATTCAGGGGGTAGAAGCCCTTCCGATTGATGAAGGGCACGCCCGATGAGCCGGTGCTCACAGGGGGCGTGCGTGCCATCGGTCACCCCCTGGGCCTGGGGCATGCCAGTGAATCCTGCTGCCTGAGCATCCTGGTGTATCTGGGCCAGACTGGAGTTTATATAGTCCGCTGCCCGGGCATCGATCACATCGCGGAGGCACCTGTGTGCGTATGTCTGACATCCCAGACCCTGCTCGGTCCCTGGAAAGACACAGAGGCAAAACAATTCAGGGTGACCATCACCTTGGGAGCCACCAGGAATGGGTATCCTCCTCCATACCCCACGGTGCCAGATGCACCATTCTCTGACAGAGGTGGCGTACGGTCTCCCTGGTTAACCTGGGTCTTGGGCGACATGCTCGGTCCGACAGCTCCTCGAAGGACTGATGCTGATGGCATAGACGTGCCCTTATGCAGCATCTTCTTCGCACCTCTTCCTTGGCCTGTTTAACGGCCGCTATTTGAGCCTCGCTGGCTGGCCCCTGCTCTCTGGGGCAGGCTCCTGCTGTGCAGGGCCGACCCGAACAGGCCCAGTGCCTCCAGCCTCTGCAGCCAGCTGGATAGAGAGTATTCCTGGCCTTACTCCAGGTGGATAGAGAGTATTCCTGGCCTTACTCCAGGTGGATAGAGAGTATTCCTGGCCTTACTCCAGGTGAGCACAGTAAGAAGTCTTACAACACCAGGTTAAAGTCCAACAGGTTTGTTTCAAACACGAGCTTTCGGAGCACGGCTCCTTCTTCAGGTGAATGGCCCCCCCCATTCGCCTGAGGAAGGAGCAGTGCTCCGAAAGCTCGTGTTTGAAACAAACCTGTTGGACTTTAACCTGGTGTTGTAAGACTTCTTACTGTGCTCACCCCAGTCCAACGCCGGCATCTCCACATCATGGCTACTCCAGGTGGATAGAGAGTATTCCTGGCCTTACTCCAGGTGGATAGAGAGTATTCCTGGCCTTACTCCAGGTGGATAGAGAGTATTCCTGGCCTTATTCCAAGACTAATTCTCTGCTGGGAGGGGAAAGAGAAGACACATCAGCAACATGAGTATCCCCTTGCCCATCCAAACTCAACAGGCCACATGGTGACCCTGGGTTGCACTTCAGCTCCACCCTCCACATCTCGTCCAGCAAAGCCACCCCACCATCAGGCGGTCCCCCAGATATAGGGCAGTGCGGTGGCACAGTGGTTAGCACTGCTGCCTCACAGCTCCAGGGCCCCGGGTTCAATTCCAGCCTTGGATCACTGTCTGTGCAGAGTCTGCACGTTTTCCCTGTGTTTCCCTGATGAATGAACTGAGCACCTGATTGGCCATTGATTGAGCTTGGCCACGCCCATCCCAGTGATGGCCACGCTTACCCTGGTGATGGGTCAGCTGGGGTCGGAGGGTGTCCAGAGGGGCGGCCTGGGTTGGCACCCACATGAACAGAGGCTCTGTGAACATTTACAGGACACAGTCAGCAGAGTGAGCAGCCAGCGGCCTGGAACTTGTACCAAACGGGAGCAGTAATGACTGTGAGCCAGACCACCCCGATCCTGAGGGGGGGAACCCGGATCCCGAGGGGGAGGGACCTGGTTGGTAAAAGGTATTGACAAAGTCGATGTCGAGTCGATGTTTCCCTTGTGGGGCAGTCCAGAGCGAGAGGTCACAGGTTTCGGATAACGAGGAGCAGATTTAAAACAGATGAGGAGGAATTACTTCTCTCAAAGATTTGTGAATCTGTGGAATTCACTCCTCCAGATTGGGGTGGATGCCGAGACATTTAGTCACTTTGAGGAGGAGTTAGACAGATTTTTATTCAGTAATGGTCTGAAGGGTTGTTGAGAACGGGCAGGACATGAGGAGGCCAGGTTGGTACTGAATGGTTGAGCGGGCTCGAGAGGCTGATTTGCCGACTCCTGCTCTGAGCTCTAGTGTTCTGATGTCAGCAGGAGATACTGGAATGAAACAAAAGCAACGGGCAGATGTTTAACACATTTGCTTTTCACACATTCACAGCCGAGTCAAATGAGAAATTACCGCCTACAAAATGAACACTGATGGTGCAGCCAGGCAGCCAATCTGTTCAAGGAAACAACACACAAATAGAACATAGAACATAGAACATTATGTTTAGGTTTTTTTAAACATGGTTAAAATGGCTCAAATTACTGAGCAAGTAATTAACCATCTACGTTTGGAGTGAGGAAATCTCAGGAGTTATGGGTCTTCATTCTGCATTCAATTCACTCCTCACTACTTTGAAGATGACTCTCACGCAAACACACATTTCCTAATTTCACACATTGTGTCCAACATTAGGGTGGCACAGGGGCTAGCACTGCTGCCTTGCAGCAGCAGGGACCCGGGTTCGATTCCATGCTGGGTCACTGTCTGTTTGGCATCTGCACATCCTCCCCGTGTCTACATGGGTTTCCTCCGGGTGCTCCGGTTTCCACCCACAGTCCAAAGATGTGCAGGTTAGGTGGATTGGCCAGGATAAATTGCCCTTTGTGTCCAAAAAGGTTAGGTGGGGTTACAGGGATAGGGTGGGGGATTGGGCCCAGGTAGGATGCTCTTTCAGAGGGTCAGTGCAGACCCAATGGGCCGATGAGCCTCATTCAGCACCGTATGGATTCTCTGTTCAAGGAGCTGATGCTGCAGATTTCTTTCAGAAAACAAGGGGCAGAATTTTCTGTTTTTCTCATCGCACTCGGCGGGATCCATCCCAGTGACTCACACAGGGAAAGCGGGATCCATCCCAGTGACTCACACAGGGAAAGCGGGATCCATCCCAGTGACTCACATGGGGAAAGCGGGATCCATCCCAGTGACTCACACGGGGAAAGCGGGATACATCCCAGTGACTCACACGGGGAAAGCGGGATCCGGCGGGATCCATCCCAGTGACTCACACGGGGAAAGCGGGATCCGGCGGGATCTATCCCAGTGACTCACACGGGGAAAGCGGGATCCGGCGGGATCTATCCCAGTGACTCACATGGGGAAAGCAGGATCCATCCCAGTGACTTACACGGGGAAAGCAGGATCCATCCCAGTGACTCACACGGGGAAAGCGGGATCCATCCCAGTGACTCACACGGGGAAAGCGGGATCCATCCCAGTGACTCACACGGGGAAAGCGGGATCCATCCCAGTGACTCACACGGGGAAAGCGGGATCCATCCCAGTGACTCACACGGGGAAAGCAGGATCCGGCTCAGTGACTCACACGGGGAAAGCGGGATCCGGCGGGATCCATCCCAGTGACTCACACGGGGAAAGCGGGATCCATCCCAGTGACTCACACGGGGAAAGCGGGATCCATCCCAGTGACTCACACGGGGAAAGCGGGATCCATCCCAGTGACTCACACGGGGAAAGCGGGATCCGGCTCAGTGACTCACACGGGGAAAGCGGGATCCATCCCAGTGACTCACATGGGGAAAGCGGGATCTATCCCAGTGACTCACACGGGGAAAGCAGGATCCGGCTCAGTGACTCACACGGGGAAAGCGGGATCCGGCGGGATCCATCCCAGTGACTCACACGGGGAAAGCGGGATCCATCCCGGTGACTCACACGGGGAAAGCGGGATCCATCCCAGTGACTCACATGGGGAAAGCGGGATCTATCCCAGTGACTCACACGGGGAAAGCGGGATCTATCCCAGTGACTCACACGGGGAAAGCGGGATCCATCCCAGTGACTCACACGGGCAAAGCGGGATCCATCCCAGTGACTCACACGGGGAAAGCAGGATCCATCCCAGTGACTCACACGGGGAAAGCAGGATCCATCCCAGTGACTCACACAGGGAAAGCAGGATCCATCCCAGTGACTCACACGGGGAAAGCGGGATCTATCCCAGTGACTCACACGGGGAAAGCGGGATCCATCCCAGTGACTCACACGTGGAAAGCGGGATCCGGCGGGATCTATACCAGTCACTCAAACGGGGAAAGCGGGATTCATCCCAGTCACTCACACGGGGAAAGCGGGATCCATCCCAGTGACTCACACGTGGAAAGCGGGATCCGTGGGGATCTATCCCAGTCACTCACACGGGGAAAGCAGGATCCATCCCAGTGACTCACACGGGGAAAGCGGGATCCATCCCAGAGACTCACACGGGGAAAGCGGGATCCGGCGGGATCTATCCCAGTGACTCACACGGGGAAAGCGGGATCCGGCGGGATCTCTCCCAGTGACTCACACGGGGAAAGCAGGATCCATCCCAGTGACTCACATGGGGAAAGCAGGATCCGGCTCAGTGACTCACACGGGGAAAGCGGGATCCGGCGGGATCTATCCCAGTGACTCACACGGGGAAAGCGGGATCCGGCGGGATCTCTCCCAGTGACTCACACGGGGAAAGCGGGATCCATCCCAGTGACTCACACGGGGAAAGCGGGATCCATCCCAGTGACTCACACGGGGAAAGCAGGATCCATCCCAGTGACTCACACGGGGAAAGCGGGATCCATCCCAGTGACTCACACGGGGAAAGCGGGATCCGGATCAGTGACTCACACGGGGAAAGCCGGATCCATCCCAGTGACTCACACAGGGAAAGCAGGATCCGGCTCAGTGACTCACACGGGGAAAGCGGGATCTATCCCAGTGACTCACACAGGGAAAGCGGGATCCATCCCAGTGACTCACACGGGGAAAGCAGGATCCGGCTCAGTGACTCACACGGGGAAAGCGGGATCCGGCAGGATCCATCCCAGTGACTCACACGGGAAAGCAGGATCCATCCCAGTGACTCACACGGGGAAAGCAGGATCTATCCCAGTGACTCACACGGGGAAAGCAGGATCTATCCCAGTGACTCACACGGGGAAAGCAGGATCCATCCCAGTGACTCACACGGGGAAAGCAGGATCTATCCCAGTGACTCACACGGGCAAAGCAGGATTCATCCCAGTGTCTCACACAGGGAAAGCGGGATCCATCCCAGTGACTCACACGGGGAAAGCGGGATCCATCCCAGTGACTCACACGGGGAAAGCGGATCCATCCCAGTGACTCACACGGGGAAAGCAGGATCCGGCTCAGTGACTCACACGGGAAAAGCGGGATCTATCCCAGTGACTCACACGGGGAAAGCAGGATCCATCCCAGTGACTCACACGGGGAAAGCAGGATCTATCCCAGTGACTCACACGGGCAAAGCAGGATTCATCCCAGTGTCTCACACAGGGAAAGCGGGATCCATCCCAGTGACTCACACGGGGAAAGCGGGATCCATCCCAGTGACTCACACGGGGAAAGCGGATCCATCCCAGTGACTCACACGGGGAAAGCAGGATCCGGCTCAGTGACTCACACGGGGAAAGCGGGATCTATCCCAGTGACTCACACAGGGAAAACGGGATCTATCCCAGTGACTCACACGGGGAAAGCGGGATCCATCCCAGTGACCCACACGGGGAAAGCGGGATCCATCCCAGTGACTCACACGGGGAAAGCGGGATCTATCCCAGTGACTCATACGGGGAAAGCGGGATCCGGCGGGATCTATCCCAGTGACTCACACGGGGAAAGTCGGATCTAGCCTGGAGGCGGGTCATGCTGATGTCATACTGGTGGCAGGGGCTCTGAATGATGCCAACCCACCACCTACATCGACCTTCAAACAATCGCAACATCCGATGAATTCACCCAGTTAAACAGCTGGATCTCCCAGTGAAACACAGCTGGATCTCCCAGTGAAACACAGCTGGATCTACCAGTGAAACACAGCTGGATCTCCCAGTGAAACACAGCTGTATCTCCCAGTGAAACACAGCTGGATCTCCCAGTGAAACACAGCTGGATCTCCCAGTGAAACACAGCTAGATCTCCCGGACAAACACAGCTGGATCTCCCAGTGAAACACAGCTGGATCTCCCAGTGAAACACAGCTGGATCTCCCAGTGAAACACAGCTGGATCTCCCAGTGAAACACAGCTGGATCTCCAAGTGAAACACAGCTGGATCTCCCAGTGAAACACAGCTGGATCTCCCAGTGAAACACAGCTGGATCTCCCAGTGAAACACAGCTGGATCTCCCAGTAAAACACAGCTGGATCTCCCTGTGATACACAGCAGGATCTCTCAGTGAAACACAGCTGGATCTCCCTGTGAAACACAGCTGGATCTCCCAGACAAACACAGCTGGATCTCCCTGTGAAACACAGCTGGATCTCCCTGTGAAACACTGCTGGATCTCCCTGTGAAACACTGCTGGATCTCCCTGTGAAACACTGCTGGATCTCCCTGTGAAACACAGCTGGATCAGCCAGTGAAACACAGCTGGATCTCCCTGTGAAACACTGCTGGATCTCCCTGTGAAACACAGCTGGATCTCCCTGTGAAACACAGCTGGATCTCCCTGTGAAACACAGCTGGATCTCCCAGAGAAACACAGCTGTATCTCCCAGTGAAACACAGCTGGATCTCCCAGTGAAACACAGCTGGATCAGCCAGTGAAACACAGCTGGATCTCCCTGTGAAACACAGCTGGATCAGCCAGTGAAACACAGCTGGATCTCCCAGTGAAACACAGCTGGATCTCCCTGTGAAACACAGCTGGATCAGCCAGTGAAACACAACTGGATCTCCCAGTGAAACACAGCTGGATCTCCCTGTGAAACACTGCTGGATCTCCCTGTGAAACACTGCTGGATCTCCCTGTGAAACACAGCTGGATCAGCCAGTGAAACACAGCTGGATCTCCCTGTGAAACACAGCTGGATCTCCCTGTGAAACACAGCTGGATCAGCCAGTGAAACACAGCTGGATCTCCCAGAGAAACACAGCTGGATCTCCCAGTGAAACACAGCTGGATCTCCCAGTGAAACACAGCTGGATCTCCCAGTGAAACACAGCTGGATCTCCCTGTGAAACACTAGCTTTCGGAGCACTGCTCCTTCCTCAGGTGAATGAAGTGGTGAAGCGAGTATGTACCGTGTACCTGGTATCCACTTCATTCTGGATCAGAACGTCTTCAGCTTAGACAACAAGTTCTTCATCTAGACGCACGGAACAGCCATGGGGACCAAATTCGCACCTCAATATGCCAACATCTTCATGCACAAGTTTGAACAAGACTTCCTCACCGCACAGGACCTTCAACCGACGTTATACACCAGATACATCGATGTCATATTTTTCCTTTGGACCCACGGCGAAGAATCACTGAAACGACTACACGATGACATCAATAAGTTCCATCCCACCATCAGACTCACCATGGACTATTCTCCAAAATCAGTTGCATTCTTAAACACACTCATCTCCATCAAGGACGGTCACCTCAGCACTTCGCTTTACCGCAAACCCACGGATAACCTCACAATGCTCCACTTCTCCAGCTTTCACCCAAAACACATTAAAGAAGCCATCCCCTATGGACAAGCCCTCCGTATACACAGGATCTGCTCAGACGAGGAGGAGCGTAACAGACATCTACAGACGCTGAAAGATGCTCTCGTACGAACGGGATATGGCGCTCGACTCATCGATCGACAGTTCCAACGAGCCACAGCAAAAAACCGCACCGACCTCCTCAGAAGACAAATACGGGACACAACCGACAGAATACCCTTCGTCGTCCAGTACTTTCCCGGAGCGGAGAAACTACGACATCTTCTTCGCAGCCTCCAACACATCATCAATGAAGATGAACATCTTGCCAAGGTCATCCCCACACCCCCAGTACTGGCCTTCAAACAACCGCGCAACCTCAAACAAACCATTGTTTGCAGCAAATTACCCAGCCTTCAGAACAGCGACCACGACACCACACAACCCTGCCATAGCAATCTCTGCAAGACGTGCCAGATCATCGACATGGATACCACCGTTACACGCGAGAACACCACCCACCAGGTACGCGGTACATACTCGTGCGACTCGGCCAACGTTGTCTACCTCATACGCTGCAGGAAAGGATGTCCCGAAGCGTGGTACATTGGCGACACCATGTAGACACTGCGACAACGAATGAACGGATATCGCGCGACAATCACCAGGCAGGAATGTTCCCTTCCAGTCGGGGAACACTTCAGCAGTCAAGGGCATTCAGCCTGTGATCTCCGGGGAAGCGTTCTCCAAGGCAGCCTTCAAGACGCGCGACAACGCAGAATCGCCGAGCAGAAACTTATAGCTAAGTTCCGCACACATGAGTACAGCCTCAACCGGGACCTGGGATTCATGTCGCATTACATTCATCCCCCACCATCTGGCCTGGACTTGTGAAATCCTACCAACTGTCCTGGTTTGCGATAATTCATACCTCTTTAACCTGGGGTTACCCCTATTTCTGGATCTGTAAAGACTTAATTATCTGCAAATGCTCACATTCTAAGCATTGTCTGGCATTTTTGAATTTGTCTATTTATATGTTTCTGGAACATAACATGTTGGACTTTAACCTGGTGTAAGACTTCTTACTGTGCTCACCCCAGTCCAACGCCGACATCTCCACATCCTGGCATTTTCAAAGGTGAGGGTTCAGGGTGCCTGGTGATCTGGTATTTGTCTCCTTGGGTTTATGTTGAGGTTACTGTCGAGTGTACGAGACCTGTGGCTCAGGAACTTCAATACAAGCAGTAAAATCGGCGGAAGTGAATCAAGTTTCTATTTTAATAAGTGAGAATCAGCAATAACTAACTGAGTTTATTAGAGGCGCAAATCAATCAGAAGGGAACAAAGACCCCGAGCGAGCGTGGTGGGGATGCCGAGAAACACGTGGCTATTCAGTTAGACTCGCATTGAATAAGGGGCCTGAACCGGGAACGCGTGGTTGAGGCCGCTCACAGCCCTGGTTTTTACAACGAGGAACTCCACTCGCTGGAACATCCCGTTATAGCGAGAGTCGGAAAAACATTTTTATGTTTATGTTAAATGGCATCCCAATCTCCAAGGCTCCCGAAACAATCCCCAAGCTCCCCCTCCTGCCCAAATGCAGTATGGGAGGGTTCCTGGCTCCCTCTGCACCTCCCCAACACGGGGCAACTCCAGCCCAATCACATGCGTGCAAATAATGCCAGCTTGGCACCCTGGCAGTGTCTATGCCAGCTGGCAGTGCCACCTGGGAATCATTACAGTGCCAGGCTGCCACCCAGCTTGGCACAACCAGTGCACCAGGGTGCCCAGGTGGCACCACCCTGCCCAAAGAGCATGCAGCTGGGGGCCTCCGATCCTCTGGGAGACCCCCACGAGTGCCGTTCCGTCTGGTCCCGGTTTGTGGGGACCAGTGCTGAACGGCGCTTGCTGGAGGTCTCCGAGGTGAAGGGGATGAATCCCAAAGCCTCAGGAACCTCAGGAATCTGCACAGTGAAGTGAGACTAACTGCCTCGCTCTAATATGCAGATTTGTTAAAACGCGGCCCCACCCACTGTGGGTGGGATTTATATCTCACCGGCTGGTGTGATCGCGTTGAATCCCTTCAGGCGTTGCCTTCAGGGTAGATGCCAGGAGGAGGGTGTCCTGGCTTTCACTGGCCGCACCGCGTTGAGCTGCTTTTCCAGCGCAGCCTGGCCAGAGGATCACGCCCTACATGTGAAATTAAGTGCCATTTTCTGGAAACGGTGGAGATTGAAGGCGTTGCCGTGAGGTGTGAATTGAAGGGATGTAATGTTCCTGAATAGTGAAATGTAAATTCTTGCTGGAATATCCGGATGATAAATTTTCCCAACCAGAGGATAGGTACATCAGGATTGGCCAGTTGAAGAGAAGTGTGGGACCGTTGCTGTTGGATGCGTTGTCGAGTAAAACCCTTTGCCACTCCAGTGAGAGAGCAGACAGAGTGATTTGAGGGGATGCCATACATTCTGAAGTTAGCTTTGTAAGAAGTCTTGCACCAGGTTACTGTGCTCACCCAGTCCAATTCCGGCATATCCAAATCAAAAGTTTCCTTTGATCAAGCTTCAAAAATTATTCACAATCTGAATGACCTCCCTGATCAAGAAGCAGAGCAATAATTTAGAATTTGCCTTTGTTAGTTCTGAAAAGCAGACTATTGGGAGCATGCCAAGATGTACAGGTTGGCTGGATTGGCTGGATTGGCCTGGATAAATTGCTCCTTATTTGCAGGTTGGCTTAAGGGTAGAGGTCAGAATGGATCAGTGCAGACTCGATAGGCCGAATGGCCTCCTTCTGCTCTGTCGGGATTCTATGATAATCTGATGTGTTTGTGCGGTTGATGGGAGGGAAACCCTCATCCATCAGGACAAGTTTGTTCGAGATTCGCTGGCCAATTAAATGAAGAGTTAGAAAATCCCGCAGTGTTTGGGTTTCTGATCAGTAAAACATTGCGATGGTAGCTCCAAACTTTCAGGGCTAATTTACATCAAAGATATTGCAGTCAGCAGAATTCTGAGTGAGGAAACTTGTGAAATCAGAAGAAGGACATGAACAGAAGGAGATTAAATGAAGCCAAATAAATGTTTCATCGAATGAGCTAACAACACTCGGGCACCTCGAGTCAGACAGAATAATTAAGCTCTATACAGTCAGAATGAAAGTTATGTTTTTTCGCTACCTTCATTATCCTAAAAGCTCTAATCAATTTTCTTTTGTGCTGCTATCTGCAAGCAGGCTGTGCTGGGACACTGTGCCCTGCAATTGTAATGCATCACGGCAGTCAGCTGTGGGATGACTGAGTCATTGCCCAGCCAGGGAGCTGCTGGCATCTTATTGATGATTCTGTCCCAGAGCTCAAGCACAGGGAGGCCCCCGTGATCTGCATAGCAGCATCATAGCAAAAAAATAAATAAGTATCTGCAGAAGGTATACACCTGTACTCTGACTAATGAATTTGTCTCTGTGCATCACATTATTATCGTTACCTTCGTGTTGACTGTAATTATACTAAGAATTCAATGTATGGTCAATGTTTGATAAGTATCAGAATTATTTTGCATGAGAAAGTATCCCCATTGTTCACTTATTTGGACCAAGCCGGTTGTGGAGTCAGTTAGAAAAGTGGAAGACTTGATAACTTATTTAATGGACAGAAAATGAGGAAAAGAAAAGATGTCAAAATAATGCAAGTACCTGTTGTAGATATCAGAGAATCTAACGTTTAAAAACAAGCCACATACAATTAGCCTAAAGTATTGTCCTACCTGCACAATGTTGATTTGAAAAGCAATATTTATCAGCCCAGTCCATGGTATATTGTGCCTGAATCCAGGAAAAAGAGGGAGAGATTCCTGGACTGGAAATGTGGATTAATTCCGGCCTGGGTGTACTCCCGGCTGAAGCTCCCAATCTACTCGAATGGTAGATAGTGTGGTGTTTCTCGGTATTCCAAGTGTTGGGAAACACCCAGCTAATCGCGCACACTGTGGGACTCTGGTCCCATTCGGGTACATCGCACCCAACATCTTTAATAACGGCTTCGAACATTTTCCCGATGACAGATATTAGGCCTGAAGTTTCCTGTTTTCTGTCTCCCTCCTTTTTTGATTTGCTATTTTCCAATAGAACATTCGCGGGAACTTTGGAAAATTAAAATCAGCTATCTCATTAGCCACTCCTTTTCAGATCTTGGGGTGCAGTCAATCTGGAGCTTTTGTCATTTTCCTGAGTTTTAAAAATTCTTTCATGGGTGTCAGAGGCTGTGCTAGAATTTATTGCCTAATTGCCCTTGAGGGTCAGTTAAGAGTCAACCACATTGCTGTGGGTCTGGAGTCACATGTAGACCACACCAGGTAAGGACGGCAGATTTCCTTCCCTAAAGGACATTCCTGAACAATCGACAATGGTTTCATGGTCAGACTTTAATTCCAGATTTTTTATTGAATTCAAATTTCACCATCTGCAGGGCGGGGATTTGAACCCTGAATCCCAGGACTGGATTACAAGTCCAGTGACAAAACCACTTTGCCTCTGCCTCCCTCCCTTCCATTTTCTGACTTACAGCTATTTCTGGTTTCCTCTGATGTCCTCCACTGTGAGAGCCGATGTGAAATGTCTGTTTGACCCATCTGCCATCTCACTCCTTTCCATTATCAATTCTGCAGACCTCTTTTCTATCGGATCACCACTCACAGTATTAACTCTTATCTAAATAACTAGAGAAGCTCTTACTATCCTCCTGTTACTGTTTTTGTGGTAAGCCGTTGCAATGTTTTGAGCTAATGGTGCATTCACTTTACATTCTAGACTTCAGCAGCATTAAGGCAGCTGAGGTGTTCAGACACAGCTGCAATATCTAAATGTTTTCTCTCCACTGCAGACTGCGATTTCTCATAGCTGTCAGTGCAGTGCAGCACATCGTCTTCTCTCTGAGCCATTTGCCTTGTTGGGAAGGTCAGTAAACATTCAGCCAGCATCATTTTCTGTTGCTCAGGTCTGTGGAATCTGCGTGCAGGGGGTAATCACTGAACTTGTTCCTGTTTAATGCAGTTCTAAATTACATTTCAGCGCAGGATTACTTCAATGTAAAGCAGAATGTGATCAGAATGATGAGAGTGGTCACCGTCATGGTTTTCAAACGAAGGATTCAAATTTCCAAAAATACAAAGTCAGTTTGTGGATACCTGGAATATAATCTCATCCCAGAAGCCACATTTCAGACAGGTAACAATCGGCTTCTCAATATCTTCATTCAGGCAAAGCAGCTGCATTATCATTCCAATCCAAATACACAACACATTTTCAGGCAGCATTTCAATGACTTTGAAGTCACAAATCCAAACCTTTCGTTAGGTTCACAACTGTAAACATGTGTTGGTCATGATTTTCTGCTGTCCCCATCTCTCATTTTCTCTGCCAATTTGAGGCAGTAGATAGTAAGATTCCTGCTTTGTGGGGTCCCCCCCCCCCCACCAGCCCTCCTTGGCCTGAATGGTTTTCCAGATCATTTCACAGGGCAGTTAAGAGTTTACCATATTTCCATGTTTCTGGGGTCACATGGAGGCCAGACTGGGTAAGGACGGCAGATTTCCTTCCCTAAAGTCAATGATGGTTTTCATGTTCACCATCGCCAATTTATTCACAAAATTTAAATCCTGACAGCTGTTGTGGTGACATTTGAACCCACGTCCACAGAGAATGGATCCGGGTCAATGCGGGATTAGTGGCAGGAAACAGAGGGTCAAAGGTTGTTTTTGTGAATGAAAGCCGTGTCCAGCGATGTACCCCAGGGTACATGGGTCCCTTACTGTTTGTAGAGCACATTAATGGTCTAGATGTGAATGCAGGAGGTATGATCAGTAAGTTTGCAGATAACACAAAAATTGGTGGTGTGATAAAGAGCTGGGAGGAAAACCTTGGATTATAGGACAATCTGCAAAGGCTGGTTAGACGGGCAGAACAGTTGCAAATTTAATCCCGGAAAGTGTGAGGTGATGCATTTTGGGAATGCTATCAGGGAAAGGGAATATCCAATGAATGGTGGGACCTTTGGAAATCGAGAAGATCAGAGGGACCTTGGTGTCCAGATCCACATCTCTGAAGACAGCAGAACAGGTAGATAAGGTGGTTATTGTGGTAGTCACCACTGTTGTATTGTTGTGTTGTATATATCGTATATAAGGTGTATTACTGTAAGGCCCCTGTACTACAGGTACGGAGGTAGATCCCTGCCTGCTGGCTCCGCCCAGTAGGCGGAGTATGAATGTGTGGGCTCTCCGAGCTGCAGCCATTTCAGCAGCAGTTGTGGGAGGCAATACGTCTCTGCGTAATAAAGCCTCGGTTACTCTCTACTCTCGTCTCGTCGTAATTGATAGTGCATCAATTTATTATGCAGAAATTTTACAACGCTGGACCTTCGCATCAAGCCTGATCGCCTGGAGCTGCACCCTCAAGCAAACAACGTCAAGTCGGTCTTCGCACATTGGCTAGCTTGCTTCGAGGCCTACATCGGATCTGCGACTGACCCACCCTCAGAGGCACAGAAGCTCCAGATCTTCTACACGCGTTGAGCTCCGACATCTTTCCCCTCATCTGGGACGCGCCGACCTACGCTGGGGCCATGGTGCTACTGAAGGAGAACTAAACTCAGCAGACCAACAAAATCTACGCCAGGCACCTCCTGTCCACGTGGCATCAACTCCCCGGTGAGTCTGTGGAAGATTTCCCTGGTGAGGGACTGCGAATGCCAGGCCGTTTCCGCTGTTGAACATTCTGACCTTCTAATTCAAGATGCGTTCGTTACTGGCATAGGGCCCGCTTACATCTGCCAGCGCCTCTTAGAAGGGGCTCCCCTCGACCTTGCGGTGACCAAGAAGCTAGCGATCTCACTCACGGTCGCCTCCCGCAATGTACAGGCATGTGCCCCCGACCGCACGGCCCACCCTCCTGTGCCCCCGACCGCTCGGCCCACCCTCCTGTGCCCCCGACCGCTCGGCCCACCCTCCTGTGCCCCCGACCGCTCGGCCCACCCTCCTGTGCCCCCGACCGCTCGGCCCACCCTCCTGTGCCCCCGACCGCTCGGCCCACCCTCCTGTGCCCCCGACCGCTCGGCCCACCCTCCTGTGCCCCCGACAGCTCGGCCCACCCTCCTGTGCCCCCGACAGCTCGGCCCACCCTCCTGTGCCCCCGACCGCTCGGCCCACCCTCCTGTGCCCCCGACCGCATGGCCCACCCTCCTGGGCATCGTGGACCCCGCCGGCAAACACCCCATCATGGATCCCACTAGCGGCCGCCCCCAGCCAACCCCAGGGGACCCAAGTGCTACTTCTGCGGACAGACAAAACACCCCCGGCAGCGCTGCCCAGCGCGGAGCGCGCTCTGCAAGGCCTGCGGGAAGAAAGGACATTTCGCTGCTGTGTGCCAGGCCCGCTCCATCGCCGCTATTGTCTCTGCACCTCCTACGTGCGCTCCGTGGGCGCCGCCATCTTGCTCGCCTCACAACTTGTGGGCGCCACCATTTTCCCCGTCTTAGGACCCCTGCTCATCGGGCACATTATCGGGCCGATCATCGCCTGCAACCGCCGCCGATCAGCCGCGTCTCGCCTCCATCACGATCGACCAGTCCCAACCGCACAATCTCGTCACCGCGTCGACGACAATGAAGTCGACGTGCACGAGACATCCTGCCTTCTGGACTCCGGGAGGACTTAGAGCTTCATCCACCCCGATACGGTAAGGCGCTACTCCCTCGCGGTACACCCCGTTAATCAAAAAATCTCCCTGGCCTCCGCATCCCACTCCGTGGCGATCCAGGGCGTAGAGTTCAGCGGCGTCCGGCTCTACATTCTCCCCAATCTCTGAGCTGCCTTATTACTCGGCCTGGACTTCCAGTGCAACCTCCAGAGCCTAACCCTTAAATTTGTCGGGCCCCTACCACCCCTTACTGTATGTGGCCTCATGACCCTTAGGGTCGACCCGCCTTCTCTGTTTGTGAACCTCACTCCAAATTGCAAACCCGTCACCACCAGGAGCAGACGGCACAGTTCCCAGGACAGGACCTTCATCAGGTCTGAGGGCCAGCGGCTGCTGCGGAAAGGTATCATAGAGTCTAGCAACAGCCCCCGGAGAGCTCAAGTGGTAGTGGTGAAAACTGGGGAGAAACACAGGATGGTCATTGACTACAGTCAGACCATCAATCGGTACACGCAGCTTGACGTGTACCCCCTCTCACACATATTTGATATGGTCAATCAGATTGCACAGTACCGGGTCTTCTCAACTATGGACCTGAAATCTGCCTACCACCAGCTCCCCATCCGTAAGGCGGACCGCCCAGACACCGCATTTGAACCAGACGGCCGCCTTTACCATTTCCTTAGGGTTCCCTTCAGCATCACTAACGGTGTCTCGGTCTTCCAACGGGAGATGGACCGAATGGTCGACCGGTACAGACTGCGGGCCACTTTCCCGTACCTGGACACCGTCACCATCTGCGGCCACGACCAGCAGGACCACGACTCCAACCTTTCCAAATTCCTCCACACCGCCAAACCCCTCAACCTTACGTATAACAAGGAGAAGTGCGTGTTCAGCACCAACCACTTAGCCATCCTTGGCTATGTGGTGCAAAATGGAGTTCCAGGGCCCGACCCCGATGGCATGCACCCTCTCATGGAACTCCCTCTCCCCCACTGCCCCAAGGCCCTTAAACGATGCCTGGGGGTCTTCTCATACTACGCCCAGTGGGTCCCGAACTATGCGGACAAGGTCCGCCCACTCATTCAGTCCTTCCACTTTCCCCTGACGGCCAAGGCTCACCAGGGCTTCGACCGTATCCAGGCCAACATCGCCAAGGCTGCGATGCACGCGGTCGACGAGACGCTCCCCTTCCAAGTCGAGAGCAACGCATCAGATGTCGCTCTGGCCGCCACCCTCAACCAGGCAGGCAGGCCCGTGGCATTCATTTCCCGCACCCTCCATGCCTCCGAAATTCGGCACTCCTCAGTCGAGAAGGAGGCCCAAGCCATCGTTGAAGCTGTGCGACACTGGAGGCATTACCTGGCCAGCAGGAGATTCACTCTCCTCACTGACCAACGGTCGGTAGCCTTCATGTTTAACAACACACAGCGGGACAAGATCAAGAATGATAAAATCTTGAGGTGGAGGATTGAGCTCTCCACCTACAATTACAAGGTTTTGTATCACCCCGGTAAGCTCAACGAGCCCCCCGATGCCCGATCCCGAGGTACATGTGCCAGCGCCCAGGTGGACCGACTCCGGGCCCTACACCATGGTCTCTGTCACCCGGGGTCACCCGGTTCTTTCATTTCATAAAGGCCCGCAATCTGCTCTACTCCATCGAGGAAGTCAGGGCGATCACCAGAGGCTGCCAGGTCTGTGCGGAGTGCAAACCGCACTTCTACCGGCCAGACCGCGCCTGGTGAAGGCCTCCTGCCCCTTTGAACGCCTCAGCGTGGACTTCAAAGGGCCCCTCCCCTCCACCGACCGAAACACGTACTTCCTTAACTTGGTTGACGAATACTCCAGGTTTCCCTTCGCCGTCCCATGCCCCGACATGACGTCTGCCACCATCATCAAAGCCCTCAACACCATCTTCGCTCTGTTCGGTTTCCCCGCTTACGCCCTCAGCGACTGAGGATCCTCATTTCTGAGCGATGAGCTGCGCCAGTACCTGCTCAGCAGGGGCATTGCCTCGAGCAGGACGACCAGCTACAACCCCCGGGGAAACGGGCAGGTGGAGGGGAGAAGGCCGTCCAGCTGGCCCTACGGTCTCCCACTGGCAGGAGGTCCTCCATGATGCTCTTCAGTCTTCGGTCGCTCCTTTGCACTGTGACTAACGAAACCCCCCATGAACGTCTCTTTGCCTTCCCCAGGAAGTCCACCTCCGGGGTATCGCTCCCAACGTGGCTGGCAGCTCCAGGACCTGTTCTCCTCCGTAAGCACGTGCGGCTCCACAAGGCGGACCCTTTGGTCGAGAGGGTACAGCTACTTCACGCCAACCCACAGTACGCCTACGTGACGGACCCCGACGGCCACCAAGACACAGTCTCCCTCAGGGACCGAGCACCAGCTGGGTCCCCACACACCCCTCCCTCCGACCCAGCGCCACCCCCCCCCTCCGACCCAGCGCCACCCCCCCTCCCTCCGACCCAGCGCCACCCTCCCCTCCGACCCAGCGCCACCCCCCCTCCGACCCAGCGCCACCCTCCCCCCCTCCGACCCAGCGCCACCCCCCTCCCTCCGACCCGGCACCGCCCCCCCCCCTCCGACCCGCACCACCCCCCCTCCGACCCAGCGCCACCCCCTCCCTCCGACCCAGCGCCACCCCCCCTCCAACCCAGCGCCACCCCCCCTCCCTCCGACCCAGCGCCACCCCCCCTCCGACCCAGCGCCACCCCCCCTCCGACCCAGCGCCACCCCCCCCTCCCCGACCCTGGCGCCACCCCCCCCTCCGACCCAGCGCCACCCCCCCCCCTCCGACCCAGCGCCACCCCCCCTCCCCGACCCTGGCGCCACCCCCCCCTCCGACCCAGCGCCACCCCCCCCTCCGACCCAGCGCCACCCCCCCCTCCGACCCAGCGCCACCCCCCCCTCCGACCCGGCGCCACCCCCCCCTCCGACCCAGCGCCACCCCCCCTCCCTCCGACCCAGCGTCACCCCCCCTCCAACCCAGCGCCACCCCCCCCCTCCGACCCGGCGCCACCCCCCTCCCTCCGACCCAGCGCCACCCCCCCTCCCTCTGACCCAGCGCCACCCCCCCTCCGACCCAGCGCCACCCCCCCCCCCTCCGACCCAGCGCCACCCCCCCTCCCTCCGACCCAGCGCCACCCCCCCTCCGACCCAGCGCCCCCCCCCCCCTCCGACCCAGCGCCACCCCCCCTCCGACCCAGCGCCACCCCCCCCCCCTCCGACCCAGCGCCACCCCCCCTCCGACCCAGCGCCACCCCCCCCCTCCGACCCAGCGCCACCCCCCCCTCCGACCCAGCGCCACCCTCCCCTCCCCTGGCGCACCCCGCCACAGCCGCCACTCCAGGACGATCCGTCCTTCCCTTAATCCCACCGGCGGATGAAGATGAGGTCGACACGCTCCCGGAGTCATCCACCCCGGCTCACATCGCCACCGGGACTGCGGCGCTCGCAACGGCGGATCAAGGCGCCCGATCGCCTGAACTTGTAAACTTTTTCTGAGATGCTAAAAAATAAAACCTGCATGTAAATAGCCTTCCACTACCCCACTGGACACCACCCCCCCATCACCCCCCACCACCCCCCCCACCCCCCCCCACCACCCCCACTGGACACCACCCCCCCCCACCACCCCCCACCACTCCCCAACACCCCCGCTAGACACCACCCCCACTGGACACCACCCCCCACCACTCCCGCTGGACACCACCCCCCCACCACCCCCCACCACTCCCGCTGGACACCACCCCCCACCACCCCCACTGGACACCACCCCCCCACCACCCCCGCTGGACACCAGCCCCCACCACCCCCGCTGGACACCACCCCCCCACCACCCCCGCTGGACACCACCCACCATCACCCCCCACCACCCCCGCTGGACACCACCCCCCCACCACCCCCACTGGATTCCACCCCCCGCCACCACCCCCACCCCCGCTGGACACCACCCCCCCACCAACCCCCACCACCCCGCTGGACTCTACCCCCCACCACCCCGCTGGACTCTTTTTTAACAGGGGGTGAATGTGGTAGTTACCACTGTTGTATCGTTGTGTTGTATATATAGTATATAAGGTGTATTACGGTAATGCCCCTGTACTACAGGTACGGGGGTAGATCCCTACCTGCTGGCTCCGCCCAGTAGACGGAGTATAAATGTGTGGGCTCTCCGAGCTGCAGCCATTTCGGCAGCAGCTGCGGGAGGCAACACATCTCTGCGTAATAAAGCCTCGATTACTCTCTATTCTCGTCTTGTCGTAATTGATAGTGCATCAGTGATGAAGGCAGATGGGATACCTGCTTATATAAGTCAAGGCATAGAATACAAGAGCAGGTAGATTGTGATGGAGCTGTGTAAAATACTGGTCAGGCCACAGCTGGAGTCTGGTCACCATACTACGGGAAGTAAGCACTGGAGAAGGTGCAGAGGGGATTTGCCAGGATGTTGCCTGGGTTCGAGAGATTTAGCTATGAAGAGAGATTGGATAAACTGGGGTTGTTTTCCTTAGAGCAGAGAAGGCTAAGGGGGGACCAGATTGAGGTGTATAAAATTGTGAGGGACATAGATCGGGTAGACAGGAAGGAACTTTTCACCTTCACGGAGGGGGTCAATAACAAGGGGGCACAGATTTAAAGTAAGGGACAGGAGATTTCGAGGGGATGTGAGGAAAAAGATATTACCCAGAGGGTGGTGGGAGTCTGGAACTCTCTGTGTGAAAGGGAGGCGGAGGTGGGAAACCTCAACTATTAAGAAGCATTTAGATGAGCATTTGAATTGCCGCAACACCAAGAGCTGGAAAATGGGATTAGAATAGATAGGGGCTTGATGGCCGGCATGGACCCGATGGGCTGAAGGGCCTCTTTCTGAGCTGTAAAAAGCTCTTTGATGTTAATTAACCTGGGCTGCTGGATTACTAATTCAGTGATAATACCACCACATCACCATCTTCCTCCATAAACTCCACAAACAGCCAGGGACGCAGCCATGATATACAGAAATGACCTGGAGGAAGGTATAGGTGGTCTGATTAGCAAGTTTGCAGATGATGCTAAGATTGGTGGAGTTGCAGATAGCGAGGAGGACTGTCAGAGAATACAGCAAAATATAGATAGATTGGAGAGTTGGGCAGAGAAATGGCAGATGGAGTTCAATCCAGGCAAATGCGAGGTGATGCATTTTGGAAGATCAAATTCAAGAGCGGACTATATGGTCAATGGAACGGTCTTGGGGAAAATTGATGTGCAGAGAGATCTGGGAGTTCAGGTCCATTGTACCCTGAAGGTGGCAATGCAGGTTGATAGAGTGGTCAAGACGGAGGAAAGACGGAGGTTGAGGGGGGACCTGATTGAGGTCTACAAAATTATGAGAGGTATGGACAGGGTGGATAGCAACACGCTTTTCCCAAGAGCGGGGGTGTCAGTTACAAGGGGTCAGTGGTGCAGAGGGTGGTGGGTGCCTGGAATGTTTTACCAGCGGAGGTGGTAGAGGCGGGCACGATAGCATCATTTAAGATGCATCTGGACAGATATATGAATGGGCGGGAACAGAGGGAAGTAGACCTTGCAAAATAGGAGACAGGTTTGGATAAAGGATCTGGATCGGCGCAGGCTGGGAGGGCCGAAGGGCCTGTTCCTGTGCTGTAATTTTCTTTGTTCTTTGCTCTATTCTCCGGCAGTTTTTGGCGTGGGAGCCGGGAGTTTCACCCGGCGCCGCTGTTAGCCCCTCACTGGTCCCGGAATCGGTGAGTGTTTCACACAGACTTTTTGCTCTGTTGCTGTCAGTATATAGCCGCTGAACCAGTGAATCTAGCCCACTTTTCGCCTGTCAGAAGTGAACCACGTGGATTTGACGCTCCGGCTGGGATCACCGTGCAGTTAAAATTCAGGTGATGCTAACGAGCCGGCAATGCTGCCCACCTGAAACGCTGATGATTCCCGGTCCACTGGAGGCAGGATTCACGTTAAAGAACCCCACAAGCTGGATCTGATTCTAAATGCTCCACCCACCACAGACAGCCATTCCAGCTAAGATGACTGCATGGAGATCTGCCCCATGATTCCGGGAGTCCAAGATTTACCGAATACTGGATGTCATTGAGGAGAGGAGGGAGACCCTCTTTGGCCAGGAGCCTTGCACACACGTGATCAGCAACAGACCTCCCATAGAACACGACCCTCAGAGTCTCACTCTGTCCACAAGGATAAGATAGCCCATAATAGGCACGAGCGGCAGTCGATGGGCGGGGGAATCGCAAACATTCAGGCCCAGACCTCCTCTGAAGAGAGGGCCCTGCAACCCAAGGGGGAGATCGAGGAGAGGGTAGTGGCTGTGCTGCGGTCTGCATGTGTTCCTATAGCAGGTGAGTCAGCCCCTCTCCCACAGACCAGTCCTTCCCAAGATTTTTATTTCAATATTTGCCAGTTCAATTCTCTTATACTGAAGGAAAATTATCACTTGCTTCATGTTGCCTGAAATTGGAACCACATCCATCGAGTAGACTTACTGCTACATCAGCTCATTATTCATCTCGTTATCACATTAAAAATTGTCCCAATGGCTTTGAGAAATGTTGTCAAACTTGAATTCCTCCAGGTGGGTTTGTCAAATGGGACTTGGTCATATCAACCTGCCCCAATTACTGTGCTAATGCAGCGGGAGATTTTCCCTGCTGTGCTATAACAGTGTGATATTTTTGTAACTTTACTTATTTTCATTGACAAATTCATTTAGCTTTTTAGAGGTAGACAGCTAAACCAGTGCCACTGGAGGCCTCTGGAGTTCTCCCAGTGCTGGACTGCCACTGGAGGCCTCTGGAGTGCTCCCAGTGCTGGACTGCCACTGGAGACCTCTGGAGTTCTCCCAGTGCCGGACTGCCACTGGAGACCTCTGGAGTTGTTCCCTTCATCCCAGTGGCTGGATTACCGAGCAGTTCCCCAGTGAGGTTTGTTCAATAATTGCTCCGACTGGATCTAAGCCTAAATCAGGAGACATCATTATTTAACTTCATTCACAAAAAGTACAGCAACAATTTAAACAAATTCCTTCAAGGTATTGTGTGCTTCATAGATCAATTCATCAGAGCAACAAGTAACTGTGATCTGTGAAAAAAGTCACCGGATACAAATATAATCCAGGAAATCAATACGCAGCAATCAGAGACGTGTTCCTGTTTTCATTCTTGGCCAATCAAATAACTTGTTTTCAAATTCAGCTTCAAGAATTTATTTTTGTGTCTCTGTAAAGGCCAAGCTTCAGATTACTGAAATAAGGTCCACATCGATCTTTTCATGTCAAACTCCCTTCCAGGTCGACAATGGATTTTTCTCAATTCAAACAAATTGCCTAAAAATCAATTATGAAACTTCTCAAACCCCCAAATTAAAGATCCACACATCAAACTTGATAATGAGCTGAATCGGTCAGCAGCCAACCTGCTAT
This sequence comes from Scyliorhinus canicula, assembly GCF_902713615.1. Taxonomy (NCBI): domain Eukaryota; kingdom Metazoa; phylum Chordata; class Chondrichthyes; order Carcharhiniformes; family Scyliorhinidae; genus Scyliorhinus; species Scyliorhinus canicula. Next base: position 144,349,146 of record NC_052161.1, read on the forward strand.
CGCCAGCAGCCAACATGCTATCGCCAGCAGCCAACATGCCATCGCCAGCAGCCAACATGCCATCGCCAGCAGCCAACATGCTATCGCCAGCAGCCAACATGCTATCGCCAGCAGCCAACATGCCATCGCCAGCAGCCAACATGCTATCGCCAGCATCCAACATGCTATCACTAGGAGCCAACATGCTATCGCCAGCAGCCAACATGCCATCGCCAGCAGCCAACATGCTATCGCCAGCATCCAACATGCTATCACTAGGAGCCAACATGCTATCGCCAGCAGCCAACATGCTATCGCCAGCAGCCAACATGCCATCGCCAGCAGCCAACATGCTATCACCAGCAGCCAACATGCTATCGCCAGCAGCCAACATGCCATCACCAGCAGCCAACATGCTATCACCAGCAGCCAACATGCCATCGCCAGCAGCCAACATGCTATCACCAGCAGCCAACATGCTATCGCTAGCAGCCAACATGCCATCGCCAGCAGCCAACATGCTATCGCCAGCAGCCAACATGCTATCGCCAGCAGCCAACATGCCATCGCCAGCAGCCAACATGCTATCGCCAGCAGCCAACATGCCATCACCAGCAGCCAACATGCTATCACCAGCAGCCAACATGCCATCGCCAGCAGCCAACATGCTATCGCCAGCAGCCAACATGCCATCGCCAGCAGCCAGGATGCCATCGCCAGCAGCCAACATGCCATCGCCAGCAGCCAACATGCCATCGCCAGCTGCCACCATGCTATCGCCAGCAGCCAACATGCTATCGCCAGCTACCACCATACTATCGCCAGCAGCCAACATGCTATCGCCAGTAGCCAACATGCCATCGCCAGCAGCCAACATGCCATCGCCAGCAGCCAACATGCTATCGCCAGTAGCCAACATGCTATCGCCAGTAGCCAACATGCCATCGCCAGCTGCCACCATGCTATCGCCAGCAGCCAACATGCTATCGCCAGCTGCCACCATGCTATCGCCAGTAGCCAACATGCTATCGCTAGGAGCCAGCAGCCAACATGCCATCGCCAGCAGCCAACATGCTATCGCCAGTAGCCAACATGCTATCGCCAGCAGCCAACATGCTATCGCCAGTAGCCAACATGCTATCGCCAGTAGCCAACATGCTATCGCCAGCAGCCAACATGCTATCGCCAGCAGCCAACATGCTATCGCCAGTAGCCAACATGCTATCGCCAGCAGCCAACATGCTATCGCCAGGAGCCAGCAGCCAACATGCTATCGCCAGCAGCCAACATGCTATCGCTAGGAGCCAGCAGCCAACATGCTATCGCCAGGAGCCAGTAGCCAACATGCTATCGCCAGTAGCCAACATGCTATCGCCAGTAGCCAACATGCTATCGCCAGTAGCCAACATGCTATCGCCAGGAGCCAGCAGCCAACATGCTATCGCCAGTAGCCAACATGCTATCGCCAGTAGCCAACATGCTATCGCCAGGAGCCAGCAGCCAACATGCTATCACCAGCAGCCAACATGCTATCGCCAGCAGCCAACATGCCATCGCCAGCAGCCAACATGCCATCGCCAGTAGCCAACATGCTATCGCCAGTAGCCAACATGCTATCGCCAGTAGCCAACATGCTATCGCCAGTAGCCAACATGCTATCGCCAGTAGCCAACATGCTATCGCCAGTAGCCAACATGCCATCGCCAGCAGCCAACATGCCATCGCCAGCAGCCAACATGCTATCGCCAGGAGCCAGCAGCCAACATGCTATCACCAGCAGCCAACATGCTATCACCAGCAGCCAACATGCTATCACCAGCAGCCAACATGCTATCACCAGCAGCCAACATGCTATCGCCAGTAGCCAACATGCTATCGCCAGTAGCCAACATGCTATCGCCAGGAGCCAGTAGCCAACATGCTATCGCCAGTAGCCAACATGCTATCGCCAGGAGCCAGCAGCCAACATGCTATCACCAGCAGCCAACATGCTATCGCTAGGAGCCAGCAGCCAACATGCTATCGCTAGCAGCCAACATGCTATCGCCAGCAGCCAACATGCTATCGCCAGCAGCCAACATGCCATCGCCAGCAGCCAGGATGCCATCGCCAGCAGCCAACATGCCATCGCCAGCAGCCAACATGCCATCGCCAGCAGCCAACATGCGATCGCCAGCAGCCAACATGCCATCGCCAGCAGCCAACATGCCATCGCCAGCAGCCAACATGCCATCGCCAGCAGCCAACATGCCATCGCCAGCAGCCAACATGCTATCGCCAGCTGCCACCATGCTATCGCCAGCAGCCAACATGCTATCGCCAGCAGCCAACATGCTATCGCCAGGAGCCAACATGCTATCGCCAGCAGCCAACATGCTATCGCCAGGAGCCAACATGCTATCGCCAGCAGCCAACATGCCATCGCTGACATGGACACCGAGATCTCTCTGCTCGTCCACACTAGCAAGAATCTTACCATTAGCCCAGTACCCTGTCTTCCTGTTATTCCTTCCAAAATGAATCACCTCACACTTTTCTGCATTAAACTCCATTTGCCACCTGTCAGCCCAGCTCTGCAGCTTATCTATGTCCCTCTGTAACTTGTAACATCCTTCTGCACTGTCCACAACTCCACCGACTTTAGTGTCATCTGCAAATTTACTCACCCATCCTTCTACGCCCTCCTCCAGGTCATTTATAAAAATGACAAACAGCATCGGCCCCAAAACAGATCATTGTGGTACACCACTAGTAACTGGACACCAGTTAGAACATTTCCCATCAACCACCACCCTTTGTCTTCTTCCAGCTAGCCAATTTCTGATCCAAACTGCTAAATCACCCTGAATCCCATGCCTCCGTATTTTCTGCAATAGCCTACCGTGGGGAACCTTATTAAACGCTTTACTGAAATCCATATACACCACATCAACTGTTTTACCCTCATCCACCTGTTTGGTCACCTTCTCAAAGAACTCAATGAGGTTTGTGAGGCATGACCTACCCTTCACAAAACCATGTTAAATATCTCTAATCAAATTATTCCTTTCCAGATGATTATACATCCTGGGCACGATTCTCCGCTACCCACGACGCCTGGGAGAATAGCGGGAGCGCCTCCCGACATTTTTTAAGATCCCCCGCTAATCTCCCCACCCCCACACTTGCCCCGCTCCATGAATCGCTGCTCGCTGTTTTTAACACCGAACGGCGATTCTCCGAGGCCGATGGGCCGAGTGGCCGGCCATTTACGACCTTTTCACGACGGCAGCAACCACACCTGGTCGCCACCATCATGAAACGGGTGGCAGAAGTCCGTTTGGGGCTTATAGGCGCCCGATTGGCATGGCAGTACTATGGCTGTGCCAAGGAGAGCAAAGGACCGCGATCGGTGCCCACTAACCGTCAGGCCTGCGTCCGTAACAGATGCACTATTTTCCCTCTGCCGCCCCGCAAGATCAAGCCGCCACGTCTTGCGGGGCGGCTGAGGGAAAAGACGGCTCCGCGCATGCGCGGGTCGGAGCCGTCTGCGTGATGACGTCATCCGCGCGTGCGTGGGTTGGAGCCGTCCAACCTGCGCATGCACGGCTGACGTCATACAGGTGCCAGCCGCGCATCATTCTGGGCGCGTGGCCTTGACGACTGTCATCAAGGCCGTGCCGCCGAGAACCCGGGGTCCCACTCCTAGCCCCGATTGGGGGAGGGGGGGAGAATCGGGTCCCGGGAGGGGGAGCGGAGGCTGCCGTGGGTGATGGCCTCTTTCACAGCAGCCTTCCCGATTCTCCGCCATTGCAGAGAATCGCGCCCCCTATCTCTTATAAACCTTTCCAAGACTTTTCCCACAACCGAAGTAAGGCTCACTGGTCTATAGTTACCAGGGTTGTCTCTACTCCCCTTCTTGTACAAGGGGACAACATTTGCTATCCTCCAGTCTTCCGGCACTATTCCTGTAGACAAAGATGACTTAAAGATCAAAGCCAAAGGCTCGGTAATCTCCTCCCTAGCTTCCCAGATACCGGATCCTAGGATAAATCCCATCCGGCCCAGGGGATTTATCTATTTTCACACTTTCCAGAATCACTAACACCTCCTCCTTATGAACCTCAAGCCCTTCTAGTCTAGTAGCCTGTATCTCAGTATTCTCCTTGACAACTTTATCTTTTTCCTGTGTGAATTCAGTTGAAAAATTCTCATTTAGCACCTCTCCTATCTCCTCGGACTCCACGCACAACGTCCCACTACTGTCCTTGACTGGCCCTACTCTTACCTTAGTCATTCTTTTATTCCTGACATACCTATAGAAAGCTTTAGGGTTATCCTTGATCCTACCTGCCAAAGACGTCTCATGTCCTCGCTTGGCTCTTCTTAGCTCTCTCTTTAGAGCTTTCCTGGCTAACTTGTAACTCTCAAGCGATCTAACTGAACCATCACGTCTCATCTTCACATAAGCCTCCTTCTTCCTCTTGACAATTGATTCAACTGCTTTAGTAACCCATGGTTCCCTCGCTCGACCACTTCCTCCCTGCCTGACAGGTACATACTTATCAAGGACACGCAGTAGCTGTTCCTTGAACATGCTCCACATTTCCATTGTGTCCATCCTCTGCAGTTTTCCTCTCCAGCCGATGCATCCTCAGTCTTGCCTCATCCCATCATAATTGCCTTTCCCCCAGATATAACTCTTGCCCTGCGGTATATACCTATCCCTTTCCATCGCTAAAGTAAACGTAATCGAATTGTGGTCACTATTACCAAAGTGCTCACCTACCTCCAAATCTAACACCTGTCCTGGTCCATTACCCAGTACCAAAACCAATATGGCCTCGCCTCTCGTTGGCCTATCTACATACTGTGTCAGGAAACCCTCCTGCACACATTGGACAAAAACGGACCCATCTAAAGTACTCGAACTATAGCGTTTCCAGTCAATATTTGGAAAGTTAAAGTCCCCCATAGCAACTACCCCGTTACTTTTGCTCCTGTCCAGAATCATCTTTGCAATCCTTTCCTCTACATCTCTGGAACTTTTCGGAGGCCTATAGAAAAGCCCTAACAGGGTGACCTCTCCTTTCCTGTTTCTTAACTCAGCCCATACTACCTCAGTATTCGAGTCCTCATCAAATGTCCTCTCAGCCACCGTAATACTGTCCTTAACTAACAATGCCACCCCTCCCCCTCTCTTACCACCTTCCCTGAACTTACTGAAATATCTAAACCCTGGCACCTGCAACAACCATTCCTCGCCCTGCTCTATCCATGTCTCCAAAATGGCCACAACATCGAAGTCCCAGGTACCAACCCATGCCGCAAGCTCACCCACCTTATTCCGGATGCTCTTGGCATTGAAGTAGACGCACTTTAAACCACCTTCCTTCCTGCCGGTACACTCCTGCAACTTTGAAACCTTACTCATGACCACACTACTCTCAGCTTCTTGTGTACTGGAGCTACAATTCAGGTACCCAATCCCCAGCTGAACTAGTTTAAACCCTCCCGAAGAGCATTAGCAAACCTCCCCCCCAGGATATTAGTACCCCTCTGGTCCAGGTGTAGACCATCCCGTTTGTAGAGGTCCCACCTACCCCAGAATGAGCCCCAATTGTCCAGGAATCTGAAACCCTCCCTCCTGCACCATCCCTGCAGCCACGTGTTCAACTGCTCTCTCTCCCTATTCCTCGTCTCGCTAGCACGTGGCACGGGTAACAACCCAGAGATAATAACTCTGTTTGTCCGGGATCTAAGTTTCCACCCTAACTGCCTGAATTCCTGCCTTACATCCCTATCCCTTTTCCTACCTATGTCGTTGATACCTATGTGGACCCTGACTTGGGGCTGCTCCCCCTCCCCCTTAAGGATCCCGAAATACGATCCGAGACATCGCGGACCCTGGCACCTGGGAGTCAACACACCAACCGCGAGTCTTTCTCGTTCCCACAGAATCTCCTATCTATCCCCCTAACTATGGAGTCTCCAATGACTAATGTTCTACTCCTTTCCCCCCTTCCCTTCTGAGCAACAGGGTCAGACTCTGTGCCAGAGACCTGTACCCCATGGCTGACCCCTGGTAAGTCCCCCCCCCTCAACAGTATCCAAAGCGGTATACCTGTTACTCAGGGGAACGACCATAGGGGATCCCTGTACTGACTGCGTACCCCCAGCCCCTCTCACCGTCACCCATCTATCTTTATTCTTTGGCGTAACTACCTCCCTGAAGCTTCTATCTATGACCACCTCTGCCTCCCGAATGATCCGAAGTTCATCCAGCTCCAGCACCAGTTCCCTAACCCGATTTTTGAGGAGCTGGAGTTGGGTGCACTTCCCACAGTGCTGCTGGTCTGCACTGTGAGTGCTGCCTGTCTGCACTGTGAGTGCTGCCTGTCTGCACTGTGAGTGCTGTGTGTCTGCACTGTGAGTGCTGCCTGTCTGCACTGTGAGTGCTGCCTGTCTGCACTGTGAGCGCTGCCTGTCTGCACTGTGAGTGCTGCCTGTCTGCACTGTGAGCGCTGCCTGTCTGCACTGTGAGCGCTGCCTGTCTGCACTGTGAGTGCTGCCTGCCTGCACTGTGAGTGCTGCCTGTCTGCACTGTGAGTGCTGCCTGTCTGCACTGTGAGTGCTGTCTGTCTGCACTGTGAGTGCTGCCTGTCTGCACTGTGAGTGCTGCCTGTCTGCACTGTGAGTGCTGCCTGTCTGCACTGTGAGCGCTGCCTGTCTGCACTGTGAGTGCTGCCTGTCTGCACTGTGAGTGCTGCCTGTCTGCACTGTGAGTGCTGCCTGTCTGCACTGAGAGTGCTGCCTGTCTGCACTGTGAGTGCTGCCTGTCTGCACTGTGAGTGCTGCCTGTCTGCACTGTGAGTGCTGTCTGTCTGCACTGTGAGTGCTGCCTGTCTGCACTGTGAGTGCTGCCTGTCTGCACTGTGAGTGCTGCCTGTCTGCACTGAGAGTGCTGCCCTGTCTGCACTGTGAGTGCTGCCTGTCTGCACTGTGAGTGCTGCCTGTCTGCACTGTGAGTGCTGTCTGTCTGCACTGTGAGTGCTGCCTGTCTGCACTGTGAGTGCTGTCTGTCTGCGCTGTGAGTGCTGTCTGTCTGCACTGTGAGTGCTGCCTGTCTGCACTGTGAGTGCTGCCTGTCTGCACTGTGAGTGCTGCCTGTCTGCACTGTGAGTGCTGCCTGTCTGCACTGTGAGTGCTGCCTGTCTGCCCTGTGAGTGCTGCCTGTCTGCCCTGTGAGTGCTGCTGGTCTGCCCTGTGAGTGCTGCCTGTCTGCCCTGTGAGTGCTGCCTGTCTGCACTGTGAGTGCTGCCTGTCTGCGCTGTGAGTGCTGCCTGTCTGCACTGTGAGTGCTGGGTGTCTGCACTGAGAGTGCTGCCTGTCTGCACTGTGAGTGCTGCCTGTCTGCACTGAGAGTGCTGCCTGTCTGCACTGTGAGTGCTGGGTGTCTGCACTGTGAGTGCTGCCTGTCTGCACTGTGAGTGCTGCCTGTCTGCGCTGTGAGTGCTGCCTGTCTGCACTGTGAGTGCTGGGTGTCTGCACTGAGAGTGCTGCCTGTCTGCACTGTGAGTGCTGGGTGTCTGCACTGAGAGTGCTGCTAGTCTGCACTGTGAGTGCTGCCTGTCTGCACTGTGAGTGCTGCCTGTCTGCACTGTGAGTGCTGTCTGTCTGCACTGTGAGTGCTGCCTGTCTGCACTGTGAGTGCTGCTGGTCTGCCCTGTGACTCCACACAGAGTCCCAGATCTCTGAGTCATCCTGAAATGTGCAGCTGTGTGGAAGCCAGTGCAGTCCAGATTTTCAGGGGATCAGATGGCGTCCACATATACCACTTCCTGAAAATTGCATCTCATCAGGACAACAATGCTAAACCTTCAGGGTTCTATAGAATTGTGCTAATCTACAGTTTTCAGATCTCCAGTCAGCTATTCCAGGACATGCTTTACTAAGATGGGGTCTTACACTAAACACAGACTGCCATCTCAGCCCATCTTACACTAAACCCAGACTGCCATCTCAGCCCATCTTACACTAAACCCAGACTGGCATCTCAGCCCATCTTACACTAAACCCAGACTGGCATCTCAGCCCATCTTACACTAAACCCAGACTGGCATCTCAGCCCATCTTACACTAAACCCAGACTGGCATCTCAGCCCATCTTATACTAAACCCAGACTGCCATCTCAGCCCATCTTACACTAAACACAGACTGCCATCTCAGCCCATCTTATACTAAACCCAGACTGGCATCTCAGCCCATCTTACACTAAACACAGACTGCCATCTCAGCCCATCTTACACTAAACCCAGACTGCCATCTCAGCCCATCTTATACTAAACCCAGACTGCCATCTCAGCCCATCTTATACTAAACACAGACTGCCATCTCAGCCCATCTTATACTAAACACGGACTGCCATCTCAGCCCATCTTACACTAAACCCAGACTGCCATCTCAGCCCATCTTACACTAAACACAGACTGCCATCTCAGCCCATCTTACACTAAACCCAGACTGCCATCTCAGCCCATCTTATACTAAACCCAGACTGCCATCTCAGCCCATCTTACACTAAACACAGACTGCCATCTCAGCCCATCTTATACTAAACACAGACTGCCATCTCAGCCCATCTTACACTAAACCCAGACTGCCATCTCAGCCCATCTTACACTAAACACAGACTGCCATCTCAGCCCATCTTACACTAAACCCAGACTGGCATCTCAGCCCATCTTACACTAAACACAGACTGCCATCTCAGCCCATCTTACACTAAACCCAGACTGCCATCTCAGCCCATCTTACACTAAACACAGACTGCCATCTCAGCCCATCTTACACTAAACACAGACTGCCATCTCAGCCCATCTTATACTAAACACAGACTGCCATCTCAGCCCATCTTACACTAAACCCAGACTGCCATCTCAGCCCATCTTACACTAAACACAGACTGGCATCTCAGCCCATCTTATACTAAACACAGACTGGCATCTCAGCCCATCTTATACTAAACACAGACTGCCATCTCAGCCCATCTTATACTAAACACAGACTGCCATCTCAGCCCATCTTACACTAAACCCAGACTGCCATCTCAGCCCATCTTATACTAAACACAGACTGCCATCTCAGCCCATCTTACACTAAACCCAGACTGCCATCTCAGCCCATCTTACACTAAACACAGACTGGCATCTCAGCCCATCTTACACTAAACACAGACTGCCATCTCAGCCCATCTTACACTAAACCCAGACTGCCATCTCAGCCCATCTTACACTAAACACAGACTGGCATCTCAGCCCATCTTATACTAAACACAGACTGCCATCTCAGCCCATCTTACACTAAACCCAGACTGCCATCTCAGCCCATCTTATACTAAACACAGACTGCCATCTCAGCCCATCTTACACTAAACCCAGACTGCCATCTCAGCCCATCTTACACTAAACACAGACTGCCATCTCAGCCCATCTTATACTAAACACAGACTGCCATCTCAGCCCATCTTACACTAAACCCAGACTGCCATCTCAGCCCATCTTACACTAAACACAGACTGGCATCTCAGCCCATCTTACACTAAACACAGACTGCCATCTCAGCCCATCTTACACTAAACACAGACTGCCATCTCAGCCCATCTTACACTAAACACAGACTGCCATCTCAGCCCATCTTACACTAAACACAGACTGGCATCTCAGCCCATCTTACACTAAACACAGACTGCCATCTCAGCCCATCTTACACTAAACACAGACTGCCATCTCAGCCCATCTTACACTAAACACAGACTGGCATCTCAGCCCATCTTACACTAAACCCAGACTGCCATCTCAGCCCATCTTACACTAAACACAGACTGCCATCTCAGCCATCTTACACTAAACACAGACTGCCATCTCAGCCCATCTTACACTAAACACAGACTGCCATCTCAGCCCATCTTACACTAAACACAGACTGCCATCTCAGCCCATCTTACACTAAACCCAGACTGGCATCTCAGCCCATCTTACACTAAACCCAGACTGCCATCTCAGCCCATCTTACACTAAACACAGACTGCCATCTCAGCCCATCTTACACTAAACACAGACTGCCATCTCAGCCCATCTTACACTAAACACAGACTGCCATCTCAGCCCATCTTACACTAAACACAGACTGCCATCTCAGCCCATCTTACACTAAACCCAGACTGGCATCTCAGCCCATCTTACACTAAACCCAGACTGCCATCTCAGCCCATCTTACACTAAACCCAGACTGGCATCTCAGCCCATCTTACACTAAACACAGACTGCCATCTCAGCCCATCTTACACTAAACACAGACTGCCATCTCAGCCCATCTTACACTAAACACAGACTGCCATCTCAGCCCATCTTACACTAAACCCAGACTGGCATCTCAGCCCATCTTACACTAAACCCAGACTGCCATCTCAGCCCATCTTACACTAAACACAGACTGCCATCTCAGCCCATCTTACACTAAACACAGACTGCCATCTCAGCCCATCTTACACTAAACACAGACTGCCATCTCAGCCCATCTTACACTAAACCCAGACTGGCATCTCAGCCCATCTTACACTAAACACAGACTGCCATCTCAGCCCATCTTACACTAAACACAGACTGCCATCTCAGCCCATCTTACACTAACACAGACTGCCATCTCAGCCCATCTTACACTAAACCCAGACTGGCATCTCAGCCCATCTTACACTAAACACAGACTGCCATCTCAGCCCATCTTACACTAAACACAGACTGCCATCTCAGCCCATCTTACACTAAACACAGACTGGCATCTCAGCCCATCTTACACTAAACACAGACTGCCATCTCAGCCCATCTTACACTAAACACAGACTGCCATCTCAGCCCATCTTACACTAAACACAGACTGGCATCTCAGCCCATCTTACACTAAACACAGACTGCCATCTCAGCCCATCTTATACTAAACACGGACTGGCATCTCAGCCCATCTTACACTAAACACAGACTGCCATCTCAGCCCATCTTACACTAAACACAGACTGGCATCTCAGCCCATCTTACACTAAACACAGACTGCCATCTCAGCCCATCTTATACTAAACACGGACTGGCATCTCAGCCCATCTTACACTAAACCCAGACTGGCATCTCAGCCCACCTTATACTAAACACGGACTGGCATCTCAGCCCATCTTACACTAAACACAGACTGCCATCTCAGCCCATCTTATACTAAACACAGACTGCCATCTCAGCCCATCTTATACTAAACACAGACTGGCATCTCAGCCCATCTTACACTAAACCCAGACTGGCATCTCAGCTCATCTTACACTAAACCCAGACTGCCATCTCAGCCCATCTTACACTAAACACAGACTGCCATCTCAGCCCATCTTGGCAACCACAGCAGAATCTGTAAAGGAAAATTGTCCACTTCCCATTTGTACCAGTCTGCACAAACAGTTGTTTATCGGGGTGTTTGGCGACACTCCCAGCCCCAAGGTGACCCAGCTATTAATCGAGACTGTTCTTCCTACGGAGCTTAGCGAGGAACATCCCTCCGAGGCTGGAATCAGTCCCATTTCCTGAGGATCTACGCTCAACACCCCCCCCCCCCCCCACGTGTGACCCCTGGACCCCCTAGTGCACCAACTTACTGATTAGGGGGTTCTCCAGCCCCTTGCACCCCACCTCATAAGGCAGGGTGCCCCCCCAGCCCAGTGCCCCCCCAGCCCAACTCCCTGGCAGTGCCCCTGCCATTAGCATCTGGGTGGCACTGAAACAGTACCAGGCTGGCTGTGCAAAGATGCCCAGGTGACATCAGCAGTGCCAGGGTACCCAGTGCGCAGAGACTGACCACCCAGGGGATTGCCTGGGAGACCCCCTCCAAGTGCCATCCGCCTGGGCCACATTGGCTGAGACCAGTGTTAAACGAGGCATAGCTTGTGTCTCCCAGGCGAGGGGATTCACTCCCGGGCGCTGGCTACATTCAGCGGAGACACATTCAGGTCTGCCTAACTGCTGACTGGTCCTGCCCATTGTCGGTGGGATCCAGATTGCAACATCTCACAAGATCTGACGAGGTTTGATGAGCCGGGTAAATCGCGGGAGAGGACAGGCCTTTATATTGTGCCCTAACTGTGGGTGAATACCATTCCGGATCTCACCCAAAAAGCCGGCAAGAATCACCCCACCAAAGCTCCAAAATGGCACTTAGGCTGCGATTCAGCGGCTGTAGTACCAGCAAACTAGACTTATAGAACATAGAACATAGAACAGTACAGCACAGAACAGGCCCTTCAGCCCTCAATGTTGTGCCGAGCCATGATCACCCTACTCAAACCCACATATCCACCCTATACCCGTAACCCAACAACCCCCCCCTTAACCTTACTTTTATTAGGACACTACGGGCAATTTAGCATGGCCAATCCACCTAACCCGCACATCTTTGGATTGTGGGAGGAAACCGGAGCACCCGGAGGAAACCCACGCACACAGGGGGAGGACGTGCAGACTCCACACAGAAAGTGACCCAGCCAGGAATCGAACCTGGGACCCTGGAGCTGTGAAGCATTTATGCTAACCACCATGCAACCCTGCTGCCCCATTATGTTACGTTCTTATGAAACTAAATTCACTAGACTCTGGGGTGGTCCCGGTGGATTGGAAATTAGCAAACGTGACACCAGTGTTTAAAAAAGGAGGTAGGCAGAGAGCAGGAGATTATAGGCCAGTGAGTTTAACTTCGGTAATAGGGAAGATGCTGGAATCTATCATCAAGGAAGAAATAGCGAGGCATCTGGATAGAAATTGTCCCATTGGGCAGACGCAGCATGGGTTCATAAAGGGCAGGTCATGCCTAACTAATTTAGTGGAATTTTTTGAGGACATTACCAGTGCAGTAGATAATGGGGAGCCGATGGATGTGGTATATCTGGATTTCCAGAAAGCCTTGACAAGGTGCCACACAAAAGGTTGTTCTTATGTTATGTTCTTATGAAATATCGTTACCCAACGGCACTTGGCCGTTTGGTTTGGCTTTGAGGCAGAATTCTCTGCTGAGGTGTCACTGAGGGAGCATTCCCGCTGCCGAGCTTCTGGAAAGGCTCCTGCAGATCGTGGCACCATTTTGTCCAGCAGCCCCGATCTCCCCCCCCCCCCACCCCCCCGGGCCAGCTCCTGAACATTGGGAAAGCCCCTGGGAACCCCACCTACACCTCGCCGCTGGGAACCCCTCCCCCACCCCCCACCCCCCACATCAGCTCCTGAACATTGGGAGCTACCCCTACACCCACCCCACCTCACCCCTAGGAATCCCCCGACACCCCCCCCACCTCGCCCCTGGGAACACCCCGACACCCCCCACCTCGTCCCTGGGAACCCCTCCCCCACCCCCACCCCCCACATCAGCTCCTGAACATTGGGAGCTACCCCTACACCCCCCCCCCCACCTCACCCCTGGGAACCCCCCCCCCCGACACCCGCCCCACCTCGCCCCTGGGAAACCCCCCCCCCAACCTCTACTATTCAGGCCTCCCAAGCCCAGGCAATCTCGCAGTGCCATCCAGGAGCCCTGGCAGTGCCTGGGGGTGGCACGGTCAGAGTGCCAGGCTAGTGGTGCCAAGGTGACTTTATAACCTGGGGAGTGTCCTGTCCCCGACCACCCAGGGTTCTCCAATAACCTGGTAGACCTTACCCAGGTGCCGTTACACATGTGTTGCCCCTGATGAGGTCTCCCAGGCCCAGCCGGCAAGTCCCGAGTGCCGGGTATTCGGCTCATTTAAATATTCAGATTGCGGCAGGCGGAGCGAGTTGGGTGATTCATGATCGTACCGGCGTGGAGCCCGATTTGGAGCCTCGGCAGCGCCGGTGCAACAGGGTCATTCCGGTGTGTCAGTGGCCTGTGGCCGTAAGCCTCAGGGGAACCAGCGGCCGTATCCTCGTGACCGGCACGTCATGGCATGGTGGCAGACATTTTGTAACGGGGTTGGACGGCTCACTCGCTCACTCTCTCCCACCCAACCCTCCACTCTCACTCCCCCCCCCTCCGTCTCCCCCACTCCCCCCCCCCCGTCTCCCCCACTCCCCCCTCAGTCTCCCACTCTCCCCCCCCTCCGTCTCCCACTTCCCCCCTCCTCCGTCTCCCCCACTCCCCTCCGTCTCCCCCACTCCCCCTCAGTCTCCCCCACTCCCCTCCTCCGTCTCCCCCACTCCCCCCTCCGTCTCCCACTTCCCCCCTCTGTCTCCCACACCCCCCTCAGTCTCCCACTCTCCCCCCTCCGTCTCCCACTTCCCCCCTCCTCCGTCTCCCCCACTCCCCCCTCAGTCTCCCACACCCCCCTCAGTCTCCCCCACTCCCCCCTCCATCTCCCCCACTCCCCCCTCCATCTCCCCCACTCCCCCCTCAGTCCCCCCCACTGCCCCCTCCGTCTCCCTCATTGCCCCCTCCGTCTTCCCCACTGCCCCCTCCGTCTCCCCCACTGCCCCCTCCGTCTCCCCCACTGCCCCCTCCGTCTCCCCCACTGCCCCCTCCGTCTCCCCCACTGCCCCCTCCGTCTCCCACTCTCCCCCCTCCGTCTCCCACTCTCCCCCTCTGTCTCCCCCACTCCCCCCCTCAGTCTCCCACACTCCCCCCTCAGTCTCCCACACTCCCCCCTCAGTCTCCCACACTCCCCCCTCAGTCTCCCACACTCCCCCCTCCGTCTCCCACTCTCCCCCCCTCCGTCTCCCCCTCCGTCTCCCCCACTCCCCCCTCTGTCTCCCATTTCCCCCCTCAGTCTCCCACACTCCCCCCCTCTGTCTCCCATTTCCCCCCTCAGTCTCCCACACTCCCCCCCTCAGTCTCCCCCACTCCCCCCTCAGTCTCCCACACTCCCCCCCTCCGTCTTCCCCACTGCCCCCTCCGTCTCCCCCACTGCCCCCTCCGTCTCCCCCACTGCCCCCTCCGTCTCCCCCACTGCCCCCTCCGTCTCCCCCACTGCCCCCTCCGTCTCCCCCACTGCCCCCTCCGTCTCCCCCACTGCCCCCTCCGTCTCCCACACTGCCCCCTCCGTCTCCCACTCTCCCCCTTTGTCTCCCGCTCTCCCCCTCTGTCTCCCGCTCTCCCCCCCTCAGTCTCCCACACTCCCCCCTCAGTCTCCCACACTCCCCCCTCAGTCTCCCACACATCCCCCCTCAGTCTCCCCCACTCCCCGCTCCGTCTCCCACACTCCCCCCTCCATCTCCCACACTCCCCCCTCCGTCTCCCACTCTCCCCCCCTCAGTCTCCCCCCTCCGTCTCCCCCACTCCCCCCTCTGTCTCCCATTTCCCCCCTCAGTCTCCCACACTCCCCCCCTCAGTCTCCCCCACTCCCCCCTCAGTCTCCCACACTCCCCCCTCAGTCTCCCACACTCCCCCCTCAGTCTCCCACACTCCCCCCTCAGTCTCCCACACTCCCCCCTCAGTCTCCCACACTCCCCCCCGCTCTGGACCCCCCTCCCGTTCTCGGGGATGCCTTCCCCGTTGTGGCCAGACTCCAGCAGTGCGCTGAGCTGTGCGCTGGGCGGTGTGCTGAGCGGTGCGCCCACCTCCTCGAAGCTCTCGTCCGCCAGCACGACTGGTTGACGAACTTCAAAAGCAGGTGTGTTGGCCGGCGTGAAAACAGTGCGTGATGACGTCGGGACTTCAGCCCATCCGGGCCGGAGAATAGCGGGGGGCCAAAAAGTCGAGCTTCTGGTCGTGTCGGGGGGTCTGTCGAGGCCTTTGCCGGGAATGCGGACATGTAGTTTGTGCGGGGTTCGGAGAATAGCGGGAGGGCGTCGGACCGGCGTCGCCGTGAAAATCGGTGCGGCCCGCTATTCTCCAAACCGGCGTGAGAGCGGAGAATCGCGCCCGAGATCTTTTATATTGTAAGAGTTGGAATTGAATATCGATCAGCTGTGATGGAATGGAATGGTACAGGGTCACACTCATCCACACTCGCCCACGCCCACACTCACACCCACACCCCCGCATGCTTGAACACACTCATACACTGACACTTACACAAACACACATCTATTTCAGTGCAGAAGAAATACAATTGAAATGATAAAATGTATAAACAGCCCAGCAGGGCGAAACAAATTGTTTCCATAAAAGATGCTGGTTTGATTCATGGGAGAATTTGCAAGAAGGTAAGATAAGGTTGGACCAAACCAAGATTGATGACAGCTTGTGTAGCTGATGTGTAAAGCATTCCATCACATTTCCGTACCCAGAGTCAAGACAGCCAATTTGCTTTCATGACTAAATCAATAGATGGAAGTTATTGTACTGTCTGCAGTTCCCTGATTTAACAGAGAATGGCACAACCAACACTTCACCACATAACTCAAGTTGTTGGCCTCACTCATCTACTTCCATTGAAACCCTGGGACAGTAAGTTCATCAATAATTCATCTTTCAATCGGGGCCCAAATTATCGCCAAAAAGGATTTTCCATCCCTCCCATCCCTGGTGCGTGTTGGCAAACCAAAGGTGGTTTTAAGGGATTTTTATTTATATTAGTAAACAGTTTTAGGTGTGTTTAATTTAGTGTTTCTGTGCCTGGAAGAGCAAAACCTATAGTTAGATTCATGCTGGGCAAAGTGCTTGTATGTGTGGGGGTCAGTTAAGTTTAAACTGTGTTTCTGTTGTGCTTAGAGAGGGCTGCAGCATGAGGAATAAATAGTGGTAGTAGGGTATCGCTTAGCAACAGGAGGCCACGTCCGAAGGGAGAAGTTGGAGCCAGGTCACTGGGGAATGGACAGATTTTACCTGTGACAGGAGAAGCTACACAGAAGGAGTTGCAAAGAGGCAGGCTTTCTAAAGAACAAGATACAATCCAGATAAACAGGGAATTGGGACACAAAGAACATTTAACAAGTCTGAAGTTAATCAAAGAAGAGTAAACAAAGTGTTCTGAGTTAAAGAGAGGACATTGGCTTCAGAGGTGGATGAAACATTTTATATTATTTTAATACAGTCTCGGAATCAAGATTTAAAGTCATTGTGAGCTGTGTGCACAGCAGTTAACATAGAACATAGAACGATACAGCGCAGTACAGGCCCTTCGGCCCTCGATGTTGCACCGACATGGGAAAAAACTAAAGGCCATCTAACCTACACTATGCCCTTATCATCCATATGCTTAGCCAATAAACTTTTAAATGCCCTCAATGTTGGCGAGTTCACTACTGTTGCAGGTAGGGCATTCCACGGCCTCACCACTCTTTGCGTAAAAAACCCACCTCTGACCTCTGTCCTATATCTATTACCCCTCAATTTAAGGCTATGTCCCCTCGTGCTAGCCACCTCCATCCGCGGGAGAAGGCTCTCGCTGTCCACCCTATCTAACCCTCTGATCATTTTGTATGCCTCTATTAAGTCACCTCTTAACCTTCTTCTCTCTAACGAAAACAACCTCAAGTCCATCAGCCTTTCCTCATAAGATTTTCCCTCCATACCAGGCAACATCCTGGTAAATCTCCTCTGCACCCGTTCCAAAGCTTCCACGTCCTTCCTATAATGAGGCGACCAGAACTGTACGCAATACTCCAAATGCGGCCGTACTAGAGTTTTGTACAACTGCAACATGACCTCATGGCTCCGGAACTCAATCCCTCTACCAATAAAGGCCAACACACCATAGGCCTTCTTCACAACCCTATCAACCTGGGTGGCAACTTTCAGGGATCTATGTACATGGACACCGAGATCCCTCTGCTCATCCACACTGCCAAGAATTTTACCATTAGCCAAATATTCCGCATTCCTGTTATTCTTTCCAAAGTGAATCACCTCACACTTCTCCACATTAAACTCCATTTGCCACCTCTCAGCCCAGCTCTGCAGCTTATCTATGTCCCTCTGTAACCTGCAACATCCTTCCGCACTGTCTACAACTCCACCGACTTTAGTGTCGTCTGCAAATTTACTCACCCAACCTTCTGCGCCCTCCTCTAGGTCTTTTATACACCTCTGAAGCCAATGTCCTCTCTTTAACTCAGTATTGACAAACAAAGAGTAAACGCAGTATTTGTTCCTTGAACAAGCTCCACTTTTCATTTTTGCCTTTCCCTGACAGTTTCTGTTCCCATCTTATGCTCCATAATTCTTCCCTAATTGCATCATAATTACCCCCAGTTATAAACCTTGCCCTGCCGTATGGCCCTATCCCTCTCCATTGCAATAGTGAAAGACACCAAATTGTGGTCACTATCTCCAAAGTGCTCTCCCACAAACAAATCTAACACTTGGCCTGGTTCATTACCCAGTACCAAATCCAATGTGGCCCCCCCTCTTGTCGGCCTATCCACATATTGTGTCAGGAAACCCTCCTGCACACACTGTACAAAAACTGCCCCATCCGAACTGTTTGACCTATAGAGGTTCCAATCAATATTTGGAAAGTTAAAGTCACCCATGACAATTACCCTGAGACCTCCACACCTATCCATAATCTGTTTTGCAATTTCTTCCTCCACATCTCTATTACTATTTGGGGGCTTTTGGAAACTTCTAACAACGTGACCGCTCCTTTCCTATTTCTAACTTCGGCCCATATTACCTCAGTAGGCAGATCCCCTTCGAACTGCCTTTCTGCAGCCGTTAAACTATCCTTGATTAACAATGCTACTCCTCCACCTCTTTTACCACCTTCCCTACTCTTACTGAAACATCTATACCCCGGAACTTCCAACAACCATTCCTGTCCCTGTTCTAACCATGTCTCCGAAATGGCCACAACATCGTAGTCCCAAGTACCAATCCACGCTCTAAGTTCACCTACCTTATTCCGGATGCTCCTTGCATCGAAGTAAACACTCTTCAACCCACCTTTCTGTCTGTGACCTTGGTAACCTCCTGCGACTCCTGGGACCTTCATACCCTCCCCAGCACCTCACGACTCTCAACACTGGCTTATGGACTACAGCTCATTTTCCCATCCCCCTGACAAATTAGTTTAAACCCCCCCCCCCACGAAGAGCCGGAGCAAATTTCCCTCCCAGGATATTGGTGTCTCGGGTTTAGCAACCGCCCAACATAAATACAGGTAAAAATAAAACACTTAACCAGCAACCACTGCGCCCCACACGAGAACAGCAATCAGCTGTTATGGACCCGCGCAAACAATTTAAATCTTTACTACTTACCCCAGCAGTCACTCTGTCCTCACTCCGACCGGATTCAACTGGAAACTCCCAACAGTAAGTTTTTTTAAAATGTACTCCCCTTCTCAGCAAGCACTCACTCAGCAACCACTGCGCCCCGCACCAGAACACCTTAGGGAAAATAAAAGCTACTTACCAATCAGCAGCCAATCACTTACCTGCAGGCTGTGACGTCACGGTTCAACTTCTTTCTGCTTCTACCTGCCCTCGAGTCTCCCTCTTTATCTTTACTCGGCTGGGATCCTGACAGTGATTTTTTTTTTTGGTTAGAGGAGGAGGTCGGGAGGGAAACACTGAAGAAGTGTTTGGGGTTTAACTGTCACTTGACAACAGCTCCTCCACAAACCACCTTCTAGATACAGTGACTGCAATGCACTGATGCAAATTTTCCCTGCAACAGCCAATCAGCAGCTCTGCTCTGTTGGATTCAAAACAGGAACAGATAATATCCTGAGGGTTCGTCTCTCCGTAGAGGTGAGAGGCTGATTCCATTTATGGGAGAATCTAGAACTAGGGGTCACTGTTTAAAAATAAGGAGCAAATGTTTCCACGCCTCCAGCCAGTGTTTCACAGTGAGGGATGTGGCCTGTCATTGACCAGCGGTGCGATATTTTGGTGGCTGCTGTTGTCAGTGTGATTTCCCATTGAATGCTCCCTCTACCACCAGGAAACCCTCTGCAGGTTGCGGCGTCACGGTAGCACAGTGGTTAGCACAATTGCTTCACAGCTCCAGGGTCCCAGGTTCGCTTCCCGGCTTGGGTCACTGTCTGCTCGTTCTCCCTGTGTGTGCGTGGGTTTCCTCCGGGTGCTCCAGTTTCCTCCTACAGTCAAAGATGTGCAGGTTAGGTGGATTGGCCATGATAAATTGCCCTTAGTGTCCCAAAATAAAAAGATCTGGTGGGGTTACTGGGTGATGGGGATAGGGTGGAGGTGTGGGCTTGGGTAAGGTGCTCTTTCCAAGAGCCAGTGCAGACACGATGGGCCGAATGGCCTCCTTCTGCACTGTAAATTCTATGAAATGTATAACATCCCGGGGAACAGCCGGAAAATCCCGGCCCGTCCTCACCGGCAGCGGGATTCTCCGCCTCTCCGGCTGTGTGTTACTCGGCTCCGCGTCCCCGCCCCCCCCCCCCCGGCAGCGAGATTCTCCGCCTCTCCGGCTGTGTGTTACTCGGCTCCGCGTCCCCCCCCCACCCCCCCCCGGCAGCGGGATTCTCCGTCCTGCCGCTGGCCAATGGGCTTTCACATTGAATCCACCCTGCCCACAAGGGGTTACAGCGGTTCCTGGGTGTGGGTCAGGTCATCCCCGTACTTGGGGGTCGGAGGGGCACCCAGGCAATCCGGGGGTGGGGGGCTGCTATGTGTGGTGGGGGGGGGGGGGGGGGGGTTCAGTGCCGATTAGTGGTGGGGGGGATTGATTTGCAGTGCAGGGAAGGGAAGGACCTCGCTATTAGGACCCACTCAGAATGGAACTCCGATATCAGGATTCCGCGGGAATTCCACGCCGTGCAGAATTTTGCATTGAATCGCATCCGGCTTTATAACAGTAAAGGGATCGTAAAACCGGCACAATTCTGTTCTGGTGGCGAGAACATCGGGGTGCGATTCTCTGTGACAATCTGTGGCCTACAGCGACAGAGCAACCATCACCACACCGACACCGAGCGACTGTGGGGGGGGGGGCTAACACCGTCACCACACCGTCACCGAGCGACTGTGGGGGGGGGGGGCTAACACCGTCACCACACCGACACCGAGCGACTGTGGGGGGGGGGGGCTAGCACCGTCACCACACCGACACCGAGCGACTGTGGGGGGGGCTAACACCGTCACCACACCGACACCGAGCAACTGTGGGGGGGGCTAACACCGTCACCACACCGACACCGAGCGACTGTGGGGGGGGGGGCTAGCACCGTCACCACACCGACACCGAGCGACTGTGGGGGGGTCTGACACCGTCACCACACCGACACCGAGCGACTGTGTGGGGGGGCTAACACCGTCACCACACCGACACCGAGCAACTGTGGGGGGATCTGACACCGTCACCACACCGACACCGAGCGACTGTGTGGGGGGGCTAACACCGTCACCACACCGACACCGAGCAACTGTGGGGGGATCTGACACCGTCACCACACCGTCACCGAGCAACTGTGGGGGGGGCTAACACCGTCACCACACCGACACCGAGCGACTGTGGGGGGGGGGGGCTAGCACCGTCACCACACCGACACCGAGCGACTGTGGGGGGGGTCTGACACCGTCACCACACCGACACCGAGCGACTGTGTGGGGGGGCTAACACCGTCACCACACCGACACCGAGCAACTGTGGGGGGGGCTAACACCGTCACCACACCGACACCGAGCGACTGTGGGGGGGGGCTAACACCATCACCACACCGTCACCGAGCGACTGTGGGGGGGGGCTAACACCGTCACCACACCGACACCGAGCGACTGTGGGGGGGGGGGCTAACACCGTCACCACACCGTCACCGAGCGACTGTGGGGGGGGCTAACACCGTCACCACACCGACACCGAGCGACTGTGGGGGGGGGGGGCTAACACCGTCACCACACCGACACCGAGCAACTGTGGGGGGCTAACACCGTCACCACACCGACACCGAGCGACTGTGGGGGGGGGGGCTAACACCGTCACCACACCGTCACCGAGCGACTGTGGGGGGGGGGCTAACACCATCACCACACCGTCACCGAGCGACTGTGGGGGGGGGCCTAACACCATCACCACACCGTCACCGAGCAACTGTGGGGGGGGGGCTAACACCATCACCACACCGTCACCGAGCGACTGTGGGGGGGGGGCTAACACCGTCACCACACCGACACCGAGCGACTGTGGGGGGGGGGGGGCTAGCACCGTCACCACACAGACACCGAGCGACTGTGGGGGGGGGCTAACACCGTCACCACACCGACACCGAGCGACTGTAGGGGGGGGGGCTAACACCGTCACCACACCGACACCGAGCGACTGTGGGGGGGGCTAACACCGTCACCACACCTACACCGAGCGACTGTGGGGGGGGCTAACACCGTCACCACACCTACACCGAGCGACTGTGGGGGGGGGCTAACACCGTCACCACACCGACACCGAGCGACTGTAGGGGGGGGGCTAACACCGTCACCACACCGACACCGAGCGACTGTAGGGGGGGGGCTAACACCGTCACCACACAGACACCGAGCGACTGTGGGGGGGGGGCTAACACCGTCACCACACAGACACCGAGCGACTGTGGGGGGGGGGGGGGCTAACACCGTCACCACACAGACACCGAGCGACTGTGGGGGGGGGGGGCTAACACCGTCACCACACCGTCACCGAGCGACTGTGGGGGGGGGGGGGGGCTAACACCGTCACCACACCGTCACCGAGCGACTGTGTGGGGGGGGCTAACACCGTCACCACACCGTCACCGAGCGACTGTGGGGGGGGGGCTAACACCGTCACCACACCGTCACCGAGCGACTGTGGGGGGGGGGGGGGGCTAACACCGTCACCACACCGTCACCGAGCGACTGTGTGGGGGGGGCTAACACCGTCACCACACCGTCACCGAGCGACTGTGGGGGGGGGGGGGCTAACACCGTCACCAAACCGACACCGAGCGACTGTGGGGGGGGCTAACACCGTCACCACACAGACACCGAGCGACTGTGGGGGGGGGGCTAACACCGTCACCACACCGACACCGAGCGACTGTGGGGGGTCTGACACCGGCACCATGTGGAACACAATCAATTCCAATGAGAAACGGTGCCACATTCACCGGATTCGCGATTGACACTCAGCAGGCTGACAAGCTGCAGCCACAGATACACACGGCACTCCCCACACACCCCATCCCAGCCACTCCCCACACACCCCATCCCAGCCACTCCCCACACACCCCATCCCAGCCACTCCCCACACACCCCATCCCAGCCACTCCCCACACACACTGCACTCCCCACACACCCCATCCCAGCCACTCCCCACACACCCCATCCCAGCCACTCCCCATCCCAGCCACTCCCCATCCCAGCCACTCCCCACACACTCCATCCCGACCACTCCCCACACACCCCATCCCAGCCACTCCCCACACACCCCATCCCAGCCACTCCCCACACACCCCATCCCAGCCACTCCCCACACACACTGCACTCCCCACACACCCCATCCCAGCCACTCCCCACACACCCCATCCCAGCCACTCCCCATCCCAGCCACTCCCCATCCCAGCCACTCCCCACACACCCCATCCCAGCCACTCCCCACACACCCCATCCCAGCCACTCCCCACACACACCATCCCAGCCACTCCCCACACACCCCATCCCAGCCACTCCCCACACACACTGCACTCCCCACACACCCCATCCCAGCCACTCCCCACACACCCCATCCCAGCCACTCCCCACACACCCCATCCCAGCCACTCCCCACACACCCCATCCCAGCCACTCCCCACACACCCCATCCCAGCCACTCCCCACACACCCCATCCCAGCCACTCCCCATCCCAGCCACTCCCCATCCCAGCCACTCCCCACACACCCCATCCCAGCCACTCCCCACACACACCCCATCCCAGCCACTCCCCACACACCCCATCCCAGCCACTCCCCACACACCCCATCCCAGCCACTCCCCACACACACCATCCCAGCCACTCCCCACACACACCCCATCCCAGCCACTCCCAACACACCCCATCCCGGCCATTCCCCACACACACGGCACTCCCCACACACCCCATCCCAGCCACTCCCCACACACACGGCACTCCCCACACACACCATCCCAGCCACTCCCCACACACACTGCACTCCCCACACACCCCATCCCAGCCACTCCCAACACACACCATCCCAGCCACTCCCCACACACACGGCACTCCCCACACACCCCATCCCAGCCACTCCCCACACACACGGCACTCCCCACACACACCATCCCAGCCACTCCCCACACACACTGCACTCCCCACACACCCCATCCCAGCCACTCCCAACACACACCATCCCAGCCACTCCCCACACACACTGCACTCCCCACGCACCCCATCCCAGTCACTCCCAACACACCTCATCCCAGCCACTCCCCACACACCCCATCCCAGCCACTCCCCACACACCCCATCCCAGCCACTCCCCACACACCCCATCCCAGCCACTCCCCACACACCCCATCCCAGCCACTCCCCACACACCCCATCCCAGCCACTCCCAACACACCCCATCCCAGCCACTCCCCACACACACTGCACTCCCCACACACCCCATCCCAGCCACTCCCCACACACCCCATCCCAGCCACTCCCCACACACCCCATCCCAGCCACTCCCAACACACCTCATCCCAGCCACTCCCCACACACCCCATCCCAGCCACTCCCCACACACCCCATCCCAGCCACTCCCCACACACCCCATCCCAGCCACTCCCCACACACCCCATCCCAGCCACTCCCAACACACCCCATCCCAGCCACTCCCCACACACACTGCACTCCCCACACACCCCATCCCAGCCACTCCCAACACACACCATCCCAGCCACTCCCCACACACACTGCACTCCCCACGCACCCCATCCCAGTCACTCCCAACACACCTCATCCCAGCCACTCCCCACACACCCCATCCCAGCCACTCCCCACACACCCCATCCCAGCCACTCCCCACACACCCCATCCCAGCCACTCCCCACACACCCCATCCCAGCCACTCCCCACACACCCCATCCCAGCCACTCCCAACACACCCCATACCAGCCACTCCGCACACACACTGCACTCCCCACACACCCCATCCCAGCCACTCCCCACACACCCCATCCCAGCCACTCCCAACACACCTCATCCCAGCCACTCCCCACACACCCCATCCCAGCCACTCCCCACACACCCCATCCCAGCCACTCCCCACACACCCCATCCCAGCCACTCCCCACACACCCCATCCCAGCCACTCCCAACACACCCCATCCCAGCCACTCCCCACACACACTGCACTCCCCACACACCCCATCCCAGCCACTCCCAACACACACCATCCCAGCCACTCCCCACACACCCCATCCCAGCCACTCCCCACACACCCCATCCCAGCCACTCCCCACACACACTGCACTCCCCACACACACCATCCCAGCCACTCCCCACACACACTGCACTCCCCACACACCCCATCCCGGCCACTCCCCATCCCGGCCACTCCCCATACACACCATCCCAGCCACTCCCCACACACACTGCACTCCCCACACACCCCATCCCAGCCACTCCCCACACACCCCATCCCAGCCACTCCCCACACACCCCATCCCAGCCACTCCCCATCCCGGCCACTCCCCACACACACTGCACTCCCCACACACCCCATCCCAGCCACTCCCCACACACTCCATCCCGGCCACTCCCCACACACCCCATCCCTGCCACTCCCCACACACCCCATCCCAGTCACTCCCCACACACCCCATCCCAGCCACTCCCCACACACACCCCATCCCAGCCACTCCCAACACACCCCATCCCAGCCACTCCCAACACACTCCATCCCAGCCACTCCCCACACACACCATCCAGGCCACTCCCCATCCCAGCCACTCCCCACACACCCCATCCCAGCCACTCCCCACACACCCCATCCCAGTCACTCCCCACACACCCCATCCCAGTCACTCCCCACACACCCCATCCCAGCCACTCCCCACAAACCCCATCCCGGCCACTCCCCGCTCACACTGCACTCCCCACACACCCCATCCCAGCCACTCCCCACACACCCCATCCCGGCCACTCCCCGCACACACTGCACTCCCCACACACCCCATCCCAGCCACTCCCCACACACCCCATCCCAGCCACTCCCCACACACACTGCACTCCCCACACACCCCATCCCAGCCACTCCCCACACAACCCATCCCAGCCACTCCCCATCCCAGCCACTCCCCACACACCCCATCCCAGCCACTCCCCACACACCCCATCCCAGCCACTCCCCACACTCCCCATCCCAGCCACTCCCCACACACCCCATCCCAGCCACTCCCCACACACCCCATCCCGGCCACTCCCCACACACCCCATCCCAGCCACTCCCAATACACCCCATCCCAGCCACTCCCAACACACCCCATCCCGGCCACTCCCCACACACCCCATCCCGGCCACTCCCCACACACCCCATCCCAGCCACTCCCCACACACCCCATCCCAGCTACTCCCCACACACCCCATCGCGGCCACTCCCAACACACCCCATCCCAGCCACTCCCCACACACCCCATCCCAGCCACTCCCCACACATACCATCCCGGCCACTCCCAACACACCCCATCCCAGCCACTCCCCACACACCCCATCCCGGCCACTCCCAACACACCCCATCCCAGCCACTCCCCACACACCCCATCCCGGCCACCCCCCACACACCCCATCCCAGCCACTCCCAACACACCCCATCCCAGCCACTCCCCACACACCCCATCCCAGCCACTCCCCACACATACCATCCCGGCCACTCCCAACACACCCCATCCCAGCCACTCCCCACACACCCCATCCCGGCCACTCCCCACACACACCATTCCAGCCACTCCCCACACACACCCCATCCCAGCCACTCCCAACACACCCCATCCCAGCCACTCCCCACACATACCATCCCAGTCAACAAGATGGTACCAAGGCTCGTGGATGTAGTGCTCGAGGCAGCACCATGGTTAGCACTGTTGCTTCACAGGTCCTGGATCCCAGGTTCGATTCCCGGCTTGGGTCACTGTCTGTGCAGAGTCTGCACGTTCTCCCCGTGTCTGCCTGGGTTTCCTCCGGTTGCTCCGGTTTCCTCCCACAGTCCAAAGATGTGCAGGTTAGGTGGCTTGGCCATGATAAACTGCCCTTAGTGTCCAAAAAATAGGTTAGGAGGGTTTATTGGATTACGGGGAATAGAGCTTAAGTGAGTCAGTGCAGTCTTCATGGGCCGAATGGCCTCCTTCTGCACTGTAAATTCTATGATCTATGACCCTCGTAAGCGTTGGATGAGAGGTGGGTGACCCTGTACCCCAAGGTGGGAAGGAGGCTGCCAGCTGCGGCCGTTCGCTGTGCAGGTGGCAGAGGTGGCCAGCGCCGTGGGCAATGCCAGAAAAAACTGCACAACCATCTCAGGGTGGCAGGGTGATTAGGTGGCACTGTGCCCCTGGCAATATCCCCCCCCCACCCCCCAACACCCGTAACCCGACCCTGCAAACTGTCTGATTTCATCCCAGCCAGAGAGGTGGGTGGAATCAGGTCCAAAAAGTTTTCCAAATATTTAATTGGAGGAAACTTTTGCTTATCCAGCATGGGATGACAGGCAAGTTTGAAGGTTCATTAACAGTGGCAAAGTTGGCAGAGATGGCGGTGAGGTAGACTTGGGTGTTTGTCATTGTAGGTGATGGATCTGTACTTTGTTAATATATTTATGTTTTACTACACTATATATTAATCTTACAGAACTCGAGACTGAGCTTCTTGGGTGAAGTCAAGAATAGCTTTATTTATGTCAGTTTTAAAGTCTACTGAGCAAGTCAAATTTTATGCGAATACAGAATCTAGAAAGTTTGTTTGTCCAACGCAAATACAGATGGTTGAGTTGAATTCAAAATGCAATTCAGTTTGTGGCAATTTCTTCAAATGCAAAATTTAAAAATGAAACAAAAGAAATGAGCTGTTTGCAAACCAAAGTAAGAATAGGTTTCAAAGGTTAGGTTAAAGATGAATTCAGAGAGAGCGAGCAAAGATTTTCTCCCGGGCTCTTCAGGAAATCACAATCTTTTGAGACTGTGTCCCCTTTCTGACTGTGATTGGGTTAAAATAATTATAATTCATCTAATTGACCAAAATGCCTGTCTATCAAGTTTTAAGAGATAATGTGGCATGGAAGAATTTCTCTCTGTTTCCATAATATGGTGTGATCGAACCACCTGTTTCCCACCATGTTTTCTAGAACTGGGATGTTTGCCCAGTAATGATAACAATGAGTCTATTCTGCAACGTGGATAGTCAGTTTGGAAACTGACTTCCTTATCTGATCCTTTCCCATGCTCTCAGCATTTTCTGTTGTCATGGCTAATATACAATTTTTAATAGTATAATGTCACTAAATCATTTCTTGTCTTAAACTTTTATTACCTAGAAGAAAAGTAGGTTTCTACCAGTCTGGCACAAACAAGGTTAATGTAGGACTGATGGCACCACTCACCCAGCAATGTACGAAGGCACATAACCGAGACCTGTAGTCAGTACAGTGTTGGCCAGAGATGTGTTGAGACCAAAGATGGAGCAGCTCCTTGTCTGTATCCTTCACTGACTTTGTTTATAGTTATGAGTTGTTAATGAATACTTGCTGTTAACATACCAGAGACAACAAAGGCTTTTTAACACTTACTTTCTTTAACCAATATAATCTGAAAATCAGCACCCACATGGAAAATGGCACTGTACTTTCCAATGATGTTGTTGAGGGACAGAATATACATGAGAAATAGAAAGGGGCAACGGTTAGATCCTGGGTTACAGAAGAGGCAGCAGAATGGGAACAGGAAGAGAAGCCATTGCAAGTGATTCCCTAACCATGATTCAATAGGGAAGAATGGAACAGGTGAGTGTAGTCCCAGATGGTGATGACAGTGGGAGGAAAACGGTAACAGACTGCAGACAGGTCAAGGACTGGAGACATAATTTACCTTTGACACATAGGACATGGGCAGCACGGTAGCACAGTGGTTAGCACTGTTGCTTCACAGCTCCAGGGTTCCAGGTTCAATTCCCGTCTGGGACACTATGTGTGCGGAGTCTGCACGTTCTCCCGTGTCTGTGTGGGTTTCCTCCGGGTGCTCTGGTTTCCTCCCACAAGTCCCGAAAGATGTGCCATTAGGTAATTTGGATGTTCTAAATTCTACCTCTGTGTACCTGAACCCGAATGTGATGACTAGGGGATTTTCACAGTAACATCATTGCAGTGTTAATGTCAGCCGACGAGTGACACTAATAAAAATTATTTGTGACTTTGAAAGAGCTGTTTTGTTAATGTGTCTGGAGCAGAAATTTAATTGAAGTGATTGAAACCTGGAGATCCAGAAAAGATGGAAATGGATTTGGGAGGTGAAATATTTTCAGGGACTTTGGAGAAAAAAGGGAGGTTTGAAGTGTTAGCTTGCAAGGACAGTGCGATCAAAAGGTTTATACTTCTGAAGTGTGATGACAGCAGATTTAGATGAAAGGGACAATGTCTGAAGAGAGAGAATCATTCGTGATATTGACTAACATATCCAGGAAAGGGCAGCAGAGCGGAGCTGCTGATTGGCTGTTGCGGAGAAGATTTGTATCAGTGCATTGCGGTCACTTATCTAGAAGGTGGTTTGTGGAGGAGCTGTTGTCAAGTGACAGTTAAACCCCAAACATTTCTTCAGTGTTTCCCTCCCTTCTCCTCCTCTAATAAAAAAATACAATCACTGTAAGGATCCCAGCCGAGTAAAGATCAAGAGGGAGATTCGAGGGCAGGTAGAAGCAGAAAGAAGTTGAACCGTGATGTCACAGCCTGCAGGTAAGTGATTGGCTGCTGATTGGTAAGTAGCTTTTATTTTCCCTAAGGTGTTCTCGTGCTGGGCGCAGTGGTTGCTGGGTGAGTGGTTGCTGAGAAGGGGAGTACATTTTTAAAAAAACTTACTGTTGGGAATTTCCAGTTGAATCCGGTCGGAGTGAGGACAGAGTGACTGCTGGGTAAGTAATAAAGATTTAAATTGTTTGCGGGGGACCGTCACAGCTGATTGCTGTTCTCGTGCGGGGCACAGTGGTTGCTGGTTAAGTGTTTTATTTTTACCTGTATTTAGGTTGGGCAGTTTCTAAACCCTAGACACTACACCTGTAGTGTCCCCCACCCTTCCACCTCCTTTAACCTAAGGGGTAGAGTGAATAACAGGTAAGCTCTTTCATTATTTTTCTTGTTTTACCTAGAGGGGATGGCAGGGAAGGCAGTACAATGTTCCTCCTGCAGAATGTTTGAGGTGAGCGACGCCGTCAGTGTCCCTGCTGATTTCACCTGTGGGAAGCTCACCCATCTCCAGCTCCTCAGAAACCGCGTTAGGGAACTGGAGCTGGAGCTGGGTGAACTTCGGATCATTCGGGAGGCAGAGGTGGTCATAGATAGTAGCTTCAGGGATGTAGTTACTCCGAAGAATCAAGATAGATGGGTGACGGTGAGAGGGGCTGGGAGGAAGCAGTCAGTGCAGAGATCCCCTGTGGTCGTTCCCCTCAGTAACAAGTATACCACTTTGGATACTGTTGAGGGGGATGACCTACCAAGGGTAAGCCACGGTGAATGGATCTCCAGCACTGAGTCCGTCCCTGTGGCTCAGAAGGGAAGGAGGGAGAGCAGGAGAACAATAGTTATTGGGGACTCGATAGTCAGAGGAACAGATAGACGGTTCTGGAGCAAGGAAAGAGACTCACGGATGGTATGTTGCCTCTCGGGTGCCAGGGTCCATGGGGCGAGATTCTCCCAAAACGGGAGAAATCGTAAAGCTGGCGTAAAACCCGGGCGGGTTTTACGGCAGCGCGCCCCTTCCCGACGGGGGACCGATTCTGGTCCCCGGTCGGGGCTAGCAGCCCGACGCCGTAGGCTCCGGCAAGACGGGCTTAACGAAAATCGTTAAGCCCGCTTGCCGGAGTTAGCGCCGGCTGACGCGTCATATGACGTCAGCGCGCATGCGCAGTTTGGAAGACTCAAACCCGCGCATGCGCGGGTGACGTCATCGCGTTTTTACGCGAAACCCGCGCATGCGCGGGCCGGGTTGCCCCTCAGCCGCCCCGCGAATGGATACTGCGGGGCGGCGGAAGGACAAGTAGTGCGCGGGCATCGGGCCCGCTGCCCGCGATCGGTGCCCACCGATCGCGGGCCCATGGCACCCTTGGCACGGCCGTGGTACGGCCGTGCCAATCGGTGCCATGGTTATTAATAGCGAGTTTGTGACGCCGTTTTTAGGAACGGCAAGACCAGGTGTGTTTGCCGTTCGTAAAAACGGCGGAAAGGGCTGGGACTTCGGCCCATCTAACAGCTGAGAATCGCTGCCGGCCGTAAAAAAACGGCGGCAGCGATTCGGGTCGGGACTTCGGCGGGGGGGTGGGAGAATAGCGGGAGGGCGGCAAAAATGTCGGGAAGGCCCTCCCGCTATTCTCCCACCCGTCGTGGGGGGGGCGGAGAATTTCGCCCATGATGTCTCAAACCGTGTTTTCAGAATACTTAAGGGGGAGGGGGAAGAGTCACAAGTCGTGGTACACATCGGTACCAACAACATAGGTAAGAGAGGGGACGGCGATTTAAAACAGGAATTTAGGGAGCTAGGGTGGAAGCTGAGAGTCAGGACAAACCATGGTGTCATCTCTGGTTTGTTGCCGGTGACACATGCTAGTGAGGTGGGGAACAGGGAGAGAGTGCAGATACACACATGGCTGCAGGGATGGTGTAGGAGGGAGGGTTTCAGTTACGTGGATAATTGGAGCACATTCTGGGGAAGGTGGGACCTGTACAGACAGGACAGTTTGCACCTGAACCAGAGGGGCACCAATATCCTGGGAGGGAAATTTGCTACGGCTCTTCGGGGGGGGGGGGGGGGGGGGGGGGGCGGTTAAACTAATTTGACAGGGGGCTGGGAAAACGAGCTGGAGTCCAAAAGCCAGTGTTGAGATTAGTGAGGTACTGAGGAGGGTATCAAGGTCGCAGGAGTGTACCGGCAGACAGGAAGGTGGGTTTCATAGAACATAGAACATAGAACATTACAGCGCAGTACAGGCCCTTCGGCCCACGATGTTGCACCGTCCTGTGAAACCCTTCTAAAGTCCCTCTACACTATTCCCTTATCGTCCATACGCCTATCCAATTACCATTTGAATGCGTTTAGTGTTGGCGAGTCCACTACTGTTGCAGGCAGGGCATTCCACACCCTTACTACTCTCTGAGTAAGGAACCTGCCTCTGACATCTGTCCTATATCTATCTCCCCTCAATTTAAAGCTATGTCCCCTTGTGCTGGACATCACCATCCGAGGAAAAAGGCTCTTGATGTCCACCCTATCTAATCCTCTGATCATCTTGTATGCCTCAATTAATTCCCCTCTTACCCTTCTTCTCTCTAACGAAAACAGCCTCAAGTCCTTCAGCCTTTCCTCATATGATCTTCCCTCCATACCAGGCAACATTCTTGTACATCTCCTCTGCACCCTTTCCAATGCTTCCACATCCTTCCTATAATGTGGCGACCAGAACTGCACACAATACTCCAAATGTGGCCGCACCAGAGTTTTGTACAACTGCAACATGACCTCATGGCTCCGAAACTCAATTCCTCTACCAATAAAAACCAACACACCGTACGCCTTCTTAACAACCCTCTCAAACTGTGTGGCAACTTTCAGGGATCTATGTACATGGACACCGAGATCTCTCTGCTCGTCCACACTACCAAGAATCTTACCATTAGCCCAGTACTCTGCCTTCCTGTTATTCCTTCCAAAATGAATCACAATGTGTGGATAGACCAACAAGAGGGGGGGGCCACATTGGATTTGGTACTGGGTAATGAACTGGGCCAAGTGTTCTATTTGTTTGTGGGAGAGCACTTTGGAGATAGTGACCACAATTCGGTGTCTTTCACTATTGCATTGGAGAGGGATAGGGCCATATGGCAGGGCAAGGTTTATAATTGGGGAGGGGTAATTATGATGTGATTAGGCAAGAATTAGGGAGCATAAGGTGGGAACAGAAACTGTCAGGGAAAGAAGTCTTACAACACCAGGTTAAAGTCCAACAGGTGAATGAGGAAGGAGCAGTGCTCCGAAAGCTAGTGTTTGAAACAAACCTGTTGGACTTTAACCTGGTGCTGTAAGACTTCTTACTGTGCTCACATGTCAGGGAAAGGCACAAATGAAAAGTGGAGCTTGTTCAAGGAACAAAAGCTGCATGTCCTTGATAGGTATGTCCCTGTCAGGCAGGGAGGAAATGGCCGTGTGAGGGAACCATGGTTCACAAAGAGGTTGAATGTCTTGTCAAGAGGAAAAAGGAAGAGTATGTAAGGATGAGAAAACGAGGTTCAGTTGGGTCACTTGAGGGTTACAAGTAAGCAAGGAATGAGCTAAAAAAAAAGGGCTTAGGAGAGCTAGAGGGGGCATGAGAAGTCCTTGGCGGGTCGGATCAAGGAAAACCTCAAGGCTTTTTACTCTTATGTGAGAAATAAAAGAATGACCAGGGTGAGGTTAGGGCCAGTCAAGGACAGTAGTGGGGACTTGTGCATGGAGTCAGAAGAAATAGGAGAGGCGTTGAATGAATACTTTTTGGATTGGATTGGATTGGATTTGTTTATTGTCACGTGTACCGAGGTACAGTGAAAAGTATTTTTCTGCAAGCAGCTCAACAGATCATTCAGTACATGGGAAGAAAAGGGAATTGAACAGAATTCAAGAAAATACATGAGAATACATAATAGGGCAACACAATATATACAATGTATTACATAAGCATTGGCATCGGATGAAGCAGACAAGGGTGTAGTGTTAATGAGGACAGTCCATAAAAGGGTCATTTAGGAGTCTGGTGACAGTGGGGAAGAAGCTGTTTTTGAGTCTGTTCGTCCGTGTTCTCAGACTTCTGAATCTTCTGCCCGATGGAAGAAGTTGGAAAAGTGAGTAAGCCGGGTGGGAGGGATCCTTGATTATGCTGCCTGCTTTCCCCCGGCAGCGGGAGGTGTAGATGGAATCAATGGATGGGAGGCAGGTTCGTGTGATGGACTGGGCGGTATTCACGACTCTCTGAAGTTCCTTGCGGTCCTGGGCCGAGCAGTTGCCATACCAGGCTGTGATGCAGCCCGAGAGGATGCTCTCTATAGTGCATCTGTAAAAGTTGGTAAGGGTTAATGTGGACATGCCAAATTTCCTTAGTTTCCTGAGGAAGTAAAGGCACTGTTGTGCTTTCTTGGTGATAGCGTCGACGTGGGTGGACCAGGATAGATTTTTGGTGATGTGCACCCCTAGGAATTTGAAACTGCTCACCATCTTTTCTTCAGTGTTCACCAAGGAGAGGGGCCACATTTTTGAGGATGAGAGTGTGATACAGGCGGGTAGGCTGGAGGAGGTAGATGTTCTGAGGAAGGATGTATTAGCAATTTTGAAAAACCTTAGAGTCAACAAGTCCCCTGGGCCAGATGGGATATATCCTAGGATTCTTTGGGAGGCAAGGGATGAGATTGCAGAGCCTTTGGCTTTGACCTTTGGGTCCTCACTGTCCACGGGGATAGTGCCAGAGGACTGGAGAGTGGCGAATGTTGTTCTTCTGTTCAAGAAAGGAAATAGGAATGACCCTGGTACTTATAGGCCGGTTAGTCTTACTTCGATGGTCGGTAAGTTAATGGAAAAGGTCCTGAAGGATAGGATTTATGCCATTTGGAAAGATGCAGCTTAATCCGGGATAGTCAACACAGATTCGTCAAGGGTAAGTCTTGCCTCACAAATCTGATTGAATTCTTTGAGGAGGTAACTAAGTGTGTAGATGAAGGTCGAGCAGTTGATGTCGTGTACATGGATTTTAGTAAGGTGTTTGATAAGGTTCCCCATGGTCGGCTTATGAAGAAAGTAAGGAGGTGTGGGATAGAGGGAAATTTGGGCAATTGGATAAGTAACTGGCGATCACATAGAAGACAGAGGGTGGTGGTGGATGGAAAATTTTCAGACTGGAGACCAGTTACCAGCGGTGTACCACAGGGATCAGTGCTGGGTCTTCTGCTATTTGTGATTTTTATCAATGACTTGGAGGAGGGGGCTGAAGGGTGGGTCAGTAAATTTGCTGATGACACCAAGATTGGTGGAGTAATGGATGAGGTGGAGGGCTGTTGTAGGCTGCAAAGAGACATTGATAGGATGCAGAGGTGGGCCGAAAAATGGCAGATGGGGTTTAACCCTGATAAGTGCGAGGTGATTCATTTTGGTGGAAAAAAATTGAATGCTGATTACAGGGTCAATGGCAGGGTTCTGAGGAATGTGGAGGAACAGAGAGATCTTGGGGTTCATGTCCACAGATCTCTGAAGGTTGCCACTCAAGTGGATAGAGCCGTGAAGAAGGCCTATAGTGTGTTAGCGTTTATTAACAAGGGGCTTGAGTTTAAGAGCCGCGGGGTTATGCTGCAACTGTACATGATCCTGGTGAGACCACATTTGGAATATTGTGTGCAGTTCTGGTCACCTCACTATAGGAAGGATGTGGAAGCATTGGAAAGGGTGCAAAAGGGATTTGCCAGGATGCTGCCTGGTTTGGAGGGTAGGTCTTATGAGGAATGGTTGAGGGAGCTCGGGATTTTCTCTTTGGAGCGGAGGAGGATGAGAGGCGACTTAATAGAGGAATACAAGATGATGAAGGGGATAGATAGAGTGGACGTTCAGAGACTATTTCCTCGGGTGGATGTAGCTGTTACAAGGGGGCATAACTATAAGGTTCAGGGTGGGAGATATAGGAGGGATATCCGAGGTAGGTTCTTTACTCAGAGAGTGGTTAGGGTGTGGAATGGACTGCCTGATGTGATAGTGGAATCGGACACTTTAGGAACTTTCAAGCGGTTATTGGATAGGCACATGGAGCACACCAGAATGACAGGGAATGGGATAGCTTGATCTTGGTTTCGGACAAGGCTCGGCACATCGAGGGCTGAAGGGCCTGTTCTGTGCTGTACTGTTCTATGTTCTATGTTCTCTGTTCTAGGAAATGAGTGGACTAATCAGCAATTTAGAGGAAATAGGATTGAGGCTGCGACATCATTATCTTCTCTGATACAACCAAGAAACAATATTGTTACGCACCTGCATATGTAAGTATCCAGGATGCCATATCCTTCATTTCTGCACTGGTCAGTGTAGCAAAGTAATAAAAATTCATTCGACAGCATTCGGTGACATCTGTCCCAGGGTTGGGCAGACTCGAGGGCTGAATGGCCTCCCTTCTGCACCGTAGGGACTCTACGGACTGTGTTTCCTGTT
The DNA here is from genome assembly GCF_902713615.1 of Scyliorhinus canicula. Taxonomy (NCBI): domain Eukaryota; kingdom Metazoa; phylum Chordata; class Chondrichthyes; order Carcharhiniformes; family Scyliorhinidae; genus Scyliorhinus; species Scyliorhinus canicula. The sequence goes on from NC_052161.1 coordinate 144,385,402, forward strand.
GGATTCCAAGCAGTAAAATCTCTCTTCCACCCCACCGGCCAGAACCAGAGATTTAAATATGTGCCCAAGGTGAACATTCTAAACATGTTCAAATCCTAGCTTTGGGTGTTATTTATATTCCAGCTTTCCCTCAAGGTTAAAGGTTCTCTGCACCAATCAAAGTTATCTGAGTGACATCTGAATGGGGATCTCAGTGAACTGGAATGTGTAACACTCTCAAACTATTTGAGAAACATTAATTTGGGGAATCATTGAAAATAAAATTACTGGGATAGAACTCGGAGATTTTAGAGAGTGGGATGGAATTTAATCTTCAACTCAAACAATTTTCTACAGAGGCGTCTATTAGTAACACAGTGACCTGCAGTAACACAGAGGCAGTAACAGAGTAATAGAGGCAGTAACAGAGGCGTCTATCAGTAACACAGTGACCTGCAGTAACACAGAGGCAGTAACAGAGTAATAGAGGCAGTAACAGAGGCGTCTATCAGTAACACAGTGACCTGCAGTAACACAGAGGCAGTAACAGAGTAATAGAGGCAGTAACAGAGGCGTCTATCAGTAACACAGTGACCTGCAGTAACACAAAGGCAGTAACAGAGTAATAGAGGCAGTAACAGAGGCGTCTATCAGTAACACAGTGACCTGCAGTAACACAGAGGCAGTAACAGAGTAATAGAGGCAGTAACAGAGGCGTCTATCAGTAACACAGTGACCTGCAGTAACACAAAGGCAGTAACAGAGTAATAGAGGCAGTAACAGAGGCGTCTATCAGTAACACAGTGACCTGCAGTAACACAGAGGCAGTAACAGAGTAATAGAGGCAGTAACAGAGGCGTCTATCAGTAACACAGTGACCTGCAGTAACACAGAGGCAGTAACAGAGTAATAGAGGCAGTAACAGAGGCGTCTATCAGTAACACAATGACCTGCATCACAACATCAGCTGAAAGGTCGCCGGGAGCATCATATATTTGTGACTAGACTCTTCTTTCTGGGCACAATCTGCAAATTACCCTCAAAATGTAGTTGAAATTGGGCCAATTAGATCGAGCTTTATTTGTACAATTGCAAGATTTCATAGAATTATAAAATGGTAACAATACAAAAGGAGGTCATTCGACCCATCCTGTCTCTGCTAGCCTCTGTAGGAGCAAATCACCTGGTGCCATTTCCCAGCCTTTTCCCCCATAACTCTCCCCTTTTACTTTTTGTTATAATGTGCCTGCTCACCACTGGACGGGGACTAATGACAATCCCACAATCCTGTGGGAGTATGAGCTTCCCCAATGAGGGGGGCAGAGAAATTATTAGCAGATTCCCTGCATAAATAAAGCTGGCCATCACCGAAAACGAGCGCCAGGTGGTCATATTGCTCACCATCTGCGGCCCGTATACATTTGGGGTGATTAGGAGCCTTACGTACCTGGCTGCGCCGGACACCAAGATGTTTGATGAACTTGTGGGACAACATTTTAACCCAACCCCATCCACGATAGTCCAACGTTACTGGTTTAATCCCGCTGAGAGGACCCCAGGAGAATCCCTTGCTGAGTTTCTATCCAGGCTACGCAGGATTGCGGAGTACTGTGACTATGGTGAGACCTTGTCAGAAATGTCAGGCAACCGTTTGGTTTGCGGTATTAACAATGCGGCCACCCAGAGAAAGTTGTTAGCCGAGCCAACATTGACTTTTCAGCAGGCCATTCAGATAGTATTGTCCCGAGAGAGCACAGAACGGGGAGTGCAGGAGCTACAGGGAATGGAGGTGCAGCCTTGGGGCGCAACCCCTTCCGAAAGCACCCCCCCGCACCCCTGCGGTACCTTGGGAGGGGCAGCATCCGGATCGACGCCAGTTGCCACCGGACGTTCCTCCCCGAAGGGAACCTTCTCCAGAACCGATGAATGAGGAGCCATGTCCGTGTCAGACTTGTAGGCGCCGGCTCCGTCACGGTCGCTGGTCCTGGGGGGCGCCAGAGGTGCCGTTGTTCCGACAGAACCTGGGGCCAGCCCAGGGGCAGTGCCTTCCATTTGGATGAACCTGCGGCAACACTCCCGAGGACGTGGAGTGCACGGTCGGTGCTGACTGCCTGCAGCTGCATTGTGTGGCAGCTCCCCGTGTGGCCCCCATTAAGTCGACAGTACGGGTCAATGGTCACCCGCTTGAGATGGAGTTGGACACTGGCGCAGCGTCTCCGTGATCACCCAGAGGACATTCGACCGCATCAAGCAGGGTATACAGACCCTTACATTAACCGACACACAGGCCAGGTTGGCCACCTACACGGGGAAACCATTGGACATTGCAGGGACTATGATGACCCCTGTTGTTTATGGACGCCAGGAGGGGCGTTTCCCACTATCCGTGGTGCGCGGCCATGGGCCCAGCCTGTTGGGTCGGGACTGGTTGCGCCATTTGCGGCTGCTGTGGCAGCACATCCTCCAAACAGTTTCTGGAGGGTTGACGGAGGTACTAGGACGATACCCAGATATATTCCAGCCCGGTTTGTGGAAAATAAAAGGGGCTGTAGCCCGTATCCAAGGCGAACCAGGAGCCACGCCGCACTATTTCTGGGTGCGCCCGGTGCCTTACGCCTTGCTCGAGAAGGTAGAAGGGGAGCTCACTCGTTTGGAGTCCTTGGGTATTATCAGGCCCGTCTGTTTCGCTGACTGGGCAGCGCCAATTGTACCTGTAATGAAGCCGGATGCCACAATTCGCTTGTGTGGCGACTATAAATTTACAGTGAATACGGCTTCCCGACTCGACCGATACCCAATGCCTCGCATAGAGGATCTCTACGCGAAGCTTGCAGGTGGAATCTCATTCACAAAATTAGATATGAGTCACATCTATCTACAGTTGGAGCTGGACCCTGCCTCCCGTCTATATGGAATTATTAATACACACAGGGGCCTGTATGAATATACATGGTTGCCCTTTGGGATATCCTCTGCCTGCGCTATTTTTCAACGCGTCATGGAGGGCATTTTGAGAGGTTTACCGCGTGTCGCTGTCTACTTAGACGAAGTTTTGATGACAGGACATTGGAGCAGGAACATTTTCAGATGCTTTTCAGAGGCTGGAGTCCGTTTATGTTGTACAAAATGCGTCTTTCAGGCGAAGGATGTAGTCTACCTGGGTTATTGGGTGGACCACGAAGGTTTGCACCCCGTCGCAGAGAAGGTGCGCGCAATTCAACAGGCCCCCGCCCCGACTGACACATCGCATCTTCGTTCTTTTCTCGGCCTCGTAAACTATTACGGAAAGTTCCTCCCCAATCTGCCAACTACGCTGGCCCCGTTGCACCTTCTGCTTAAGAAGAATCACACCTGGGTTTGGGGTCAGCCGCAAGAAACCGCTTTCCGGCGGGTAAAACAACAATTGTCGTCGTCTGGGTTACTAACCCACTATGATCCTGGAAAGCCTTTGCTCATCACGTGATGCATCCCCGTATGGTATTGGGGCCATCCTGTCCCACAAGATGGAGAACGGGGCCGACGTGCACATTGACTGCAGCTGAAAAGAAGTATGTGCAGATCGAGAAGGAGGGCCTGGCAGTGGTCTTTGCGGTGAAACGTTTCCACCAGTACGTATATGGCCGCCACTTCACTATCGTGACTGATCATAAGCCTCTGCTGGGACTTTTCCGAGAGGATAAGCCAATACCGCCCATTGCTTCCGCACGGATCCAGCGCTGGGCTTTGTTGCTCGCTGCATACGAGTATTCTCTGGAACACAAACCAGGAACCCAGATAGCGAATGCCGACGCACTGAGCCGATTGCCTTTATCGACCGGCCCCATGTTGACCCCCACGACCGGTGAGGTGGTTGCAACCCTAAGTTTTATGGACACCTTGCCTGTCACGGCATCACAGATCCGTGAGTGGACCCAGACGGAGCCAGTCCTGTCAAAGGTTCGGCACATAGTCCTGTATGGTGGGCAGCATAGACAGCTCCCAGGCGAGTTGCGGGCATTTTCCTCCAAGCTGTCAGAATTTAGCGTGGAAGACGGTATCCTCTTGTGGGGGACGTGTGTGATTGTCCCGGAAAAAGGACAGGAGCTGATACTGAGAGACTTGCACAATGGGCATCCGGGTGTGACCAAAATGAAACTGCTGGCCCGGAGTTATGTCTGGTTTTGTCTGGCGTTATCTTTCGCTGAATGGACCCTATCTCTTACCAGGTGCAAGCAGAGGGTCATTTCCAGCACAGGCCTGTAGACCACGTCCGGTCCAGAAGACCACATCTTCCAAAGATCCCCTGCCCCCGGAGCTCACTGCTACAGCCACAGAGACCAGACAGTGTGGAGAGTATTCCTCACAATCTTCCTCTGGCGCCGCACTAAAAAGCCAGCGAAGGTCGTTGCAGAACCGTTTAGAGATAGGGACGTTGAGATGACGGAGGGACGTTGAGATGACGGAGGGACGTTGAGATGACGGAGGGACGTTGAGATGACGGAGGGACGTTGAGATGACGGAGGGACGTTGAGATGACGGAGGGACGTTGAGATGACGGAGGGACGTTGAGATGACGGAGGCAGTAGACTCCTATTCCGAGATGGAGACACAGGACCCCTCAGAGGGAGAATCCTCAGGCCCGTGAATGCAATTCAACGTGAGAAAATGTGAGGTCTTGCACTTTGGAAAAAAGAATCCAAGCATAGACTACTTTCTAAACGGTGAGAAAATTCATAATGCCAAAGTACAAAGGGATCTGGGAGTGCTAGTCGAGGATTCCCTAAAGGTAAACATGCAGGTTGAATCTGTGATTAAGAAAGCGAATGCAATGTTGTCATTTATCTCAAGAGGGTTGGAATATAAAAGCAGCGATGTGCTACTGAGCCTTTATAAGGCTCTGGTTAGGCCCCATTTGGAGTACTGTGTCCAGTTTTGGGCCCCACATCTCAGGAAGGACATACTGGCACTGGAGCGTGTCCAGCGGAGATTCACACGGATGATCCCTGGAATGGCGGGTCTAACATATGATGAACGGCTGAGGATCCTGGGATTGTATTCATTGGAGTTTAGAAGGTTAAGGGGAGATCTAATAGAAACTTACAAGATAATACATGGCTTAGAAAGGGTGGACGCAAAGAAACTGTTTCCGTTAGGCGAGGAGACGAGGACCCGTGGGCACAGCCTTAGAATTAGAGGGGGTAAATTCAGAACAGAAATGCGGAGACATTTCTTCAGCCAGAGAGTGGTGGGCCTGTGGAATTCATTGCCGTGGAGTGCAGTGGAGGCCGGGACGCTAAATGGCTTCAAGGCAGAGATAGATAAATTCTTGATGTCGCGAGGAATTAAGGGCTACGGGGAGAATGCTGGTAGGTGGAGTTGAAATGCCCATCAGCCATGATTGAATGGCGGAGTGGACTTGATGGGCCGAATGGCCTTACTTCCACTCCTATGTCTTATGGTCTTATGGTCTTCTGGATATGCAGCCGTTAAGCCGTTCATCACGGAAGCGCCGTTCTCCGTCTCGTTACACGCCGCCCGATCCAGCGTCTCATGCAAATGGTGTCCGACCTGCGGCAAAAGGAGTCCGACTCCCTCCTTCGCCAGGGTCTTCGGTGGATTCCTTGGACTTTGGTGGGGGGGGAGGGATGTTATAACCTGCCTGCTCACCATTGGCTGGGGACAAATGACAATCCCACAATCCTTTGGGAGTATGAGCTTCCCCAATGAGGGGGGCGGAGAAATCATTAACAGATTCCCTGCATAAATAGAGCTGGCCAGTTTGGAACCAGCTAGAGGAGAGTGAACAGCAAGGGACGTTGCTGCTGCTGTTGTATCTATATATGTTATTGTAAATAAACGTTATTTCTTTCTATCCTTCAACTCGTGCTGGATTCTTCGTGGCCGTCACAAAACTTTTTCAATTAAGGCAAATTCCCTTTTGAAGGCCTGAATTGAACCCCCCCCCACCCCCCACACTGTCCCTCACCGCCCCACACTCTCCCCCACACTGTCCCCCATTCCCCCCACACCCTCCCCCAGTGATCCCCCCACACACTCGCCCCCCACACTGACCCCACCCCCCACACTGACCCCACCCCCCACACTGACCCCCACCGCCCCACACTCTCCCCCTACACTGTCCCCCGGTGATCCCCCACACGCTCGCCCCCCACACTGACCCCCAGTGAACCCCCCACAATCTTCCCCAGTGACCCAACCCCACTCTCCCCCAGTGAACTCTCCCCCATTGACCCCCCATTCTCCCCCAGTGACCCCACCCCACACTTTCCCCCAGGGAACTCTAACCTCCCCACACTCTCCCCCCCCCCCCCCAGTGAATTTGAGACCCTCACTGTGTGAAATAGTTTCAGCTTCTTTTTAATCCCTTTAAATCTGTGCCCCTGGTTCCCGATCCTCTCACCAATAGAAATGTGTTCTGCTTATCTCCTCCTTCCAGACCTCTGCTGACCTTTAACTGCTGTCAAATCCTGTCAACTGCCCATCACCAGCGATATCGGATCGCAGAATAGAACCTTATTCTTTCTTCCCATTTTGAGGTATTTAGTGATATTATTAAGAGTGATAACCGATTGCAGTTTGATTAATAGTCATAGAATTTACAGTGCAGAAGGAGGCCATTCGGCCCATCGAGTCTGCACCGCCTCTTGGAAAGAGCACCCTACCCAAGGTCAACACCTCTACCCTATCCCCATAACCCAGTAACCCCTCCCAACACTAAGGGCAATTTAGCATGGCCAATCCACCTAACCTGCACATCTTTGGACTGTGGGAGGAAACCGGAGCACCCGGAGGAAACCCACGCACACACGGGGAGGATGAGCTGACTCCACACAGACAGTGACCCAGCCGGAATGCAGCTGAAAATATATTTATCACTAAAAATCAGCATTTTCAACCAGGATTTCCCTTATTCCCAGTGTGAGGAATCTGGGGCGAAATTCTCCCAAAACGGGAGAAATCGTAAAACTGCCGTAAAACCCGGGCGGGTTTTACGGCATCGCGCCCCTTCCCGACGGGGGACCGATTCTGGTCCCCCGTCGGGGCTAGCAGCCCGACGTCGGAGGCTCCGACAAGTCGGGCTTAACGAAAATCGTTACGCCCGCTTGCCGGAGTTAGCGCCGGCTGACGCGTCATATGACGTCAGCCGCGCATGCGCAGGTGGGAAGACTCCACCCGTGCATGCGCGGGTGACGTCATCGCGTTTTTGCGCGAAACCCGCGCATGCGCGGGCCGGGTTGCCCCTCAGCCGCCCCGCGTATTGATACTGCGGGGCGGCGGAAGGATAAATAGTGCGCGGGCAACGGGCCCGCTGCCCGTGATCGGTGGGCACCGATCGCGGGCCCATGGCACCCTTGGCACGGCCGTGGTACTGCCGTGCCAATCGGTGCCATGGCTATTTTTTGCGAGTTTGTCACGACGTTTTTACGAACGGCAGGACCAGGTGTGTTTGCCGTTCGTGAAAACGGCGGAAAGGGCTGGGACTTCGGCCCATCTAACAGCTGTGAATCGCTGCCGGCCGTAAAAAAACGGCGGCAGCGATTCGTGTCCGGACTTCGGCGGGGGGGTGGGAGAATAGCGGGAGGGTGGGAAAAATGTCGGGAAGGCCCTCCCGCTATTCTCCCACCCGTCGTGGGGGGGCGGAGAATTTCGCCCCTGGTGTCAAATGACTGACAAAACTGACAAATGGGCCACTATCCTGGACCATTTCACAGCTTCATTGGTGTACACCAGTCAGCTTCTTAATAAATTCTACATTTTTTGATAAGGAGAAGCTTTTTAAAGCATGGGTTCCAGACGAGACTTAGCACAATTGGAAGCTCCTTCTTGAAACACCCCTGTAAAATCTGACAGTTTGAACCTGGGCAAGTGGGTAGATTGGGCGTGGAGCCTGATTTTGGAAAACTGAACCTTTGTAAAAGATCATGGAAACTATCAGCATTATGTGTATTTGGGTATCATTTGCTCATATTTTAAACAGATCTGGTGCTAATTAGACCAATTGCTCTGTATATCAATGCAGTACGCAGTGTCCCAAAACATGTTAAGTGGGGTTACTGGGTTATGGGGACAGGGTAGATCCGTGGGCTTGAGTAGAGTGCTCTTCGTACGGGCCAGTGCAGACTCAATGGGTCGAATGGCCTCCTTCTGTACTGTTAATTCTATGATCAGTAAGTTTGCAGATTATCGGTGGTGTAAATATTACAGGGCGATACAGATGGGCTGGGCAGAAGGTTGTAAATGGAATTTAATCCTTAAAAAAAGTGTAAGATGATGAATTTTGGGAGGACTAACGGCAAGGGAAAACACAATGAATGGTGGGATGCTAAGACGTACAGAGAATCAGAGGGACCTCGGTGTGCATGTCCAGCGATCCCTGAAGGCAGCTGGACAGGTTTATACGGTGGACAAGAAGGTATATGGGACACTAGCCTTTAGTAGCCGAGGCACAGAGTATAAGAGAGAGAGGTTATGCTGGAGCTGTATAAACACTGGTGAGGCCACAGCTGGAGTACTGTGTGTAATTCTGGTCACCACATTATAGGAAGGATGTGATTGCACTGGAGGGGGTGCAGAGGAGATTCACCCGGATGTTGGAGGGGGTGCAGAGGAGATTCACCCGGATGTTGGAGGGGGTGCAGAGGAGATTCACCCGGATGTTGGAGGGGGTGCAGAGGAGATTCACCCGGATGTTGCCTGGGATGGAACATTATCTCAATGAAGAGGAGCTGGTTAGCTTGGGGTTGTTTCCCTTCGAGCAGAGAAAGCAGAGCGGGGACCTAATGGAGGTGTATAAAATTATGAGTGACATGGAAAAGGTGGATGGGAAGGAACTTTTCACCTTAACGGAGAGGCAATAACCAGAGGGCACAGATTTAAGGTCAGAGCTGGAGGTTTAGAGGAGATTTGATGAAATGTTTTTTTCACCCAGAGGGTGGTGGGAGTCTGGAACTGGCTGCCTGAAAGGGTGGGAGAGGCGGGAACCCTGAAACATTTAAGAAGTATTTAGATGTGTACTTGAAATACCATTGCAGACAAGGCTACAGACTAAGTGCTGGAAAATGGGATCACGGCAAATAGATGCTGGATGGCCGACGCAGACACGATGGGCCAAAGAGCCTCATTCTATGCTATGGGCGATATTCAGCAGACATGAAACAAAGTCCAGTTTTGGGCTTATTTGGTGGGTGTTTCTCGGTGGCTGTAGCAGCTGGATTCACCCGGCTATTCACCGGCACTTTGCCAGCTTTCTGAGTCTCGCAGAGTTCCTCCCCACGGAGGCCACACTTTAGTTGATTTCCTGCCCTGGGGAGCGGAGCTCGCCAACAGGAACGGCTGCTTCCAGATCTGGCTGCCAATGTGACTGGCAGCCCTGTTCTCTGCACCCCCCCCCCCCCCCCCCCCCCCCCAACCTCTTTCAGACAACCACCCCCCGAACCTCCCTTCAGTCCCACAAACCGCTAGTGGCCCCTGGAACCTCCATAACCCCTCTCTAATGGACAAGCCCCCCCCCCCCTCGGGCCCAAACCCTGGGACTGACAACCTGGGATCCGGGCATCTCAGCATTGCCAGCCTAGCAGTGCCACACAGACACTTCCAAACTGCTCAGATGGCATGCCTGGGTGCCTGGGTGCCTGGGTGCCAGTGCCAAGGTGCCCAGGTCCCAAGGAGAGTGGCGGGGTACCACCCTGCCCTGTTCCCAGCCACACGGGGGTCTCTAACAGCCTGCAAGACCCTCGATGCACAGTTATGCTTGGTTACCATTTATGGAAACCCACGGTGCCCTGGTCAGATCTGCACCAACCCTCGGAAAGAGCACCGCCCTATCCCGGTTACCCCACCCTGCTTTTTGGTCATCAAAGGGCAATTTATCATGGCCAATCCACCTAACCTGCACATCTTTGGACTGTGGGAGGAAACCGGAGCACCCGGAGGAAACCCACGCAGACACGGGGAGAACGTGCAGACCCTGCACAGACCCGAGGCCGGAATTGAACCCAAGTCCCTGGCGCTGTGAGGCAGCCGTGCTAACCACTGTGCCACCATGCCACCCCTCATCCTCTCGCTGTTTCACAAAGCAGTCATTGGTGTTCATTTAATTTAAAGAATTCCAAGCATTTCATTTTCTTCAAAATGCAGCATGTGGGAGACTCTCAAACCAAGAATTGTGTGGAACTAAGTTGTTTATGTTATGGAACCTTATCAGTGTCGTTTGAAGCTTAATTTGCAGCGTCCTCGTGAAATGTCATTTTAAAAAGATTCTGGTCAAAAGAGGATCACCTTCTGAATTGATGTTGACTTCTCTCCGAGCTTATTACAGGAAATCCTCAGCTTTGCTCTTGATAAATGATTCTATTGGTTTACGAGCAGTTGCAGTAAAACCGATGACCTGTGTTTGCCTGTATTCTTTCTTTGAAATTGTTTTTTCTGGTGCACTGCTCTGCAGATTTATCACTTCCACCGATGGCCACTTATTCCCCCAGTACTGCCCCAAAGGACTCGAACTTCTTCCTGTTTAAATGCCAGGGATGATCTGAGGGCCACAATTTTCATGTAAAACTGATTCTTTACTCAGATCCTGACAAACACCTTCATGGATTTTCATTACTTGCTGCAGACCCTTCTTGCTTATTATGGGTTGTATTGCCAACACCTCATGACAGAGGGTATCAGATGTGAGTAATACGTAGACATTGTGGCAGTTGCAAACCCAGTTTACTCCTCTTCCCATCGCAAACTCTACTAAATACCGGAAATGTATCACAAAACCTCATTTCAGTCTCAGCTACAAATCCCACCCTTCAGGAAATTATTTTCACCTTCTAAGAGTGTGCACACACAGCTCATGGTGAAGGAATGCCACAACTTTGCAGAACTCACCCTCGATCGTTCCAGCACTAACTCAGGAGTATCTGTCTGATGGGACAGGGATTAATGTTTGCCTCAGAGGAGCAGATGAAGTGGTGCCACAGGACCCAGAAGCTGACATTAGACAGAAGACTGAGATTTATCTGTCAGTCAGCAAACCTGAGGTCTACAGCTCTCTGGGACGGTGTTAAAAAAGAATAATGCAGTTGGGGCCAATGAGCTTCAGATGAAGGATCCAGAGGAATCCATTGGCATTTGCAGCACTTCCCGATCGCAATACAACATGTGGCAGCTGTGATAGAATCCACTGGGGACTAGGCTTCAACAAGCTGATTACAGAGAACCTGTCAGACAAGATTTCACCAATGTCATTGTGAATGATTGGCCTGTGTGCCAACCAGAGCGAGTGCTCAATGCTCGTGGCAAGACTGGAATATACATGGAGGTTGTTGCCATTTTTCAGTATCACACGTGTGACCTCCTGCCAGCTTCAAGCGTCAACTTCACAAGTAACAGAAAAAGGAAAATGCTAAATTGTTTCATTAGTACAGAAAATACAACCTGCAGCAGCAGATCATTCTCAGGACCCCCTCATCCCCAATAAACTTCAGCCAGCCAATAAACTGCTAGCACTTGGGAAGAGCACAAGATTAGGGTGAAAGGTGTACACACACATTGTGGTGTTGGTAAAACTTTTGTTTATTCGAAAAATGGCTGTGTGCACAACAGGAGAACCAGAATCTGCTGCACGAGTCTGTTCTGATTTCTACAGGGATTTCATGCATATATATTTGAAGTTCGCTCACAGTTACAGATAAGCATTGCCGTCATTGATCAATTTCATACAATACAATCTGATCAGGAGGTATCGGTAGGGATGTTTCCTGAGCCCCTTAATGGGAAACTGATTTACTCACACAATGGGTTTTACAAGTTACCAGATCATGTTCAGAATGTTCCCCTTAACCTGAAATAATGCCGTTAGTCCTTGATGAGGTGTCAATGGGTTTATATTCCCTGCTCTGGGTAGACCAATGAATCTCCTGCAGACAAGCTTGGGCCACAGTCTTGTGACGTGGGTTCCCCAATATTACTATTATTATAATGTTCTGTAAAATGATTAAATTATCCCGAGTACAGGTTTTCTTAAGGTTTCCGGCTGATCCAACAATTTAACCCTTTGCCTCCAGGTTTTCCATTCCCCATGTGCTGCTTTTAACCTAGAACATCGTTTTATTAATAAATGTATTATTTTCTCATAACACACATTATCATCAGGGAGGCACAGCTTAACAAACCAGAACCACAAAAAAGTTAGCAATAGAATTATGTAAACATCACATTCTGTTGGAAAGATCTGAAAGCCAATTTCATAAGATCGCATTGATTTGTTGTTCACAGAGAATAGATGGAATATTTGATGAGCCATCAATCGAACGCAAGACGAGTTGCTGTACAAAAGTTAGGCTTTAATAAGCTAGAACTTAGCCTGCGGTCGGCTACAATAAATGGACGACCGCCGGGCGTTCTGACTATTTATACCTCGGTATGGAGGCGTGGTTAACTCAGCCTCTCGACCAATCGGAGAGCCGTCACATGACTGATCTCAACCAATCGGTCGAGAGGCACATGACCGACCAGGGCCAATGGTAAGCCGGTGTTCTGCACCAATGGCAGACAGCTATGCAAATCATACCACCACAATATTCCTGAAGGGAAGTGAAAGATGTAAACAGGATTGAATATGGAAGCCATGGAAAATCCTCCTGGATAGGATTAGCACAAACTTCTTAATGAATCTTATTTAGGTTCCCACTGCTACCCTGGCCAACCGCCCCCTCCCCATGCCCCCAACACCCCCCCTCCCCCTCTTACCACCCCAATCCCAACGTCACCACCACTTTCTCCAGGACCTGACATCCCTGGAAACATCTTCAGGGAGCACAGCTATACGATTCATGATTCTCCAGCCAAACCATTGTTCACGATGGCCCCCATTCAATTTCAGGAATTGGAGTGCAGTGCGCATTCAAAATATAAAGTATGGAGGCAGTGTAACGAGAGCTGAGCCTCCGATTGGTTCCCACAACCTTTCCTTTCCACATGGTTGAAAAACGATCTTTGCGACACAAAGGAACATTCAGGCCAATAATCCGGCAATCACACAAATATTGGGAAGCTTGATGAATGGGACTATTTCCCAATGAATGACATTTGGAGTCTCTCAGTTTAAGGTATAAACAGTGATGTACCTCCTCCGTCAGCCATTTAAATCAGAGACATGAGGGAGCCTCAAAAAAACCTGGAGACAGGTTTGTGCCGATTCAGTCCAGTGACTGGGGAACGAGTCCCAATTCAACACACCGGCCGATGCACCTGACATTGCTAAATGCAAGAATAGTCATTCAGCTTCAATGAGAAGCACAACCCTTCCAAAATACAGCTTGTGAATGAAACATCTGCGGACGAAGTAACAGTCAGAAAAGGTCGAACAAATTTTCAGCATTCCTGGAATCCCTACGATGCACAAGGAGGCCATTCGACCCATCAGGTCTGCACTGACCTACACACTGGTGCTGAGAGGCAGCAGTGCTAACCCTGTGCCACCCCGAACCCCGGTCCCTGGTGCTGTGAGGCAGCAGTGCTAACCCTGTGCCACCCTAAACACCGGTCCCTGGTGCTGTGAGGCAGCAGTGCTAACCCTGTGCCACCACGGTCCCTGGCGCTGTGAGGCAGCAGTGCTAACCCTGTGCCACCACGGTCCCTGGCGCTGTGAGGCAGCAGTGCTAACCCTGTGCCACCCCGAACCCTGGCGCTGTGAGGCAGCAGTGCTAACCCTGTGCTACCGTGCCACCCCAAACACCGGTCCCTGGTGCTGTGAGGCAGCAGTGCTAACCCTGTGCCACCCCGGTCCCTGGTGCTGTGAGGCAGCAGTGCTAACCCTGTACCACCGTACCATCCGAACCCCGGTCCCTGGTGCTGTGAGGCAGCAGTGCTAACCCTGTACCACCGTACCATCCGAACCCCGGTCCCTGGTGCTGTGAGGCAGCAGTGCTAACCCTGTGCCACCCCGGTCCCTGGTGCTGTGAGGCAGCAGTGCTAACCCTGTACCACCGTACCATCCGAACCCCGGTCCCTGGCGCTGTGAGGCAGCAGTGCTCACCCTGTACCACCCCGAACCTCGGTCCCTGGCGCTGTGAGGCAGCAGTGCTCACCCTGTACCACCCCGAACCCCGGTCCCTGGCGCTGTGAGGCAGCAGTGCTAACCCTGTACCACCCCGAACCCCGGTCCCTGGCGCTGTGAGGCAGCAGTGCTAACCCTGTACCACCCCGAACCCCGGTCCCTGGCGCTGTGAGGCAGCAGTGCTAACCCTGTACCACCCCGAACCCCGGTCTCTGGCGCTGTGAGGCAGCAGTGCTAACCCTGTGCCACCCGAACCCCGGTCCCTGGCGCTGTGAGCCAGCAGTGCTAACCCTGTGCCACCCCGGTCCCTGGCGCTGTGAGGCAGCAGTGCTAACCCTGTACCACCCCGAACCCCGGTCCCTGGCGCTGTGAGGCAGCAGTGCTAACCCTGTGCCACCCCGGTCCCTGGCGCTGTGAGCCAGCAATGCTAACCCTGTACCACCCCGAACCCCGGTCCCTGGCGCTGTGAGGCAGCAGTGCTAACCCTGTGCCACCCCGGTCCCTGGCGCTGTGAGGCAGCAGTGCTAACCCTGTACCACCCTGAACCCCGGTCCCTGGCGCTGTGAGGCAGCAGTGCTAACCCTGTGCCACCCCGGTCCCTGGCGCTGTGAAGCAGCAGTGCTAACCCTGTACCACCCCGAACCCCGGTCCCAGACGCTGTGAGCCAGCAGTGCTAACCCTGTACCACCCCGAACCCCGGTCCCAGACGCTGTGAGCCAGCAGTGCTAACCCTGTACCACCCCGAACCCCGGTCCCTGGCGCTGTGAGGCAGCAGTGCTAACCCTGTACCACCCCGAACCCCGGTCCCTGGCGCTGTGAGGCAGCAGTGCTAACCCTGTACCACCCCGAACCCCGGTCCCTGGCGCTGTGAGGCAGCAGTGCTAACCCTGTACCACCCCGAACCCCGGTCCCTGGCGCTGTGAGGCAGCAGTGCTAACCCTGTACCACCCCGAACCCCGGTCCCTGGCGCTGTGAGGCAGCAGTGCTAACCCTGTACCACCCCGGTCCCTGGCGCTGTGAGGCAGCAGTGCTAACCCTGTACCACCCCGAACCCCGGTCCCTGGCGCTGTGAGGCAGCAGTGCTAACCCTGTACCACCCCGAACCCCGGTCCCTGGCGCTGTGAGGCAGCAGTGCTAACCCTGTACCACCCCGAACCCCGGTCCCTGGCGCTGTGAGGCAGCAGTGCTAACCCTGTACCACCCCGAACCCCGGTCCCTGGCGCTGTGAGGCAGCAGTGCTAACCCTGTACCACCCCGAACCCCGGTCCCTGGCGCTGTGAGGCAGCAGTGCTAACCCTGTACCACCCCGAACCCCGGTCCCTGGCGCTGTGAGGCAGCAGTGCTAACCCTGTACCACCCCGAACCCCGGTCCCTGGCGCTGTGAGGCAGCAGTGCTAACCCTGTACCACCCCGAACCCCGGTCCCTGGAGCTGTGAGGCAGCAGTGCTAACCCTGTACCACCCCGGTCCCTGGCGCTGTGAGGCAGCAGTGCTAACCCTTGGCTGCACTGTGAGCGGAGTCTCTGCTTCCAAGTTCACCACACAATCAGGATTCTTAACAATGTTGAAACAGATGAAACTGATCAAACCGGGACGCAGCCACAAACAAAGAAGTATTTCTCCTGATGGATTGTTCCTCTAACCCCAGAGACAGTGAGAATCCAATCCAACAAAATCCCAAACTATCAACAGGACTCAAAATCCAAGGAGGTGGGGATTCCTTTTCTTTCAATTTCCTCAATTTTAGTGATCTGCCTGACCTTAGTCACAATACAATTAGGTTTTATCAAAATGATTCCACAATGACCATGGCCATGAGTGGGCAGCACGGTAGCACAGTGGTTAGCACTGTTGCTTCACAGCTCCAGGGTCCCAGGTTTGATCACCCGCTGGGTCACTGTCTGTGCGGAGTCTGCACGTTCTCCCCGTGTCTGCGTGGATTTCCTCCGGGTGCTCCGGTTTCCTCCCACAGTCCAAAGATGTGCAGGTTAGGTGGATTGGCCATGATAAATTGCCCTTAGTGTCCAAAAAGGTTAGGAGGGGTTATTGGGTTACAAGGATAGGGTGGAGGGGTGGGTTTGACTAGAGTGCTCTTTCCAAGGGCCGGTGCAGACTCGATGGGCTGAATGGCCTCCTTCTGCACTGTAAATTCTATGATTAATATTGCAGCTCCATTTTACCAAAACCAGTCACACTGCAAGCGGGATTCTCCAATTTCCCAGGCCAAAATCGCGTTTGGCAATCAGCCTGAGAATCTGTTTTTATGCCAAAATCGGGGGTGGCACTGTTTTTCAGACGCTCCGCCCCCTCAAAAACAGCGTACTCACGGAGTACACAGCACGCCATTGGGACAGCCGCAGGACATCACCCGAGGCTCTCCCACAATTATCCGTCTCCGATGGGCCGACTTCTGAACAGCGTCGGTCACTTGTCCTCTCAACATTCGGGAACCTGACATGGTGGCTGCGGATTGTGTCCAACACCGCCACAGTCATGGGGGGGGTTCCGCTGGCAGGGTCAGCTTCGTCGGGGCTGGGGGGAGTGGTGGGGGGGATTACAGGGGGGTGATTACAGGGGGGTGAGTACAGGGGGGGAACTATCTGGCAGGCCGTGGCTGCATGCTGCCAGCACTATGTTGTACGGCACGGCTGCCACAGGTTGCCGTCGTGCGCATGTCCGGCCGCGGACCCGGCCATTCTGTGTCCGTATCGGCAGGTACGTGGCACGGCTGCTGGTCCCCCACTGGGTGGGGCATCGGTGCAGCGGCACCTCCGACGTTTTGGTCGGAAGCTCAGGTGTTTCCTCCGGACTTCACCACGGAATCGGACAATCCAGCCCAGCATGTTTACATGTACTTTTGTGAATTAATGTTTTTATTTTTTTTATATAAATTTACAGTACCCAACTATTTTTTTCCAATTAAGGGGCAATTTAGTGTGGCCAATCCACCTAACCTGCACATCTTTGGGTTGTGGGGGTGAAACCCACGCAGACACGGGGAGAATGTGCAAACTCCACACGGACAGTGACCTGAGACTGGGATCGAACCTGGGATCTTGGCGCCGTGATGCAGCAGGGCTAACCCACTGCACTACTGTGCCACCCGAATTAATGTTTTTATGAAGGGTTGACGATTCAACTTGTACTAAAAGTGTTATTTTAAAATAATAAATTGGTTTTACGTCAAAAATTGAATCTCAAATAATAACTTCAGATCAGGCCTGGCTGCAAACAATCACAAGGGCTTTGAAAATCCACAATGGGAAAAATTGTGGTTCCAGCATTATTACTGAAAAGCTGTTGCTCATTTTATAACATTGCTGGCATTGGATGTTAATGGCATTAATTAAATGGTGATGACATTTGAGGATATATTGCAATAAAGATGATGGCATTTTGGGAAGATTCAGAGAAACATTAGTGGATGGATTGCACAATTATTATGAGGCAAAAACTATTGAGTGACGAGTCATCTTCATATCACAATGAGTACAGAGTGCGGTATATTACTCACAAACACGGTCTACTGTTTTTCACCAAATACTCCTCTCCTACACAAATAATTTATATAACCTTCATAATATTTGTCAATGCTGTCCCCACAATCAATTGTTTACCTTGAAGTGGTTGAATCTTTTCTCGATGGCAGGTTGCACCTACTGTTGAACAGTTACCACTTCCCAATTGTGTAATTGCTAAGCAAGAAGTGAATCCAGGCCTGAAGTTAAAGTTCCAATGGGATTGGTGATACTGAGTAAATATTGCTGTACACCGATTGACAAAGCATTCTGACTTAAACTCCAACAGGAATTCTATCCCAGGACAAATACTTAGCCTGAGCCCATTGTTACTTCCCAATGACTGCTAGATTCTGTTCCCAAGGGTGCACCATGCACCATCCAATTCCCATTAACTCATAACGAGTATGAACTCCCCCAGTAATTGGGGGCAGAACTATCCCCTTAACAGGGACGGCTCCAGAGCGGTGTGGGTGCAGGTTGGAGAGGGTGACTCTTTGGGGTGTGGGGGTTTTGTAGCGTTTCTTAATAAATCTCTTTGTTACATCCTCCCATGTGTCCTATGAGTTTCTCGCCTGTCAGATTCTACAGTACTGAACCTATCACAGACTATGCAGCAAATCTCAAACCTTTTGGTTGATAAAAGCTGAATTCAAAGCTGCACGTTTAACAGTAAGGTTTGCTTTAGCTCACAGAACGTTGTCATTCCAAAGAACAATACAGATGAAGCTTGAGTCAGATCTGTATGATTCCTCATTCTTAGTGTTTCATTGTTCGGTTTACAAGACATTAGAAGCACTTATTAGATCCTAATGTCTTTGAAAGAGGAGCCAATGATGTGCCTTTTTCATCAGTTGCAATCTTAGCCTTCAGCTTGAAGAATATTGTGTGTTGTTTTTACAGAATTCCCAAGTGGTTTGTACTGGCAGCACAGAACCCGTTGCCATGGCAACAGCTCTTACACATTTGCTGCTGGTTTGATTCAGGTTGGATTATAAAAGCAGCACTTGTGGTTAAATTCTGGAGATTCTCCACTCTCTGATGCACTAATCTTATGATGTCCAATTGGAGTGGGCACTGGAGATTTCTAATAAAATGTGCGGCTGGATGTAATTTCTTCATTTGAATCATTTCTTATGAAATTTTGCACTGATTAACAACAGGTTCAGTACTTCACTATTTAAATGTTCTGACTAAAATATTCTGTTATGACATTTCACTGCATATCTAATTTCTCAGTAATTAGCAATTGAGTGAGGCAGTGGGCGTAAACACTATTCCCTGAGAGTGTCGTGTAGGCTTATGTGTCAAATGAAATGAGATGGTGTTAACCAAATGCTTCAATGTTGTGGAAGCAGGACCAGACTAAATTGTAGTGAGAACGGATTAACATTACTCAGCCAACCCGAAAAGGCAAACCCAACAGACCTCTCAATTTGAGTGACTGAATATTTGGAACAGACTTACATAAGCTGTTGATGAAAATCGCTCAAAAAAACCTGAATAAATATTTGATGAGGAAGTGAATCAAAGACTCCACAAATAGGTCTGGAGCCAGATGATCAGAGGTGTTGACAGGGCAGAGGAACAGGGCCCGCAGAGATCCAGAGGAGGGTGGTCCTGATTCTGCAGCAAATGCAGACTCAGAGGATCAATAATGGAGGTAGACAGAAGTTTGAGCGGTAGACATACATGAGGACAATGAGAGGCCATTCTGTCCCTTCAGTTTATTCTGCTACTCAATCAGATTATGGTTGATTTACGTGTTAACTCCATTTTCCAGCCTTAGTTCCGTATCTTTAATATCCTTATCGATCAAAATCCAACTACCTCGGTTTTGAAATTTAATGAAATGAAATGAAAATCGCTTATTGTCACGAGTAGGCTTCAATGAAGTTACTGTGAAAAGCCCCTAGTCGCCACATTCCGGCGCCTGTCCGGGGAGGCTGGTACGGGAATTAAACCGTGCTGCTGGCCTGCTTTAAAAGCCAGCGATTTAGCCCAGTGAGCTAAACCAGCCCCTCACCTTTGCAATGTCACCTTTTCAGGTCCTGATGGGGCGACGTCCACACCATCGAGATGCCGGGGCTGTTTTAACTGTACCTGCTGTAGGTGGGCAGGGTGTGGTGTGGGGGGGAGTGGGTGGACTGACCTCCTTTAGGGGCTCCATCAGCCTACTGGAGACACCTGCCCCTTCGGGATCATCCACCCACTGCCCCCTCTTTACTCTACTCTCTGGCATCTTGAACCCAGCCCCATGGAGCCCCTGGACCGAGACTCACCTGGGCTCCACAGCATGATGCGTCTATCTGTAATTCCAGCAGTGGCCACCACTCCCACTGGCGCTGTTGGGGCTGGAGCTCATAGATCATAGAATTTACAGTGCAGAAGGAGGCCATTTGGCCCATCGGGTCTGCACCGGCTCTTGGAAAGAGCACCCTACTTAAGCCCTCATCTCCACCCTATCCCCGTAACCCAGTAACCCCACCTAACCTAAGGACAAGTTAGAATGGCCAATCCACCTAACCTGCACATCTTTGGACTGTGGGAGGAAACCGGAGCACCCGGAGGAAACCCACACACACACGGGGAGAACGTGCAGACTCCACACAGATAGTGACCCAACGGGGAATGGAACGTGGGACCCTGGAGCTGTGAAGCAACAGTGCTAACCACCATGCTACCGTGTTGCCCATGTCCGTCCAGAGGCTGCTGGAAATCGGATTGGCTGGCAGGTCTCGAAGGCAAGTCTACATCCAAGGCTCTCAGTTAATGCTGATCCCATCATTAAATTGAAGTGGGATAGCCGTCAGGAATGTGGGCATATCCCCCAATCTAGCCCAGAAAGTGTCATTCAGCAAAACACAAGCTTCAACTCCAGGACCACTCTGAAAGATCCCTGCCGTTCTCTCCTGAACATGTGTCTTGATTCATTCAGGTTTTGCTCCATCTTGTACAACTTTACTCCCAGGCGGACAGAGTTCTTTCCACAGGATGTAAGTGAGGAGGAAGAGAAGCTGGCCACCTCGCCATCAGCAATCCCAAATATCCATTCAATAAATCTCTGCCCCACCCTCTTCCCTTTGCAATGGGCATCTCCTGATTATATAGTTGGGAAAAAGCCATTCCAAACAAACATTTTTTTATAAATTTAAAGTACCCAATTTTCTTTTTTTTCCCAATTAAGGGGCACTTTAGCGTGGCAAATCCACCTACCCTGCATACCCGGGGAGAATGTACAAACTCCACATGAACAGTGACCTGGAGCTGGAATAAAACCCTCGGCTCCGTGAGGCAGCAGTGCTAACCACTGCGCCACCATGCCACCCAACCAAACAAACTTTATTAAACAAATTATCCAATGTTTTTCGATAAAACAACAAGTCTATAGAATTCCTACAGTGCAGAAAGGGGCTATTCAGCCCATCAAGTCTGCACCAACCCTCCGAAAGAGCACCTCATCTAGGCCCCCACCCTATCCCCGTAACCACACCTAACCTGCACACAGATCATAGAACACAGAACATAGAACAGTACAGCACAGAACAGGCCCTTCGGCCCTCGATGTTGTGCCGAGCAATGATCACCCTACTCAAACCCACATATCCACCCTATACCCGTAACCCAACAATCCCACCTCCCACTTAACGTTACTTTTTAGGACACTACGGGCAATATTAGCATGGCCAATCTACCTAACCCGCACATCTTTGGACTGTGGGAGGAAACCGGTGCACCCGGAGGAAACCCACGCACACATGGGGAGGACGTGCAGACTCCGCACAGACAGTGACCCAGCCGGGAACCGAACCTGGAGCTGTGAAGCGATTGTGCTATCCACAATGCTACCGTGCTGCCCCCTCTTTGGACTGTGGAAGGAAACCGGAGCACCCGGAGGAAACCCACGCAGACACGGAGAGAACGTGCAGACTCCGCACAGACAGTGTCTCGAGGCCAGAATTGAACCCGGACCCCATGGTGCTGTGAAGCAGCAGTGCTAACCACTGTGCCATCATCGAGTCACCAATCTGCATTCCCTTAGCGTTTGCCTCCATTGTTCCTTTACCTGGTCTGGTGCTGGGGCACCGTGCCCTCCCGGTGCTGGGGCACCGTGCCCCCCGGTGCTGGGGCACCGTGCTCTCCCTGGTGCTGTGGCACCGTGCCCCCCTGGTGCTGGGGCACCGTGCCCTCCCGGTGCTGGGGCACCGTGCTCTCCCTGGTGCTGTGGCACCGTGCCCTCCCTGGTGCTGGGGCACCGTGCCCTCCCGGTGCTGGGGCACCGTGCCCTCCCTGGTGCTGGGGCACCGTGCCATCCCTGGTTCCGGGGCACCGTGCCCTCCCTGGTTCTGGGGCACGGTGCCATCCCAGTGACTGCAGGATGGCCTGGAGCAGCTGTGGTTGAGAGCAGGCCTTACACCAGTCCGGCTGGCTGACAGTAACAGCAGGGGCACTGTCAGAGTGGCAGTGTTGGAGGATGCAATCTGCCATCTTAAAAGAGGACAATGAACTCCACGGAGCCACTGTGTCCTAAGGGGCTGCCTCAGCAATCCTGGTAATCTGAGGCAGTCCAACATGCTGACTGCTGTGAGAATGTAGCCTCTTTGAGGACTGGTATCTGCAGCCGTGATGATCACAGTGTGAGGGTGAACACACTGAGCTGACATTGCTTCAGGCTGAGTTTCAGCCGCAGTGCTTCAATGGAAGGAGAGACATTGATATTAAAACTCTGCAACACGCCTGGGTCTGCATTATAGTCATAGAGATAACGGTCTCTCCATACAGAGCCCTGTGTAAGGCTGCTTCTAGTTAGTGAGAGTAGGGACTGTGCCTGCCAGTGTGTGAAGCATTTAGGCGCACAACACCATCACTCTTTCCCTGCACACTCTCTGCAGCTGAACCCATATCGCTCCCCAGAGGACATTATCCATGCCCCTGGGTCAGTCATGCCTCACAATGTATTGAAAACGCCTGAAATACCCTCTAATGTACTGACCGTGCCAGTATCTGTGAGACTCTCGCCGTGCCAGTATCTGTGAGATTCTCACCGTGCCAGTAACAGAGACTCTCGCCGTGCCAGTATCGGAGATTCTCGCCGTGCCAGTATCAGAGACTCTCGCCGTGCCAGTATCGGAGATTCTCGCCGTGCCAGTGTCAGAGACTCTCGCCGTGCCAGTATCAGAGATTCTCGCCGTGCCAGTATCAGAGACTCTCGCCGTGCCAGTATCGGAGATTCTCGCCGTGCCAGTGTCAGAGACTCTCGCCGTGCCAGTATCAGAGACTCTCGCCGTGCCAGTATCGGAGATTCTCGCCGTGCCAGTATCGGAGACTCTCGCCGTGCCAGTATCGGAGACTCTCGCCGTGCCAGTATCAGAGACTCTCGCCGTGCCAGTGTCGGAGACTCTCGCCGTGCCAGTATCAGAGACTCTCGCCGTGCCAGTATCGGAGACTCTCGCTGTGCCAGTATCAGAGACTCTCGCCGTGCCAGTATCGGAGACTCTCGCTGTGCCAGTATCGGAGACTCTCGCAGTGCCAGTATCGGAGACTCTCGCCGTGCCAGTGTCGGAGACTCTCGCCGTGCCAGTATCAGAGACTCTCGCCGTGCCAGTATCAGAGACTCTCGCCGTGCCAGTGTCGGAGACTCTCGCCGTGCCAGTATCAGAGACTCTCGCCGTGCCAGTGTCGGAGACTCTCGCCGTGCCAGTATCAGAGACTCTCACCATGCCAGTATCTGTGAGACTCTCGCTGTGCCAGTATCGGAGACTCTCGCCGTGCCAGTATCAGAGACTCTCGCCGTGCCAGTATCGGAGACTCTCGCTGTGCCAGTATCTGTGAGATTCTCGCTGTGCCAGTATCGGAGACTCCCGCCATGCCAGTATCGGAGACTCTCGCCGTGCCAGTATCGGAGACTCTCGCCGTGCCAGTATCGGAGACTCTCACCGTGCCAGTATCGGAGACTCTCGCCGTGCCAGTATCGGAGATTCTCGCCGTGCCAGTATCGGTGACTCTCGCCGTGCCAGTATCGGTGACTCTCGCCGTGCCAGTATCGGAGATTCTCGCCGTGCCAG
Source organism: Scyliorhinus canicula (assembly GCF_902713615.1). NCBI lineage: Eukaryota > Metazoa > Chordata > Chondrichthyes > Carcharhiniformes > Scyliorhinidae > Scyliorhinus > Scyliorhinus canicula. The sequence goes on from NC_052161.1 coordinate 144,409,013, forward strand.
TATCGGTGACTCTCGCCGTGCCAGTGTCGGAGATTCTCGCCGTGCCAGTATCAGAGACTCTCGCCGTGCCAGTATCGGTGAGACTCTCGCCGTGTCAGTATCAGAGACTCTCGCCGTGCCAGTATCGGAGACTCTCGCTGTGCCAGTATCTGTGAGACTCTCGCTGTGCCAGTATCGGAGACTCCCGCCATGCCAGTATCGGAGACTCTCGCCATGCCAGTATCGGAGACTCTCGCCGTGCCAGTATCGGAGATTCTCGCCGTGCCAGTATCGGAGACTCTCGCCGTGCCAGTATCAGAGACTCTCGCTGTGCCAGTATCTGTGAGACTCTCGCCGTGCCAGTATCGGAGACTCTCGCTGTGCCAGTATCGGAGACTCTCGCTGTGCCAGTATCGGAGACTCTCGCTGTGCCAGTATCGGAGACTCTCGCCGTGCCAGGATCGGAGACTCTCGCCGTGCCAGTATCTGTGAGACTCTCGCCGTGCCAGTATCGGAGACTCTCGCCGTGCCAGGATCGGAGACTCTCGCCTTGCCAGTATCGGAGACTCTCGCCGTGCCAGTATCGGAGACTCTCGCCGTGCCAGTATCGGAGATTCTCGCCGTGCCAGTATCGGAGACTCTCGCCGTGCCAGTATCGGAGACTCTCGCCGTGCCAGTATCAGAGACTCTCGCCGTGCCAGTGTCGGAGATTCCCGCCGTGCCAGTATTGGAGTCTCTCGCCGTGCCAGTATCGGAGATTCTCGCCGTGCCAGTATCGGAGACTCTCGCCGTGCCAGTATCAGAGATTCTCGCCGTGCCAGTGTCGGAGACTCTCGCAGTGCCAGTATCGGAGACTCTCGCCGTGTCAGTATCAGAGACTCTCGCTGTGCCAGTATCGGAGACTCTCGCCGTGTCAGTATCAGAGACTCTCGCCGTGCCAGTATCGGAGATTCTCGCCGTGCCAGTATCAGAGACTCTCGCCGTGCCAGTATCGGAGATTCTCGCCGTGCCAGTATCAGAGACTCTCGCTGTGCCAGTATCGGAGACTCTCGCCGTGCCATTATCGGAGACTCTCGCTGTGCCAGTATCGGAGACTCTCGCTGTGCCAGTATCTGTGAGATTCTCGCTGTGCCAGTATCGGAGACTCTCGCTGTGCCAGTATCGGAGACTCTCGCTGTGCCAGTATCGGAGACTCTCGCTGTGCCAGTATCGGAGACTCTCGCTGTGCCAGTATCTGTGAGATTCTCGCCGTGCCAGTATCTGTGAGACTCTCGCTGTGCCAGTATCAGAGACTCTCGCCGTGCCAGTATCAGAGACTCTCGCCGTGCCAGTATCAGAGACTCTCGCTGTGCCAGTATCTGTGAGACTCTCGCCGTGCCAGTATCGGAGAGTCTCGCCGTGCCAGTATCGGAGACTCTCGCTGTGCCAGTATCGGAGACTCTCGCCGTGCCAGTATCGGAGACTCTCGCCGTGCCAGTATCGGAGACTCTCGCCGTGCCAGTATCTGTGAGACTCTCGCCGTGCCAGTATCGGAGACTCTCGCCGTGCCAGTATCTGTGAGTCTCTCGCCGTGCCAGTATCGGAGATTCTCGCCGTGCCAGTATCAGAGACTCTCGCCGTGCCAGTATCGGAGACTCTCGCCGTGCCAGTATCTGTGAGATTCTCGCCGTGCCAGTATCGGAGACTCTCGCTGTGCCAGTATCGGAGACTCTCGCTGTGCCAGTATCGGAGACTCTCACCGTGCCAGTATCGGAGATTCTCGCCGTGCCAGTATCAGAGACTCTCGCTGTGCCAGTATCAGAGACTCTCGCCGTGCCAGTATCGGAGGCTCTCGCCGTGCCAGTATCGGAGATTCTCGTCGTGCCAGTATCGGAGATTCTCGCTGTGCCAGTATCAGAGATTCTCGCCGTGCCAGTATCGGAGACTCTCGCCGTGCCAGTATCGGAGATTCTCACCGTGCCAGTATCGGAGATTCTCACCGTGCCAGTATCGGAGACTCTCGCCGTGCCAGTATCTGTGAGATTCACGCCGTGCCAGTATCGGAGACTCTCGCCGTGCCAGTATCTGTGAGATTCACGCCGTGCCAGTATCAGAGATTCTCACCGTGCCAGTATCGGAGACTCTCGCCGTGCCAGTATCGGAGACTCTCACCGTGCCAGTATCAGAAACTCTCGCCGTGCCAGTATCGGAGACTCTCGCCGTGCCAGTATCAGAGATTCTCACCGTGCCAGTATCGGAGACTCTCGCCGTGCCAGTATCGGAGACTCTCGCCGTGCCAGTATCGGAGACTCTCACCGTGCCAGTATCAGAGATTCTCACCGTGCCAGTATCGGAGACTCTCGCCGTGCCAGTATCGGAGACTCTCACCGTGCCAGTATCAGAGACTCTCGCCGTGCCAGTATCGGAGACTCTCACCGTGCCAGTATCGGAGATTCTCGCCGTGCCAGTATCTGTGAGACTCTCGCCGTGCCAGTATCGGAGACTCTCACCGTGCCAGTATCGGAGATTCTCGCTGTGCCAGTATCTGTGAGACTCTCGCCGTGCCAGTATCTGTGAGATTCTCGCCGTGCCAGTATCAGAGACTCTCGCTGTGCCAGTATCAGAGACTCTCGCCGTGCCAGTATCGGAGGCTCTCGCCGTGCCAGTATCGGAGATTCTCGTCGTGCCAGTATCGGAGATTCTCGCTGTGCCAGTATCGGAGACTCTCGCCGTGCCAGTATCGGAGACTCTCGCCGTGCCAGTATCGGAGATTCTCACCGTGCCAGTATCGGAGACTCTCGCCGTGCCAGTATCGGAGACTCTCGCCGTGCCAGTATCGGAGACTCTCGCCGTGCCAGTATCTGTGAGATTCACGCCGTGCCAGTATCAGAGATTCTCACCGTGCCAGTATCGGAGACTCTCGCCGTGCCAGTATCGGAGACTCTCACCGTGCCAGTATCAGAGACTCTCGCCGTGCCAGTATCGGAGACTCTCGCCGTGCCAGTATCAGAGATTCTCACCGTGCCAGTATCGGAGACTCTCGCCGTGCCAGTATCGGAGACTCTCGCCGTGCCAGTATCGGAGACTCTCACCGTGCCAGTATCAGAGATTCTCACCGTGCCAGTATCGGAGACTCTCGCCGTGCCAGTATCGGAGATTCTCGCTGTGCCAGTATCAGAGACTCTCGCCGTGCCAGTATCGGAGACTCTCGCCGTGCCAGTATCGGAGACTCTCGCCGTGCCAGTATCGGAGACTCTCACCGTGCCAGTATCAGAGACTCTCGCCGTGCCAGTATCGGAGACTCTCACCGTGCCAGTATCGGAGATTCTCGCCGTGCCAGTATCTGTGAGACTCTCGCCGTGCCAGTATCGGAGACTCTCACCGTGCCAGTATCGGAGATTCTCGCTGTGCCAGTATCTGTGAGACTCTCGCCGTGCCAGTATCTGTGAGATTCTCGCCGTGCCAGTATCGGAGTCTCTCGCCGTGCTAGTATCAGAGACTCTCGCCGTGCCAGTATCGGAGATTCTCGCCGTGCCAGTATCAGAGACTCTCGCCGTGCCAGTATCGGAGACTCTCGCCGTGCCAGTACCTGAGACTCTCGCCGTGCCAGTACCTGAGACTCTCACCGTGCCAGTATCGGAGATTCTCGCCGTGCCAGTATCTGTGAGACTCTCGCCGTGCCAGTATCGGAGACTCTCACCGTGCCAGTATCGGAGATTCCCGCCGTGCCAGTATCTGTGAGATTCTCGCCGTGCCAGTATCGGAGTCTCTCGCCGTGCTAGTATCAGAGACTCTCGCCGTGCCAGTATCGGAGACTCTCGCCGTGCCAGTATCGGAGACTCTCGCCGTGCCAGTATCGGAGACTCTCGCCGTGCCAGTATCGGAGACTCTCGCCGTGCCAGTATCTGTGAAACTCTCGCCGTGCTAGTATCAGAGACTCTCGCCGTGCCAGTATCGGAGACTCTCGCCGTGCCAGTATCGGAGACTCTCGCCGTGCCAGTATCGGAGACTCTCGCCGTGCCAGTATCGGAGACTCTCGCCGTGCCAGTATCTGTGAAACTCTCGCCGTGCTAGTATCAGAGACTCTCGCCGTGCCAGTATCGGAGACTCTCGCCGTGCCAGTATCGGAGATTCTCGCCGTGCCAGTATCGGAGACTCTCGCCGTGCCAGTATCAGAGACTCTCGCCGTGCCAGTATCGGAGACTCTCGCCGTGCCAGTATCGGAGACTCTCGCCGTGCCAGTATCGGTGACTCTCGCCGTGCCAGTATCAGAGACTCTCGCCGTGCCAGTATCGGAGACTCTCGCTGTGCCAGTATTGGAGACTCTCGCCGTGCCAGTATCGGAGACTCTCGCCGTGCCAGTATCGGAGACTCTCGCCGTGCCAGTATTGGAGACTCTCGCCGTGCCAGTATTGGAGACTCTTGCCGTGCCATTATCGGAGACTCTCGCTGTGCCAGTATCGGAGACTCTCGCCGTGCCAGTATCGGAGACTCTCGCCGTGCCAGTATTGGAGACTCTCGCCGTGCCAGTATTGGAGACTCTTGCCGTGCCATTATCGGAGACTCTCGCCGTGCCAGTATCGGAGACTCTCGCTGTGCCAGTATTGGAGACTCTCGCCGTGCCAGTATTGGAGACTCTCGCCGTGCCAGTACCAGAGACTCTCGCCGTGCCAGTGTCGGGGACTCTCGCCGTGCCAGTATCTGTGAGATTCTCGCCGTGCCAGTACCAGAGACTCTCGCCGTGCCAGTATCAGAGACTCTCGCCGTTCCAGTATCGGAGACTCTCGCTGTGCCAGTATCTGTGAGACTCTCGCCGTGCCAGTATCGGAGATTCTCGCCGTGCCAGTATCGGAGACTCTCGCCGTGCCAGTATTGGAGACTCTCGCCGTGCCAGTATCGGAGACTCTCGCTGTGCCAGTATCGGAGACTCTCGCCGTGCCAGTATCGGAGACTCTCGCCGTGCCAGTATCGGAGACTCTCGCCGTGCCAGTATCAGAGACTCTCGCTGTGCCAGTATCAGAGACTCTCGCCGTGCCAGTATCGGAGACTCTCGCCGTGCCAGTATCGGAGACTCTCGCCGTGCCAGTATCGGAGACTCTCGCTGTGCCAGTATCGGAGACTCTCGCTGTGCCAGTATCGGAGACTCTCACCGTGCCAGTATCGGAGACTCTCGCCGTGCCAGTATCGGAGACTCTCACCGTGCCAGTATCGGAGGCTCTCGCCGTGCCAGTATCGGAGACTCTCGCTGTGCCAGTATCGGAGACTCTCGCCGTGCCAGTATCGGAGACTCTCGCTGTGCCAGTATCGGAGACTCTCACCGTGCCAGTATCGGAGACTCTCGCCGTGCCAGTATCGGAGGCTCTCGCCGTGCCAGTATCGGAGACTCTCGCCGTGCCAGTATCTGTGAGACTCTCGCCGTGCCAGTATCGGAGACTCTCGCCGTGCCAGTATCTGTGAGACTCTCGCCGTGCCAGTACCTGTGAGGTTCTCGCCGTGCCAGTATCGGAGACTCTCACCGTGCCAGTATCGGAGACTCTCGCCGTGCCAGTATCTGTGAGATTCTCGCCGTGCCAGTATCGGAGACTCTCGCCGTGCCAGTATCGGAGATTCTCGCTGTGCCAGTATCGGAGACTCTCGCCGTGCCAGTATCAGAGACTCTCACCGTGCCAGTATCGGAGACTCTCGCCGTGCCAGTATCAGAGACTCTCGCCGTGCCAGTATCTGTGAGACTCTCGCCGTGCCAGTATCGGTGACTCTCGCCGTGCCAGTATCTGTGAGACTCTCGCCGTGCCAGTATCGGAGACTCTCGCCGTGCCAGTATCGGAGACTCTCGCCGTGCCAGTATCGGAGATTGTCGCCGTGCCAGTATCGGAGACTCTCGCCGTGCCAGTATCGGAGACTCTCGCTGTGCCAGTATCAGAGATTCTCGCCGTGCCAGTATCTGTGAGATTCTCGCCGTGCCAGTATCGGAGTCTCTCGCTGTGCCAGTATCAGAGATTCTCGCCGTGCCAGTATCGGAGACTCACGCCGTGCCAGTATCGGAGATTCTCGCCGTGCCAGTATCGGAGACTCTCGCCGTGCCAGTATCGGAGACTCTCGCTGTGCCAGTATCTGGGAGATTCTCGCCGTGCCAGTATCAGAGACTCTCGCCGTGCCAGTATCAGAGACTCTCGCCGTGCCAGTATCAGAGACTCTCACCGTGCCAGTATCGGAGACTCTCGCCGTGCCAGTATCAGAGACTCTCGCCGTGCCAGTATCAGAGACTCTCGCCGTGCCAGTATCAGAGACTCTCGCCGTGCCAGTATCGGAGACTCTCGCCCTGCCAGTATCGGAGACTCTCGCCCTGCCAGTATCAGAGTCTCTCGCCGTGCCAGTATCGGAGACTCTCGCCGTGCCAGTATCTGTGAGATTCTCGCTGTGCCAGTATCAGAGATTCTCGCCGTGCCAGTATCTGTGAGATTCTCGCCGTGCCAGTATCGGAGACTCTCGCCGTGCCAGTATCGGAGACTCTCACCGTGCCAGTATCGGAGACTCTTTGAGGATAAACAGTTTTGCCCAGAAAGTGATGACGGTCTAGAATGCACTGCTTGTAGGTGATAGAGACGGGTTGCCCACACCTTCCTGGATGAGCACTTGTCATGTCATAACATTCACGGCTGTGGGCCAAGTGCTGGCAAATGGGATTAGGGCAGCAGGTATTGATCATCTATCAGTGCAGACTCGATGGGCTGAAGGGCATTTTCTGTGTTGGGTGATTCTGTGATTCTGTGAAAAGCAATGTATTTTTAATAGCATGAATCTATCTGTGTTTTGGGTGTTTTTATGGTGTATCGAATGTAAACATGCCTGTTTATGGTGTATCGAATGTAAACATGCCTGTTTATGGTGTATCGAATGTAAACATGCCTGTTTATGGTGTATCGAATGTAAACATGCCTGTTTATGGTGTATCGAATGTAAACATGCCTGTTTATGGTGTATCGAATGTAAACATGCCTGTTTATGGTGTATCGAATGTAAACATGCCTGTTTATGGTGTATCGAATGTAAACATGCCTGTTTATGGTGTATCGAATGTAAACATGCCTGTTTATGGTGTATCGAATGTAAACATGCCTGTTTATGGTGTATCGAATGTAAACATGCCTGTTTATGGTGTATCGAATGTAAACATACAGAGCCCTGTGTAAGGCTGCTTCTAGTTAGTGAGAGTAGGGACTGTGCCTGCCAGCGTGTGAAGCATTTAGGCGCACAACACCATCACTCTTTCCCTGCACACTCTCTGCAGCTGAACCCATATCGCTCCCCAGAGGACATTATCCATGCCCCTGGGTCAGTCATGCCTCACAATGTATTGAAACCGCCTGAAATACCCTCTAATGTACTGACCGTGCCAGTATCTGTGAGACTCTCGCCGTGCCAGTATCTGTGAGATTCTCGCCGTGCCAGTATCGGAGATTCTCGCCGTGCCAGTATCTGTGAGATTCCCGCTGTGCCAGTATCAGAGACTCTCGCCGTGCCAGTATCGGAGATTCTCGCCGTGCCAGTATCAGAGACTCTCGCCGTGCCAGTATCGGAGATTCCCGCTGTGCCAGTATCAGAGACTCTCGCCGTGCCAGTATCGGAGACTCTCGCTGTGCCAGTATCGGAGACTCTCGCTGTGCCAGTATCTGTGAGACTCTCGCTGTGCCAGTATCGGAGACTCTCGCTGTGCCAGTATCTGTGAGACTCTCGCTGTGCCAGTATCGGAGATTCTCGCCGTGCCAGTATCGGTGACTCTCGCCGTGCCAGTGTCGGAGACTCTTGCCGTGCCAGTATCGGAGACTCTCGCCGTGCCAGTATCAGAGACTCTGGCCGTGCCAGTATCGGAGATTCTCGCTGTGCCAGTATCGGAGACTCTCGCCGTGCCAGTATCGGAGACTCTCGCCGTGCCAGTATCGGAGACTATCGCCGTGCCAGTATCGGAGACTATCGCCGTGCCAGTATCGGAGACTCTCGCCGTGCCAGTATCAGAGACACTCGCTGTGCCAGTATCGGAGACTCTCGCCGTGCCAGTATCGGAGACTCTCGCCGTGCCAGTATCGGAGACTATCGCCGTGCCAGTATCGGAGACTCTCGCCGTGCCAGTATCTGTGAGACTCTCGCCGTGCCAGTATCGGAGACTCTCGCCGTGCCAGTATCGGAGACTATCGCCGTGCCAGCATCGGAGACTCTCGCCGTGCCAGTATCGGAGACTCTCGCCGTGCCAGTATCGGAGATTCTCGCCGTGCCAGTATTGGAGACTCTCGCCGTGCCAGTATCAGAGACTCTCGCCGTGCCAGTATCGGAGACTCTCGCCGTGCCAGTATCGGAGACTCTCGCTGTGCCAGTATCTGTGAGATTCTCGCCGTGCCAGTATCTGTGAGATTCTCGCCGTGCCAGTATCGGAGACTCTCGCCGTGCCAGTATCGGAGACTCTCGCCGTGCCAGTATCGGAGACTCTCGCTGTGCCAGTATCTGTGAGATTCTCGCCGTGCCAGTATCTGTGAGATTCTCGCCGTGCCAGTATCGGAGACTCTCGCCGTGCCAGTATCGGAGACTCTCGCTGTGCCAGTATCAGAGATTCTCGCCGTGCCAGTATCTGTGAGATTCTCGCCGTGCCAGTATCGGAGTCTCTCGCTGTGCCAGTATCAGAGATTCTCGCCGTGCCAGTATCAGAGACTCTCGCCGTGCCAGTATCAGAGATTCTCGCCGTGCCAGTATCTGTGAGATTCTCGCCGTGCCAGTATCGGAGACTCTCGCCGTGCCAGTATCGGAGATTCTCGCCGTGCCAGTATCAGAGACTCTCGCCGTGCCAGTATCGGAGACTCTCGCCGTGCCAGTATCGGAGACTCTCGCCGTGCCAGTATCGGAGACTCTCGCCGTGCCAGTATCGGAGACTCTCGCCGTGCCAGTATCGGAGACTCTCGCCGTGCCAGTATCGGAGACTCTCGCCGTGCCAGTATCGGAGACTCTCGCCGTGCCAGTATCGGAGACTCTCGCCGTGCCAGTATCGGAGACTCTCGCCGTGCCAGTATCGGAGACTCTTTGAGGATAAACAGTTTTGCCCAGAAAGTGATGACGGTCTAGAATGCACTGCTTGTAGGTGATAGAGACGGGTTGCCCACACCTTCCTGGATGAGCACTTGTCATGTCATAACATTCACGGCTGTGGGCCAAGTGCTGGCAAATGGGATTAGGGCAGCAGGTATTAATCATCTATCAGTGCAGACTCGATGGGCTGAAGGGCATTTTCTGTGTTGGGTGATTCTGTGATTCTGTGAAAAGCAATGTATTTTTAATAGCATGAATCTATCTGTGTTTTGGGTGTTTTTATGGTGTATCGAATGTAAACATGCCTGTTTATGGTGTATCGAATGTAAACATGCCTGTTTATGGTGTATCGAATGTAAACATGCCTGTTTATGGTGTATCGAATGTAAACATGCCTGTTTATGGTGTATCGAATGTAAACATGCCTGTTTATGGTGTATCGAATGTAAACATGCCTGTTTATGGTGTATCGAATGTAAACATGCCTGTTTATGGTGTATCGAATGTAAACATGCCTGTTTATGGTGTATCGAATGTAAACATGCCTGTTTATGGTGTATCGAATGTAAACATGCCTGTTTTCCATGTTATTCCATTCTGGTGCTGAGCCACATGGAATTATATAATGTAAACTCCAAAGGAGTTTGGAGTTGGGGAAGTTACCATGGATACAACTGTGCTTATTGATGACAGCTGAACAGAATTGTTTTTGTGTTTTCGATTTAGCATTTTCCAGGAATTTCCAGGTTTAGCATTTTATATTGCAGCAGAAATCGACCTGGTCAATTATTAACCCAAAACGGTCACAAGGCTGATCAGCTGACTTGTCGACCAGTTTTCAGCCAATCAGAAAACAATTTTTGTCCTTTTCTGACGATCAGAAAATGTTGGGTTTTTAAAAGATTTCAATCGTTTGCCGTCAAGGTTTCTGAAGATGTTGTAGAAAATACAATGTGTTCTCTGTGGAATCTGTCAAATCAGCAATATTCATGAGCATGGCCTCGGATGTTGGCTCAGTGATGCTACCACCAGGAAACAGCTTTTCAAATAATTGCAACTTCCTCATATTCAATTTTAATCAACTCAAACGACGATTGCTGCTCTGTTCTGGGGCTGTGGTGTATTTTGATGCCACTTAAACATAAAATAAAAGATTCAGAAGATCTTAGAGGGATGAAAAAATGGAGTCACTTCCACTAAATCCCCCTGATAATAACTTCAGAGGTGTAAGAATATAAGGGGCAGGATTCTCTGTCCTGCCAGCCCAGTTTTCCAGTGCCGCGCGCCCAAGCGGGCAGCGGGATTGTCCATTTCCGGAGACGGCCAACAGGGTTTCCCATTGTGGCCCCCCCACCCAGAGTGTGGGTGCGTTGCTGGCGGACTGGAGGATCCCGCTGTGTGATATAATGGGCGGGATTCTCCATGTAGCAACACTGGAATCGTGAATCGAGATCCCTCGAATCGTGTGTCAGCTGAAAATTAAGGTTGGCTCTGGGCAGCCAGCGCCCAGGAGAACACCATGCTCTGGTGCCTCGATAGCAAATCATTAACTGCCCGACCCGATAGTCACCGGCCTCCTGCAATGCTCCACCTCCGCCAGAGGAAGTGCCGCTGGCGCGGTTCCTTTGCGGTGTTTCAAGACGGGGACTGAGTGCTGTGGCTACCGAGAGAGAGAGGAGGCAAACCACGTTCCCAACGCCGCAACCCTGGGCTGCCCATTGTGCGGCTGACTGAGGAGGGGGGGAAGTCTGCCAGGGCCGGGGGGAGTAGTGGAGATAGGCCGTGGTCCCGGGGTGTTCTCTGGTATGGGGTGTCTGGGCATGGACCACCATCACCCCAGCCTGCATGGCAAGATTCTGGCTGCGCACTCCACCAACTGTCCACTGTGGCATGAAAATACGCAGGGCACCACCAGGTGTGTGGGTGCCCCACACCCCCACCCTCCAGGAAAATGGGTGACCCACACCCCCACCCTCCAGGAAAATGGGTGACCCACACCCCCACCCTCCAGGAAAATGGGTGACCCACCCCCCCCCACCCCCCAGGACAATGGGTGACCCACACCCCCACCCCCCAGGAAAATGGGTGACCCACACCCCCACCCCCCAGGACAATGGGTGACCCACACCCCAACCCCCCAGGACAATGGGTGACCCACACCCCCACCCCCCAGGACAATGGGTGACCCACACCCCCACCCCCCAGGACAATAGGTGACCCACACTCCCACCCCCCAGGACAATGGGTGACCCACACCCCAACCCTCCAGGACACCCCCTAGGAACCTATGGACACAACTGACCAGTCAAAGAATGTACATGACCCACCAAGTGTTGGCACCCCTCAATTCACCCATCCGAGAAGTTGTCCCATGAAGGGGAGCAGGGGAAAGGGGGTGCAGAGTGCAGCCTGAACAGCGGATGGCTGCACCATGGTCCTTGCCACCCACCCTGGCACACTGTCCCCCCATCCCCCCAGCCCCCAGGGTGGATGCTGCAGTGGCACTATCAGCCAGCCCATCTCGCAGGAACACTGGCCAGCAGCAGGCCCCGCCGTCCCACTGCGCCCACTCCCATCCATCCTGCTGCCAAACTAGTGGGCACTACCCGTGTGTCGCTCAGAGGACCCCTGGCACACGACAGCTATGGGCCCAACCCCTCGCCCAGCCCCATTGAACATCGAAAAATACAGCACAGAACAGGCCCTTCGGCCCACGATGTTGTGCCGAACTTTAGTCCGACATTAAGAACAAATTAATCTACACTCCATTATTCTACCCTAATCCATTTACTTATCCAATAGCCGCTTGAAGGTCCCTAATGTTTCTGACTCAACTACTTCCACAGGCAGTGCATTCCATGCCCCCACTACTCTCTGGGTAAAGAACCAACCTCTGACATCCCCCCTATATCTTCCACCATTCACCTTAAATTTATGTCCCCTTGTAATGGTTTGTTCCACCCAGGGGAAAAGTCTCTGACTGTCTACTCTATCTATTCCCCTGATCATCTTATAAATCTACAATCCCTGCCCACAAGCATGCCACCAGGCATGGCACCGGTCAGCGGTACGCGGTACCCCCCCCGCCCCCCCGCAACCAGATGGCAGGATAGCATGCGACCCATCCAAGGTGACCAGCCACTGTAACTCCCACCGGGGGGCATGGGACAGGGACAGAGGCTTCACAGCGAAATGTTGGCAGAGACAGGTGGCACTGATGGGGTCAGGGGTGCAGAGGGAAGAGTGTTGGGGAAAATGGCCGCGGTTGGGCTGGGATCGGCAGGGGGAGGGGGACATGCGGGGCAGGGGCTGCAGTGCAGCACAGGCCCCTGTGTAGCCCATTGGACCTGGGTGGGCACAAGGGTACTCGCCATGCTAACATGTCCCTTTATCCCCTGCAGACAGTGGAGTTTGGTGAACAGCGAGGTGTGGTTGGCATCTGCCCAACCGGCGTTGCCCTGACGGATGCACTGAGGCTGCTCGGGAAGGACCCTGCGGAACAGGAGCCTGTCCCAGAGGAGCAGGGCCCAGCGGTGAGGATGGAGAGCTGGCCGCCCAGCAGACCGAGGAGGAGGAGGTGGGAAGGAAGCGACACATCCAACCCCATGTGTACCGGCAGCACCTGACGTATGAGGAGCTGCCAGACCGAGCATGCCGTCACCGACTGCGACTGAGCAGAGAGACCATGCGACACCTGTGCCATGTCATGGAGCATGTGGCACCACGGGGGTGACCATTGTCCTGGACAGATGACGAGTGGGGACCTGTCCGGGAGCTCGCAGACCTCCACACACAGGTGCCTCCGCATCACGGATGTCCTGCATGCCCGGACAGCGCATTACATCCCCTTCGGTGTGGACCCAGCCCACCAGGTTGCCCCAGCAGTGGAGTACCCTACCAGTGCCGGCATTCCCCATATCCAGGAGTTGCTAGACGGGCACTGGGGGTCAACTGGCACAGGTTCCACTCCCTCAATGTGCAGTGGTGTGTGACCATCGGATACACATCCTGCACGTCCACACCCGGTACCTGGGCAGTGTGCACGACACCTTTCTCCCAGCACACTCGATGGTGCCCAATCTATTGGTGCAGATGGTGCAGATTAAAGTCACCCATAATCACAGATGTTCCTTTATCGCATAAATCTCTGATTTCCAGTCTAATGCTATTCCCAACATTCCTACAGCAGTTTGATGGGCTGTGTACCATCCTAACCAATGTTTTTTGCCCCTTGGTGTTTCTTAACTCGACCCAGACAGATTCCACATCATCTGTACTAATATCTTTCCTCAATATTGTATCAATATCTTCTTTAATCAGCAATGCAACTCCACCACCTTTTCCTTTCTGTCCTTCCTGAAAACTGAATATCCCTCAATGTTTAGTTCCCATCCTTGGCCATCTTGCAGCCATGTATCCGTAATCCCAACTATATCATATCCCTTTACATCTATCTGCACAACTAATTCATCCATTTTATTTCAAAAGCTCCGTGCATTCAGGTACAAATCCTTAAGGTAGTCCTTTAAACGTACCCTGACCCTTCCCTACTATTGATTACAATGCCATTATCTGATTCTGGCCCTTGATTTCTCTGCCTGTCACTTTTTTTATTCTTCTTGTTGTTTTTTTCCCCCTGCTCCAAATCCGTACATAGGTTCCCATTCCCCTGCCATATTAGCTTAAACCCTCCCTAATCGTTCTAGCAAGTACCCCCCCCCCCCCCTCCCAAAGGAAATCAGTTCCAGTCCTGGCCATGTGTAACCCGTCCAGTTTGTACAAGCCCACCTCCCCCAGAACCGGTCCCAATGCCCCAGGAATCTGAAACCCTCCCCCTGACACCATCTCTTCAGCCACGTATTCATCCTATATATCCTGTCATTTCTATTCTGACTAGCACGTCCGACTTCTCAACTTTCTTCCTAATTCCCTATGTTCTGCTTTTAGGACCTCATCCCTTTTTTACCTATGTCGTTTGTACCACAACCACCGGCTGTTCACCCTCCCCCTCAAGAATTTCCTGTACCCGCTCTGAGACATCCTTGACCCTAGCACCAGGAAGGCAACACACCATCCTGGAGTCTCTTTTGCGGCCATAGAATCACCTGTTTCCCTTACAATTGAATCCCCGATAACTATTGCATTTCTACATATTTTGCGCCTCCCCTCTGCAGAAGACCCAACTCGTGGTGCCATGAATTTGGTGGCTGCTGTTTCTGCCAATAATTAGATGCTCTGTTTCTCTGTGTTGCCCAGAGAAGTCTCCTCTCTCCCAATAACATTTGTCCTGCGAAATACGATTTGCTGGAAGATGATGCGGTTTGTATAATTCTCAGGGATTCCAGGGGAATTGTAGTAGAAGATATCAGTGTACATTTCTCAGTGTACTTCTTTTTAAAAATACTTTCTCAGGGTGGAAAGACAGATCTTTATTGTCTGATTCTGGGTCTTCCTTTTGAGTCTGTGCAAGCAGCAGTTGTATTGCAATCACAGAGGCCAAACAATTGCTTGTGGGTCTGGAGTCACATATTGATCAGGCCAGATAAGGTCAGCACCTTTCTCTAACCAAACCAGGGGCTGGTTTAGCTCACTGGGCTAAATCGCTGGCTTATAAAGCAGACCAAGCAGGCCAGCAGCACGGTTCGATTCCCGTACCAGCCTCCCCGGGCAGGCGCCGGAACGTGGCGACTAGGGGCTTTTCACAGTAACTTCATTGAAGCCTACTCGTGACAATAAGCGATTTTCATTTCATTTTCATTTCATTTTCATCAAATGAATGGAAAGGTTATGGTGTCAATCTGGCAATTGACAGTCAACTTGGCTGATTGGAGCTTTTAATACATTTCAGATATTTTAAAACTGAATTCCAATTCTCCCACTTTTATGTAGCGAATTCCATTCACATTGTTGGAATTATTAACCAGGATTTTATCAGCTCACAGGAATCAGGGGAGAAGGTGTGTGAGCCCCACAGTGACACATTTTACAAGCTCAGGACTGGATGTGGAGAGCTGACCACTAAACAAGACAATCAATTACTGTGATTAAAGGCTCAATTAGCAGCCAGGGCCAATGGCAATGTGCCTTGGGCAGAACTACACCCCACAGCCCCCACATGGAGAGGCTGGTCAGCGACAGTCCAGGGGGCCAGGACGCCATGGCACAAAGAGGCCACGGAGGGGTTTGTGGGCAGGGAAAACAGACCCTCATGATCCAATGATATCTCCCTGGAGAAGTTTTCCTGACACCCTTTGGCCCCGTGAGTTTTTATTTTTATTTTTCAAGCTACCTTTTCGAGATTCAAGGTCATTGTGAATCTTGCAGCAACAACCACCCCCTCTAAGTGGCGCTGTTGAGCTGCTACCCCTGCAGTTAGGGTGATATCATCGGGAGCCCCCCCCCCCCATCTTTCACTGGCTCCACAGGCAGCCGATGAGAAGATACCGATGGTAAAGCTGCCGAGCAGGTTGTGCTGGCAGTAAGTGCGGTTCAGGAGCTGCTTTCTACCTGGACTGGCAACTGTTTGAACAGCAGGTCATCCTTGTAAAATTCAGTCCATTAGTTCAGACATCCGAAGCACAAACCTTCAATAAGTTTCCCTTTTTATCATGAAGGGAATTATAATAAATAATAACTTGCTTTTAATATCAAGAATTAATGTGCATTTGTACCCAGTAAAATTACAGAACGGTCTCCAGACGGGATTTTACAAACCAGGCAGGAGTGAAGGGAAAATAAAAGCAAACTACAGCAGATGCTGGAATGTGAAACAAAAACAGAAAATACTGGACAATCTCAGCAGGTCTGGCAGCACCTCAGAGTATCACCCTGCATCATTGACTTTATCTGTATATATGTTTATGGAACCCACCTCTTCATTCACCTGAGGAAGGAACAGGGCTCCGAAAGCTAGTGATTCGAAACAGACCTGTTGGGCTTTAACCTGGTGTTGTAAGACTTCTTACTGAGCCTCTGTGGAGCGAGAACTGAGCTTACATTTCAAGTCTGGATGACTCCTTGTCAAAGAAGTGAAGGGAACAGTTTTGAGGATTAACAAAAGATGTTGTCAAAGGGGTTTCCGGAGATATTTGAAGAAGAAAAGTGATGTAAACAGTGCAGAATTGTGATGGCTGAGGTTCCTCTCAGTGAATCTGGAAAGAGGAAATTACATTATACCAGAGGGAGAGAACAAAGTACATGAGCTGGAGGCTGTGAACAGATTGTTAAAGTGGTTGGGCAAACAGGCCAAAGAACAAACAGAACTGAAATCAGAAATATCTGTAACAGACGTCAGGAATCCAGCAGGAATTAGTGAGGATATGGGTGATATCCAGGGCAGTTACATTGGATAGGATACAGATGTCAGAGTTCTGGGTGGGTTAGATTCTGAGTAGGGTAGACCTTGTCACTGTGTCAGGAAGAGTATTGAAGAGTCAGGTAGAGATGACATGGTTTGGACATGAGCAAAGAGTGAATTGAGTGAGAAGTGGGGAAGATTATGATATTGCAAACACATTAACTTTATGAAGCTACGTTGATGGGGCATCTTCGATTTCAGCAGCCGCATTGTAATGGAATGAATCAGCGCTAATTTTCCTCAATAAGTGGATTTCAGTTGTGTCTCTGGAAAGAGCAACATTCTGGTGATAATATGAACACTCAGGAAATTCCACAGCAACCTGTCATTCAGAGAGAGAGTTCAGAGCAATTCAGTCTGGAATAGTTGTGTTTTAATACAGTTAACTGAGGCCTTGAACAGATTTTTAATTATTTTATTGTTGTTCCCATTCCCATTTACATCTTCAGTTGATTTGAATGGAATCTCAGCCCCACTATCAACAAATACTGATCCAATTTCAGGCCTTGTAGGAACACTTTGGACAAAATTCCTTCAGTAGTCCAAGAACACCAGCAGAAATGTCTTTAAAATGTCAGCGAAATCACCCTTACCATCCACCCACCCTTACCATCCACCCACCCTTACCATCCACC
Organism: Scyliorhinus canicula; assembly: GCF_902713615.1. Classification (NCBI taxonomy): domain Eukaryota; kingdom Metazoa; phylum Chordata; class Chondrichthyes; order Carcharhiniformes; family Scyliorhinidae; genus Scyliorhinus; species Scyliorhinus canicula. Next base: position 144,426,035 of record NC_052161.1, read on the forward strand.
CACCCTTACCATCCACCCACCCTTACCATCCACCCACCCTTACCATCCACCCACCCCTCCCATCCACCCACCCTTACCATCCACCCACCCTTACCATCCACCCACCCTTACCATCCACCCACCCTTACCATCCACCCACCCTTACCATCCACCCACCCTTACCATCCACCCACCCTTACCATCCACCCGCCCTTACCATCCACCCGCCCTTACCATCCACCCACCCTTACCATCCACCCACCCCTCCCTATTTATTTAGGATCTAGTTTCCACTGACTCTGGATGTTTGCAGCTTATTATTAAAGCCCATTTACCCCAATCCCCCGAATGTATTTTTTGGTGCATGACCATAACTGACCTGAGTCGAGCTCAGCTTATCAAGTAACTGCCTTTAGCGAGCACAGACAAGACCACACGGGATGTGTAAAGAAACTGGCTTTTGTTGTGAAGTAACTATTTCCACAATATACCCTGGGCGGGATTCTCCCATTCAGCGACAGCGTGTCCATTCCATCGGAAACGGCGTTGTGTTTCACGACGATGTGAACGGGCCGCTGAGTACCGATTCTGGTCCCTACAGGGGGCCAGCACAGCGCTGGAGTGGTTCACGCCGCTCCAGCCTCCCATTCCGGTGTGATCTGTGTGCTGCGCCAACCTGCGCATGCGTGGTGGCCTCCCTCAATGTGCCGGCCCCGTCGCAACATGGCGCGGGAGTTCAGGGGCCAGCGCATAAGAAAATAGGCCTGGGAGAGAGACGCCGGCCCGCCAGTCGGTGGGCGCTGATCGCGGGCCAGGCCCCATCGGAGGCACTCACGGGGTCGGAGACCCCCCCCAAAGGCCGCCCCCGACACTGCGCGCTGAGTTCCCGCCGGCTGAACCAGGTGTGGACGGCGACGGCGGGACTCTGCCTTTTTAGAGCGGCCGTTCGGCCCATCCGGCCCGGAGAATCGGCAGCCCGGCTGTTGTAGAGCAGCCCACGACCAGCGCCGCGTCGGCGCCGATTCTCCGCTCCGAGCGTCGGGGCGGCGTGGCACGGTTGCAGGGATTCTCCGGCCCAGCGCGGGGCTAGGAGAACCCCGCCCACTACCTGCCCGGGACTGCTTGGCCCTCAATTGGGCTGAGTGATTATACACAGAGTCCATTCCTCCGCTGATGGGCTCTGTCCCTCGTACTCAACAAGACCCACAGCGAGGCTAATTGGTCTGATCCCGTAGGTCTCGTGCAAGTTATTGCATTGCCCACATTTCTCCCTATTGCTGATCTGTACAGACCCTCCTCAGTCACTGGAGAAATTGCAGATCCTATAAATAGAACATAGAACAGTACAGCACAGAACAGGCCCTTCGGCCCTCAATGTTGTGCCGAGCCATGATCACCCTACTCAAACCCACGTATCCACCCTATACCCGTAACCCAACAACCCCCCCCTTAACCTTACTTTTATTAGGACACTACGGGCAATTTAGCATGGCCAATCCACCTAACCCGCACATCTTTGGACTGTGGGAGGAAACCGGAGCACCCGGAGGAAACCCACGCACACAGGGGGAGGACGTGCAGACTCCACACAGACAGTGACCCAGCCGGGAATCGAACCTGGGACCCTGGAGCTGTGAAGCATTTATGCTAACCACCATGCTACCCTGCTGCAAATGACATTGTAAAACCTGACTTACGAACATCACCGAGGTGGATGTTTGTTGTTAATGGTTGTTGGTGAAAAATTTGCCCAACCATTTAATAAGTGCAGGTTAAATAGTGCCTCAGACAGAGCAATGCAGAACGCCCTCTTCTTAAAAATCTGCTCAGTGATGTTCCTGATCAACTAACTCTTCATAACCTGCCAGCTCTAGCTAATGCTTAGACTGAGGTCCCTGCTCTGGGGGTAGTACTATCCTGTTGTAATGTATTTGGCAATGATCATTAGGTTATATAACTGTTGGGTTTAGAAGTTGATATTCATCAGCAATCTGCCCCAGAAGGTCCAACTCGCAGAGTAAGCAAATCAGTGATGAATGTTTCATTCTATGAGTTTTCTCAGATGGTTTAATCCTTGCTGCTGTTAAAGGAAAGGCAGGATTGATACTTAAAATCTAAACCAATGACCCCTCATTAACATTCCATGAAGTAATCCAGAAAACACAGAACGTTTCCAGGTTGGACCTGCAGCAACAGCCAATAGCAAAGCTGGATGGTGATGACAGTCGAAAGCAAGTCTGCAGCATCTTGTTGACCATATGTGGCTCAGTCATGCTGGGTTTGCTTGGGAGGTTAGTTATTAACCTTGCTGACTTCACTCTGTGCTAAACTGTTTTCTTTCGAGAATTCCAACAAGGGTTCTTGAAAACCTAAAGCAGCCACAGACAATTCTGAACACTGGACAAAGAAATTCAGTAAAGGTTTTACAATTAAAAATTTTTGATCGGAATACATGGTGACTGCAATCAAACATCTTTAAAAAAAATCCACTTCAGTAACACTAAATTAGGCAAACATATCGATCAGATTTTCCTTTCCATCCTTAGATGTTCTTGCATCATTTAAGCAGATATTAGAGCTTGGAATGATAATACTGAACCTCTGAGGGTCAGTACTGAGAGAGTGCTGCACTGTCAGAGGGTCAGTACTGAGAGAGTGCTGCACTGTCAGAGGGTCAGTACTGAGGGAGTGCCGCACTGTCAGAGGGTCAGTACTGAGGGAGTGCCGCACTGTCAGAGGGTCAGTACTGAGGGAGTGCTGCACTGTCAGAGGGTCAGTACTGAGGGAGTGCTGCACTGTCAGAGGGTCAGTACTGAGGGAGTGCTGCACTGTCAGAGGGTCAGTAGTGAGGGAGTGCTGCACTGTCAGAGGGTCAGTACTGAGGGAGTGCTGCACTGTCAGAGGGTCAGTACTGAGGGAGTGCCGCACTGTCAGAGGGTCAGTACTGAGGGAGTGCTGCACTGTCAGAGGGTCAATACTGAGGGAGTGCTGCACTGTCAGAGGGTCAGTACTGAGGGAGTGCTGCACTGTCAGAGGGTCAGTACTGAGGGAGTGCTGCACTGTCAGAGGGTCAGTACTGAGGGAGTGCTGCACTGTCAGAGGGTCAATACTGAGGGAGTGCTGCACTGTCAGAGGGTCAGTACTGAGGGAGAGCAGCACTGTCAGAGGGTCAGTACTGAGGGAGTGCTGCACTGTCAGAGGGTCAGTACTGAGGGAGAGCAGCACTGTCAGAGGGTCAGTACTGAGGGAGTGCTGCACTGTCAGAGGGTCAGTACTGAGGGAGTGCTGCACTGTCAGAGGGTCAGTACTGAGGGAGTGCTGCACTGTCAGAGGGTCAGTACTGAGGGAGTGCCCCACTGTCAGAGGGTCAGTACTGAGGGAGTGCCGCACTGTCAGAGGGTCAGTACTGAGGGAGTGCCGCACTGTCAGAGGGTCAGTATTGGGGGAGTGCCACACTGCCAGAGGGTCAGTACTGAGGAAGTGCTGCACTGTCAGAGGGTCAGCACTGAGGGAGTGGCGCACTGTCACATGGTCAGTCCTGAGGGAGTGCCGCACTGTCAGAGGGTCAGTGCTGAGGGAGTGCTGCACTGTCAGAGAGTCAGTACTGAGGGAGTGCTGCACTGTCAGTGGGTCAGTACTAAGGGAGTGCCTCACTGTCAGAGGGTCAGCACTGAGGGAATGCTGCACTGTCAGAGGATCAGTACTGAGGGAGTGCTGCACTGTCAGAGGTTCAGTACTGAGGGAGTGCTGCACTGTCAGGGGGTCAGTACTGAGGGAGTGCTGCTTTGTCAGAGGTTCAGTACCGAGGGAGTGCTGCACTGTCAGAGGGTCAGTACTGAGGGAGAGCTGCACTGTCAGAGGGTCAGTACTGAGGGAGTGCCGCACTGTCAGAGGGTCAGTACTGAGGGAGTGCCGCACTATCAGAGGGTCAGTACTGCAGGAGTGCTGCACTGTCAGGGGGTCAGTACTGAGGGAGTGCTGCACTGTAATAGGGTCAATACTGAGGGAGCGCCGCACTGTCAGAAGGTCAGTACTGAGGGAGTGCTGCACTGTCAGAGGGTCAGTACTGAGGGAGCGCCGCACTGTCAGAGGGTCAGTACTGAGGGAGTGCTGCACTGTCAGAGGGTCAGTACTGAGGGAGCGCTGCACTGTCAGAGGGTCAGTACTGAGGGAGTGCTGCACTGTCAGATGGTCAGTGCTGAGGGAGTGCTGCACTGTCAGAGGGTCAGTACTGAGGGAGTGCCGCACTGTCAGAGGGTCAGTACTGAGGGAGTGCTGCACTGTCAGTGGGTCAGTACTGAGGGAGTGCTGCACTGTCAGATGGTCAGTGCTGAGGGAGTGCTGCACTGTCAGAGGGTCAGTACTGAGGGAGCGCCGCACTGTCAGAGGGTCAGTACTGAGGGAGTGCTGCACTGTCAGAGGGTCAGTACTGAGGGAGTGTCACACTGTCAGAGGGTCAATACTGAGGGAGTGCTGCACTGTCAGAGGGTCAGTACTGAGGGAGTGCCGCACTGTCAGAGGGTCAGTACTGAGGGAGCCCTACACTGTCAGAGGGTCAGTACTGAGGGAGTGCCTCACTGTCAGAGGGTCAGTACTGAGGGAGTGCCGCACTGTCAGAGGGTCAGTACTGAGGGAGTGCCGCACTGTCAGAGGGTCAGTACTGTGGGAGTGCCGCACTGTCAGAGGGTCAGTACTGAGGGAGTGCCGGACTGTTAGAGGGTCAGTTCTGAGGTAGTGCCGCACTGTCAGAGGGTCAGTACTGAGGGAGTGCCCCACTGTCAGAGGGTCAGTACTGAGGGAGTGCCGCACTGTCAGAGGGTCAGTACTGAGGGAGTGCCGCACTGTCAGAGGGTCAGTACTGAGGGAGTGCCGCACTGTCAGAGGGTCAGTCCTGAGGGAGTGCCGCACTGTCAGAGGGTCAGTACTGAGGGAGTGCTGCACTGTCAGAGGGTCAGTACTGAGGGAGTGCCGCACTGTCAGAGGGTCAGTACTGAGGGAGTGCCGCACTGTCAGAGGGTCAGTACTGAGGGAGTGCTGCACTGTCAGAGGGTCAGTACTGAGGGAGTGCTGCACTGTCAGAGGGTCAGTACTGAGGGAGTGCCGCACTGTCAGAGGGTCAGTACTGAGGGAGTGCCGCACTGTCAGAGGGTCAGTACTGAGGGAGTGCTGCACTGTCAGAGGGTCAGTACTGAGGGAGTGCTGCACTGTCAGAGGGTCAGTACTGAGGAGGTTGGGGAGAGATTTGAGTGATATGTATCAAATTGTGAGTGGCCTGGGAAGAATGGATGGGAAGGGAAGGGCCTGTTTACTTTAGCAGAGGGAGTCAGTGATTAGGGGGCATTGATTTAAAGTAATTGGTTGAAGGATTCAAGGGAAGCTGAGGAAAGAAATTTTGGGTATCTGCATCTCGCTGTCGAAAAGGGTGGTCGAAACTCAACTCATTTCGATGATGCCTAGATGTGCACCTGACATGCTACAGCCCAAATGCTGGAAAGTGGGATTAGGCTGGATGGCTCATTTTATGACTAGCAGACACGATGGCCTAAATGATATTGCACATTCAGTCAATGTTTGTATCTGTCAATGGCTTTTCCTACTCTCCCTATGATGGTGTCCACTCTCCAATCACTGGCCCTCACTGTGAACGTTGGGTGGTTGTTCTCTGGGCTAAATAACCTTATCCTGCATTTCACTGTCACTTTCTGTATATTCAATCAACCCTTTATTAATCTGCTCCTCGTAATTGTACAATAAATGCATTTGTGAGTGCCTGATGCCTCTTGACTTTGTAATATCTATTCAGATTCGGTAAATGTATAATCAGTGCCAATTAGATTTGAAAAATGTACCCTAATAGTTTGATCGTCATGTTGTAAAATGATTGTTTTCCATCACAGCCTGTAACCTTACCCTGGCCTTTCCATTGTTCCTGCCAATTTCTTTTGTAATATTCATGTCCCTGGATTAAAATCTATTTCTGATGGCCTTTTGCAATGCCCTAATGCTCATTGAATGTTCTCTCAAAGCTCAGCCTCTATAAACACCTTTCTCCTTTCATTCAGGAAGTTCAGAAAGAGATGTAACTAATCGTAGTCTCTTCCAAGGCTGGAGGGGGATCCCACATCATCAAAAGTATTTTTGAGTTTCTCCCATAAACTTATTTATGTTGACTGTAGCCCTGAAACTATTTGAAATGAATAGTTTGCTTAGATTTCCCAGGCCAGGTTGCGATGTCAGTTTACAGCTCAGTTGTGCAGTTAAGATGTTGTGAAGAATCCCATTGTTTACTGTGTGATTTATTTCACCGGTCCCATGGCTTCTGTGTTCATGATTAAGATGTTCATATTTCACCCATATTTTTAAATTGATCGTTGGCAAATTTCCCCCATTATCAGTTACAAATCTAGTTGCAGTTCCCATTCCAATTCCTGTCCATTAACTTATCCATAATTACCTTTTTGTCTTTAGGATGTATTACTGTTGACAGCATCCAGTTGCCATGAATGAGGGAGTGTAAGAGAAAAACATTTTAATCCTTATCCTATATCTTCAAATCCACTGCGCCAATTTCAATGATGTCTCTTGTTAATGAGAGACTCACTATGGGTTCTGATGGAGCCCTCCTACATTTTTACATATATCACATTTCTCTCTGTTCTCTCCTGTAAGTTTAGTATATTCACCATCCATTATCCCTGCATCCTTTAGTAGAATTTTGATCCTGTGATAAGATAAATGGGCAAAGTGCCTTTTTTTCTTTTAACTGCTACCTGTCTATTGATATAATTAACATTGTGGTTAGAAATGCCAGCACTTGTTAAGGGGGTGTGGTGAATGTACATCATGTAATTCACACTGTATAGTATTGCGTTCACACTGTATAGCATTGTGTCCTTGTGGGCTCTGTCTGTGAGCTGTTGCGCGGCTCTGCCCACAGGGGGAGATGAGGAGCTTGTACAGGGCTCCACCCTCGGCTCTGCCCATGTCTCTGCCCATGGCCCCTCCCACTACCGGAAGTATAAAGTGCTGCAGCCTTGTGAATCTGCCCTCAGTTCTTCTGGTCACAGACAGGCTCAGTTGTAAGTCTATTAAAACCACAGTTTACTTCCTATCGTGTCTCAAGTAAATTGATGATCACATCAGGGGGGTATAATAATGTCCATTCGTATTCCTTAACCCTACTCCAGTTTTTAATATTTAGAGGATCCAAGTAACAATTTAACCTTCCACTCCGTATGCTCTGCCTGTGAAGACAGCGCAACTGAATGAGTCCACAACTAGAACACCCATTACCCAACTGAAGCTTCTGGTGACTGTTATATTTGTAAATCGCTACAAAGAGCAAAAGTATTGAGATGCCACACACTTGGGTTTTCTTAAAGACAGGATGGAAGGTTTATTCTAGAGATGCAAGTCTAAGATAGACAATCTCTGCTGACATCACTATGGATCACATGACTTTCCACCAGCTAAGATGTATTACTTAAATGCATGACACCCCTCCCCTTTACTTCCTTAGTCCCTGTCGAGCACTATTCCAAACTTTAAACAACAGACCCAAATAACATGAGATACATTACTCTGTTACATTATTTCCTCTGATTACTGAGACGGCCTCACAAGTGGCCATCTATTTCTCTTGGGTTCTGGAATGTGGGCTCCTCAAGACCTTTGAAGTGTCTTTCTTTCTTCAGTAGGTGATACTTCCTGTGAAGGTACTTCAATCTCTGTCTCGTTAGTGTTGAAGATTCCTCGGAAACTGAAATAGCATCTGTGTTTGATCTCTGTTCAGAGTATCAATGCTTAGATCTTTCGATGGAAATACTTCCCGAGAAGTTTCAGAAATTTCACTTTGTGAAGCTCGTAGTTGGTCATTGTGACGTCGCCAAACTCTCATGCGTCTGGATGGTGTGTTATATTAGACCTGTTTGTGCTGCGATAACTGCAGGACCTATTTCTCATTGACAGTGTAGCTTCTTGCTGGCACTCGCTCTCCTTGAGTGAATACTCACTTTTTGTGGCTTTGTTCCCTCTGAGCAATCTGTGCGTGTTGCAGTTTGACATTCACTGAAGTATCAGGTCAAAAGGTCAAACTTTGTTCTTAGCTTTCTTTTGAAAAGCAGATTGCTGATGAACCCTGCCATTGTGTGTGTGGCGTTCAGTCAGCATCAAGAAGTTATTCACTCATCTTGACAATGTGGTCCTTGTGGTGAATGTAACTCCGTAATTCACACTGTATTGTATATACATGAGACCATGCATTTGTAAGCGCAGTTGCATTGCCCGACCACTAGGGGGAGTAGCGCTGGGAATGCTTAGGAGTTTGTACAGGGCTCCACCCTTGGCTCCGCCCATGACTCCTCGCCCTGTACTGCTGTATAAATACCAATGCTCAGAGCCAGTCGTTCAGTTCATCGAGAGTTCAACACGGAACAGGCTGGCTCTGTTGTAAGTAGATTAAAACCACTGTTCATATCTTAAAGCACGTGTCTAGTGAATGGATGGTTCCATCAGTCCTTTGATGCCTTGGTCGACCAATTCATTTATTGCAGGATGGTACAGAGCTGACTCGATGTGTTGTATCCCATATCCTTTTCAGAAGGATTCAAACTTTTGTAAAATGAACTGAGTTCCATATCACTTACGACCTGGGGCTGGTTTAGCTCACTAGGGGCTGGTTTAGCTCACTGAGCTCAATCGCTGGCTTTTAAAGCAGACCAAGCAGGCCAGCAGCACGGTTCGATTCCCGTACCAGCCTCCGCGGACAGGCGCCGGAATGTGGCAACTAGGGACTTTTCACAGCAACTTCATTGAAGCCTACTCGTGACAATAAGCCATTTTCATTCATTCATTCACCTGCTCCAGTCTCCCAAATCTTGCAAATGTTTCAACCAACTTCTCAATAGTTTGTCTGCTGTCATGGATTCCATAATCACTAATTCCGACCATTTAGAATGTGAATCCATAAATCACTCTGAACTTGTGTCCCTCAGTTGGACCAGCACAGTCCATGTGTATTCTCTGCCATGGCTGTGTTGGCCATTCCCATGGATGTAAGGGTTGCAGCAGTTGAGTGTTTCTTAGTTGTGCACAGGACTGACATTGCCCCACCTTCTCTTCGATTTGAGTATCTAATCCTGGCCACCAAAAATATCTACATGCCGGATCTTCCATCCTCACCACAGCAGGATGTCCCTCATGTAGTTGGTCAATGGTTTTATTATGGAAGCACGGAGGAATAATCACCCAGATTCTCTGTAATAAAACTCCATTTTGGACTGTCAACATAGATCTTGTTGCAATGTCGGGCTTGAGGTCTGGATTTTTACGATGTACGTCTGTCAGTTTTCCTTTAAGGATCATTTCCATAACCTTCCCCATCACTGGATCAGTTCTTGTGTGTCTCTGATGAAGCCACAGGTACATTATCATTGTGTGAGAAATGTAAGGATGTTGGTGAAATTGTCTTCAGCTTCTTGTTTGATTTGTAACAGCATCTTGACAACAGCATCATAAGAACATAACAACATGAACTAGGAGCAGGAGTAGGCCATCTGGCCCCTCGAGCCTGCTCCGCCATTCAATGAGATCATGGCTGATCTTTTGTGGACTCAGCTCCACTTTCCGGCCCAAACACCATAACCCTTAATCCCTTTATTCTTCAAAAAACTATCTATCTTTACCTTAAAAACATGTAATGAAGGAGCCTCAACTGCTTCACTGGACAAGGAATTCCATAGATTCACAACCCTTTGGGTGAAGAAGTTCCTCCTAAACTCAGTCCTAAAATCTACTTCCCCTTATTTTGAGGCTATGCCCCCTAGTTCTGCTGTCACCCACCAGTGGAAACAACCTGCCCGCATCTATCCTATCTATTCCCTTCATAATTTTAAATGTTTCTATAAGATCCCCTCTCATCCTTCTAAATTCCAACGTGTACAGTCCCAGTCTACTCAACCTCTCCTCATAATCCAACCCCTTCAGCTCTGGGATTAACCTAGTGAATGTCCTCTGCACACCCTCCAGTGCCAGTACGTCCTTTCTCAAGTAAGGAGACCAAAACTGAACACAATACTCCAGGTGTGGCCTCACTAACACCTTATACAGTTGCAACATAATCTCCCTAGTCTTAAACTCAATCCCTCTAGCAATGAAGGACAAAACTCCATTTGCCTTCTTAATCACCTGTTGCACTTGTAAACCAACCTTCTGTGACTCATGCACCTGCACACCCAAGTCTCTCTCAACAGCGGCATGCTTTAATATTTTATCGTTTAAATAATAATCCCGTTTGCTGTTATTCCTACCAAAATGGATAACCTCACATTTGTCAACATTGTATTCCATCTGCCAGACCCGAGCCCATTCACTTAACCTATCCAAATCCCTCTGCAGACTTCCAGTATCCTCTGCACTTTTTGCTTTACCACTCATCTTAGTGTCATCTGCAAACTTGGACACATTGCCCTTGGTCCCCAACTCCAAATCATCTATGTAAGTTGTGAATAATTGTGGGTCCAACACTGATCCTTGAGGGACACCACTAGCTACTGATTGCCAACCAGAGAAACACCCATTAATCCCCATTCTTTGCTTTCTATTAATTAACCAATCCTCTATCCATGCTACTACTTTACCCTTAATGCCATGCATCTTTATCTTATGCAGCAACCTTTTGTGTGGCACCTTGTCAAAGGCTTTCTGGAAATCCAGATATACCACATCCATCGGCTCCCCGTTATCTACTGCGCTGGTAATGTCCTCAAAAAATTCCACTAAATTAGTTAGGCATGACCTGCCCTTTATGAACCCATGCTGCGTCTGCCCAATAGGACAATTTCTATCCAGATGCCTCGCTATTTCGTCCTTGATGATAGATTCCAGCATCTTCCCTACTACCGAAGTTAAGCTCACTGGCCTATAATTTCCTGCTTTCTGCCTACCTCCATTTTTAAACAGTGGTGTCACGTTTGCTAATTTCCAATCCAGAGTCTAGTGAATTTCGGTAAATTATCACTAGTGCATATTGCAATTTCCTTAGCCATCTCTTTTAGCACTCTGGGATGCATTTCATCAGGGCCAGGAGACTTGTCTACCTTTAGCCCCATTAGCTTGCCCATCACTACCTCCTTAGTGATAACAATCCTCTCAAGGTCCTCACCTGTCATAGCCTCATTTCTATCAGTCGCTGGCATGTTATTTGAGTCTTCCACTGTGAAGACTGACCCAAAAAACCTATTCAGTTCCTCAGCCATTTCCTCATCTCCCATTATTAAAACTCCCTTCTCATCCTCTAAAGGACCAATATTTACCTTAGCCACTCTTTTTTGTTTTATATATTTGTAAAAACCTTTACTGTCTGTTTTTATATTCTGAGCAAGTTTACTCTCATACTCTATCTTACTCTTCTTTATAGCTTTTTTAGTAGCTTTCTGTTGCCCCCTAAAGATTTCCCAGTCCTCTAATCTCCCAGCAATCTTTGCCACTTTATATGCTTTTTCCTTCAATTTGATACTCTCCCTTATTTCCTTAGATATCCACGGTCGATTTTCCCTCTTTCTGCCATCCTTCTTTTTTGTTGGTATAAACCTTTGCTGAGCACTGTGAAAAATTGCTTGGAAGGTTCTCCACTGTTCCCCAACTGCTCCCAGTCTACCTTAGCTAGTTCTTCTCTCATCCCCTTGTAATCTCCTTTGTTTAAACACAAAACTCTAGTATTTGATTTTACTTTCTCACCCTCCATCTGTATTTTAAATTCCACCATATTGTGATCGCTCCTTCCGAGAGGATCCCTAACTATGAGATCATGAATCAATCCTGTCTCATTACACAGGACAAGATCTAGGACCGCTTGTTCCCTCGTAGGTTCCATTACATACTGTTCTAGGAAACTATCGCGGATACATTCTATAAACTCCTCCTCAAGGTTGCCTTGACCGACCTGGTTAAACCAATCGACATGTCGATTAAAATCCTCCATGATAACTGCTGTAGCATTTCTACATGCATCAGTTATTTCTTTGTTTATTGCCTGCCCCACCATAACGTTACTATTTGGTGGCCGATAGACTACTCCTATCAGTGACTTTTTCGCCTTACTATTCCTGATTTCCACCCAAATGGATTCAACCTTATCCTCCATAGCACCGATGTCATCCCTTACTATTGCCCGGATGTCATCCTTAAATAACAGAGCTACACCACCTCCTTTACCATCCACTCTGTCCTTCCGAATAGTTTGATACCCTCGGATATTTAACTCCCAGCATTCACTTGTTGTTCCAATTTACGATATTGAACATTGTAGGTGTATGGTGATAAAATCAAAGACCATCTCTGTAACCTACTAGCTTCTAAAGAAGGAATATCTTTATGTGGCCTGAAGATTATCGTTAAGGGTGCGTGATCTGTCAAGAGCGTAAAATTACACTATAACGATGAAACCTTCTTACTCTGAACATAATACTCAAAGACTCTTTTTCCAGCTGAGGATAACTCATTGCTGAGGTAGTAAGGGTTCATGAAGTGAATGTGATCAGTCCTTCCTCACCTGATGGTTTATGTGTGAGACAACTGTATCAACCCCATAGGGTGATGCATCGCAAGCAAGTTGTAACTTCAGCTTGAGATTGAAGTGAATCAATAGCTCTCACTTCTTTAAGGTTCCTTTTACCTCTTTACAAACACTTTACATTCTTTTGTCCAGTCCCATTCCTGTTTGGCCCATAGAAAAGTGAGTAATGGCTTCAATTGTATTGCTTGTAATAGTTTATTAATCCCAGAATGACCTCAGTTGCGTCACATTTTGAGGACGTGGTGCTTTGTTCATAATTTCATAAGTTCATAAGATATAGGAGTAGAATTAGGCCATTTGGCCCATCGAGTCTGCTCCGCCATTCTATCATGGCTGATATGTGCCTCATCTGCTCCCTACCATGTTACAGACTGGATGCAAAATGAGCCAAAGCATCTCCTTCCTGGGACACATGACCTAGGAGCGGGAATCGGCAATGTGGCCTCCCGAGCCTAACACCCTCAATGTGATCATGGCTGATCCCATCCTGGCCTCAACCCCACCATCCTGCCCGTTCTCCATAACCCTTCAACCCATTCGCAATTAAACATCTGTCTAACTCCTCCTTAAATTTACTCACTGTCCCAGCATTCACCGCACTCTGGGGTAGCAAATTCCACAGATTCATAACCCTTTGGGAGAAGTATTTCACCTCAAATCTGTTTTAAATTTGCCCCATATATCCTAAGATTATGACCTCTCATTTTAGAATGCCCCACAGAGGGGCATTTTTGTCATCTTTTTCAGTTCCTTATGCGAGCCACCTTCATCAGTGTTGTGACCCATGTCGTTTATGGATGTCTTGAAAAGTCACACTTTTCCTTTTTAACTCAGAGAGTATGATTTTGTACACATTGTAAAGGATATTATCGAGATAGCATTCCACCCCATTAAGCTGACTCAGGATTTTACCCATGGATCTCTGAAATTGAACAGGAACGGATGTTATCCCGAATGGAAATCCTCTATAATGAAACAGACCTTTGTGCGACAGGATTGTGAGTAGTGACTGTGGTTCTGCAGCAAGATTCATTTGTAAATATGCCTGTGATAGATTTATTTTACTAAATTTCTGCCCTCCAGAAAGTCCAGCAAATACGTCCTCAATCAGCGACACTTGATAATGATCTGCAGCAAGACCGTGTTTGTAGTTGTTTTTAACTCTCCACATATACTGACTGAGCTATCTGGTTTTAGTACAGGAACTATTAGTGTAGCCCAATCACAATGACTCCTGTTTGGATGGGTCTTTCTATTTCATTGACAACGTTTGGCCTGATTATGTATGGCTTTGAGACATTCTGACGTACTGTTTGGTTTATTATTGAGTTAGAATTCAAACCTGTTATTCAGCCCAGTGAGTTTTCAAACAGCTTTTTACACTTTTCCAAAAATCACTGTCAGTCGATCTTTGAATCAGCCAGTTGAGTCACCACTCCCCAGTTGAGTTTAATGAGTTTAACTTTTGCCAGCCATGCTGTACCAAATAAGGCAGGAAGGTTTCCCCAGACAGGCAATGGAGCAATGGAGGCAACTCCATTGTTTGTCCATTTACTTCCACTTCCATCATGTATCCTTTTTAGTGACACAGCCTCTTCTGTGTTTGTCTATCAGATAATATTTCATAGTTACAATGGCAGATATTTTAGCTTCTGGTTATAGATTGTCTCCGGTATTAATGAGACAACCGCACCCATATCCATGTCCATTTTGACTTGGTTACCATTAAGTTTGGGGAATACCCAGAAATGTTGTGGATTGTCCCATAGCGACAAGACATCCAGTTTCAGCTCTTGAAGTTGTTCTGGGACATCATCTCTAAAGGCATCTTGAGCTTCATCTATCATCTTGGGAGACAAGACTGGTAGGCTCAGATGTTTTATTTGTTTTACACATTTGCAAATCTCTTGCACTTGTTTTCTCTACTCCAGCATTCCGCCGCTAAGTGTCCAACTCGTGCACATCAATTACACGATTGTACCTTTGCAAACTTGTTTTTTGGCGGTCTGTTTTCATAAAATGCATCAATGGTGCCACCTTTGACCGACATTTTGTATACCTGCTCCCAGGGTCGATACTCTCTTCAGGTTTCCTCCCTCCCACTTTTTCACATGTATGAAGTGAGCAGCCTCCTAATCCACATTCAAAATGATTTTTTTTGCCTGGACTATTGTTTGTTTTATTCAGCAGCTGGTACAAATTTTGACAGACTTTTGAATCTCCGTTCCCGCAGCCGGTTTCCCTTTCCCAGTGCGCAGTCCCTGCACCTTAGAGTCTATCCACTTCCAACAAGCTTTTTATACAAACCTTTGTTCTGACTGACTCCCGGGTGTGCTTCATTTTTTATTTCAAACTGTTCTGCACCGTGGTTCTTTCCCTCGATTGATGTTTGAATCGTCTCAATCCGTCATGGGAATCTTCCCACTCCGTCCCGGGAATCTTCCCACTCCGTCCCGGGAATCTCCTCAATCAGGCCCAGGAATCTTCCCACTCCGTCCCGGGAATCTCCTCACTCCGTCCCGGGAATCTCCTCAATCAGTCCCAGGAATCTTCCCACTCCATCCCGGGAATCTCCTCACTCCGTCCCGGGAATCTCCTCAATCAGTCCCAGGAATCTTCCCACTCCGTCCCGGGAATCTCCTCACTCCGTCCCGGGAATCGCCTCAATCCGTCCCGGGAATCTCCTCACTCCATCCCGGGAATCTCCTCAATCAGTCCCAGGAATCTTCCCACTCCGTCCCGGGAATCTCCTCACTCCATCCCGGGAATCTCATCAATCCGTCCCGGGAATCTCCTCAGTCCATCCTGGGAAACTCCCCACTCCGTCCCGGGAATCTTCCCACTCCGTCCCAGGAATCTCCTCACTCCGTCCCGGGAATCTCCTCACTCCATCCCGGGAATCTTGCCACCCCGTCCCGGGAATCTCCTCACTCCGTCCCGGGAATCTTGCCACCCCGTCCCGGGAATCTCCTCACTCAATCCTGAGAATCTCCTCGCTCCGTGCCGGGAATCTCCTCAATCAGTCCCGCGAATCTCCTCGCTCCGTCCCGGGAATCTTGCCACCCCGTCCCGGGAATCTCCTCACTCAGTCCTGAGAATCTCCTCGCTCCGTCCCGGGAATCTCCTCAATCAGTCCCAGGAATCTCCTCACCGTCCCGGTAATCTCCTCACCCCGTCCCGGGAATCTCCTCACTCCGTCCCGGGAATCTTGCCACCCCGTCCCGGGAATCTCCTCACTCAATCCTGAGAATCTCCTCGCTCCGTGCCGGGAATCTCCTCAATCAGTCCCGCGAATCTCCTCGCTCCGTCCCGGGAATCTTGCCACCCCGTCCCGGGAATCTCCTCACTCAGTCCTGAGAATCTCCTCGCTCCGTCCCGGGAATCTCCTCAATCAGTCCCAGGAATCTCCTCACCGTCCCGGGAATCTTCCCACTCCGTCCCGGGAATCTCCTCAATCAGGCCCAGGAATCTTCCCACTCCGTCCCGGGAATCTCCTCACTCCGTCCCGGGAATCTCCTCAATCAGTCCCAGGAATCTTCCCACTCCATCCCGGGAATCTCCTCACTCCGTCCCGGGAATCTCCTCAATCAGTCCCAGGAATCTTCCCACTCCGTCCCGGGAATCTCCTCACTCCGTCCCGGGAATCGCCTCAATCCGTCCCGGGAATCTCCTCACTCCATCCCGGGAATCTCCTCAATCAGTCCCAGGAATCTTCCCACTCCGTCCCGGGAATCTCCTCACTCCATCCCGGGAATCTCATCAATCCGTCCCGGGAATCTCCTCAGTCCATCCTGGGAAACTCCCCACTCCGTCCCGGGAATCTTCCCACTCCGTCCCAGGAATCTCCTCACTCCGTCCCGGGAATCTCCTCACTCCATCCCGGGAATCTTGCCACCCCGTCCCGGGAATCTCCTCACTCCGTCCCGGGAATCTTGCCACCCCGTCCCGGGAATCTCCTCACTCAATCCTGAGAATCTCCTCGCTCCGTGCCGGGAATCTCCTCAATCAGTCCCGCGAATCTCCTCGCTCCGTCCCGGGAATCTTGCCACCCCGTCCCGGGAATCTCCTCACTCAGTCCTGAGAATCTCCTCGCTCCGTCCCGGGAATCTCCTCAATCAGTCCCAGGAATCTCCTCACCGTCCCGGTAATCTCCTCACTCCGTCCCGGGAATCTCCCCTCACTCCGTCCTGAGAATCTCCTCACTCCGTCCCGGGAATCTCCCCTCAATCAGTCCCAGGAATCTCCTCACCGTCCCGGGAATCTCCCCACTCCATCCCAAGCTGCTTAAATACAGACATTACTTAGACGCCTAACAGTGACCGTTACAGATCTTTCTGACTGATCAATATCATCTTTCCTTTTTGAACATTCCTTTTCATGTGTCATTTCAAAAAGTCTGTTATTCCCTCTTGGACAGTCATCCCAATATTTCCAGTCACATTCTCAAACAGCTGTTAACATTCCTGAGATTCATTTTTTTTCCATTGTTACCCAATTCCTGGTGTCTGTTATCAAAAGAGTTTGTTTTGTTAATGGTTTTTCTTTTACACCGTTTCTTGTGCCCCACATCTTAACAATCTCAAAATGCTGACGGCATTGAATCCTCCATCTGGCGTGTTTTCACTGAATGTTCAATTTGGAGGGTTTAAACTAATTCAGCAGGGGGTTGGGAACCTGAATTGTAGCTCCAGCATACAGGAGGTTGAGGGTAGTGAGGTCATGAGTAAGGTTTCAAGGTTGCAGGAGTGTACCGGCAGGAAGGAAGGTGGTTTACAGTGTGTCTACTTCAACGCCAGGAGCATCCGGAATAAGGTAGGTGAACTTGCGGCATTGGTTGGTACCTGGGACTTCGACGTTGTGGCCATTTCGGAGACATGGCTGGAGCAGGGACAGGAATGGTTGTTGCAGGTTGCGGGGTTTAGATATTTCAGTAAGCGTAGGGAAGGTGGTAAAAGAGGGAGAGGTGTGGCATTGTTCGTCAAGGACAGTATTACGGTGGCAGAAAGGACGTTTGATGAGGACTCGTCTACTGAGGTAGTATGGGCTGAGGTTAGAAACAGGAAAGGAGAGGTCACCCTGTTAGGGCTTTTCTATAGGCCTCCAAAAAGTTCCAGAGATATAGAGGAAAGGATTGCAAAGATGATTCTGGATAGGAGCGAAAGTAACAGGGTAGTTGTTATGGGGGACTTTAACTTTCCAAATATTGACTGGAAACGCTATAGTTCGAGTACTTTAGATGGGTCCTTTTTTGTCTAATGTGTGCAGGAGGGTTTCCTGACACAGTATGTAGATAGGCCAACAAGAGGCAGGGCCACATTGGATTTGGTACTGGATAATGAACCAGGACAGGTATTAGATTTGGAGGTAGGTGAGCACTTTGGTAATAGTGACAACAATTCAGTTACGTTTACTTTAGCGATGGAAAGGGATAGGTATAAACCGCAGGGCAAGAGTTATAGCTGGGGGAAAGGCAATTATGATGCGATGAGGCAAGAGTTAGGATGTATAGGATGGGGAAGGGAACTGCAGGGGATGGGTACAATGGAAATGTGGAGCTCGTTCAAGGAACAGCTACTGCGTGTCCTTGATAAGTATGTACCTGTCAGGCAGGGAGGAAGTGGTCGAGCGAGGGAACTGTGGTTTACTAAAGTAGTTGAATCACTTGTCAAGAGGAAGAAGGAGGCTTATGTAATGATGAGACGTGAAGGTTCAGTTAGAGCGCTCGAGAGTTACAAGTTAGCTAGGAAGGACCTAGAGAGCTAAGAAGAGCCAAGTGAGTACATGAGAAGTCTTTGGCAGGTAGGATCAAGGATAACCCTAAAGCTTTCTATAGGCATATCAGGAATAAAAGAATCACTCGGGCAAGAGTGGGGCCAATCAAGGACAGTAGTAGGAAGTTGTGCGTGGAGTCTGAGGAGATAGGAGAGGTGCTAAATGAATATTTTACGTCAGTATTCACACAGGAAAAAGACAATGTTGTCGAGGAGAATACTGAGATACAGGCTACTACACTAGAAGGGCTTGAATTTCATAAGGAGGAGGTGTTAGCAATTCTGGAAAGTGTGAAAATAGATACGTCCCTGGGCTGGATGGGATTTATCCTAGGATTCCCTGGGAAGCTAGGGAGAAGATTGCTGAGCATTTGGCTTTGATCTTTATGTCGTCACTGTCTACAAGAATAGTGCCGGAAGACTGGAGGATAGCAAATGGAATGAGTATAAGTTTCACTTACCCTGGTGGAGCGTGGCAGGTCATTAATTCCTTCCCTGCACTGCAGGGCAGTCCTTTTCTGGTGGTCATGGGCAATGACCTCTCTAGCGACCTCCTCCTAGGCTGACGTGGTCAGGTGGGAGGATCTTTGACTCCCATCCTGTGGAAAGAGGACCGTCCCCCTTTGCTGCCAGCCTGGAATCCCCAGGGAAGCCTCACTGAACCATGGAGCCAAGGGTTAGTTGTGTTTGGTCACCATGAAAATGCAGTGAGTGAACATCTGCCATTTAAATATGGAGCCATGGCCTTCCAGCCCACGTGGTAACAGCAGGGAACATGAATCACCCACCGCCTGCTCCATCATCAGAGCAAAGAAGCTCCTTGTTGATGAATCATTAATGATCTGAAAAGCGGAAAATCAGGCCCAGAAATCCACCCCATCAACAAATGGGAATCACTCTGACTCTGCCCTCCCCCCCCACCCCTGCACCCCCCCTGCACCCCCCCTACCCCTGCACCCCCCCCTACCCCTGCACCACCCCCCCCCCCCCCCCACCCCCAGCCAGCCACCTAAGGAAGTATTAAAAACATTAAAATGATCATTTCTGGAACCTCATTTATTGTCCATTTTGATATTATTGCATTGTTTCTGATGATCTCAAATTGCTCTTTGTATCGACGCTGCACTACATTCTATTAGTTTTGCTATTCTGTCTCTTTCTTGGGTCACTATTATGTTTGGAACCTGAGGCTAATATTACTTGATATGGTGTGAAATTTGGGAAACCAATATTAAAGTAATTCCTCATACTGTCATGATGGATAAAATTATAACCTGGAGACAATTTCATACAATCCAGGATATTTTAGCAGAGACATGGGTCTTTGGATCCATTGTTTCGACACTGATCTCAGCCTTTCAATTGGAGCTATCGATCCTGGTCCCATTTCTGTACTTCCTTCCCACTTTCTTTATTCCTCATTCTTAATTCTGAAACAATAAACAATTCCTTGTAAATGATATTAAAGTTGGTGCCTCAATAGCCATGACTAGAAGTCCACCCTGTTCTATCTGCCCTAAAGCAGGTATGTTCAAAGTGATATTGACATCCCAGGGAACAGGTACAGGAATTGAACCCACGCTGCTGGCCTTGTTCTGCATTGCAAGCCAGCTGTTTATACCACTGTGCTAAACCAGCTCTGCTTTAACTTTGGGCACACAATGCAGTTCGGAGTCATATTAGAAACATCTGCAGATTGGAATTGGTCCATCGGCGGTAGTTTGCTCATATTTGACTTAGAAGCATTTACCTTCTCAAACATTCACTCCCTCCACCACCGACAAACAGTAGCAACTGTGTCCCATCTACAAGATGCACTGCAGCAACTCACCAAGGTTCCTTAGGCAGCACCTTCCAAACCCACGACTACTATCATCTTGAAGGACAAGAGCAGCAGATACCTGGGAACCCCACCACCTGGAGGTTCCCCTCCAAGTCACTCACCATCCTGGCTTGGAATAATATCGGCCGTTCCTTCACTGTCGCTGGGTCAAAATCCTGTCGCTCCCTCCCTAACAGCACTGTGGGTGTACCTACACCTGAAGGACTGCAGTGGTTCACAAAGGCAGCTCACCCCCACCTTCTGAAGGGCAACGAGAGATGGGCAATAAATCCTGGCCTATCCTGTACTCATCCTATAAATTTATTTTTAAAAATTAACAATTTTGAATAAACCTAAGTCAGAAATCCAATTAAAGTCCATGTTTGAAATTTGTGAGATTTTGCCAACATCAGATGCTTCCATCTTGAAGCGAAAGATTCTAAAAACTGATTTTTAAAAAATCTGCTTCTTCCTTGCACTATATTAGACGGGCAGTGGATTTTGGGATCTGCTACTTGAGTTGAATTGAAAAATAAAATGAAAATCGCTTATTGTCACGGGTAGGCTTCAATGAAGTTACTGTAAAAAGCCCCTAGTCGCCACATTCCGGCGCCTGTTCGGGGAGGCTGGTACGGGAATCGAACCGTGCTGCTGGCCTGCCTTGGTCTGCTTTAAAAGCCAGCGATTTAGCCCTGTGAGCTAAAGCAGGGGGGAGTTGTTTGCTTTGCATTCACAAATGTATCTCAGATAATCGTTAAAAATTATAGCTTAGTATTTAAATCAAAATCCTGAACTGCATTCTTCGCTGCATCGAGAACTCCAGTGGCTAGCGGGGATTGCAATAAATCCTTTAATTCGGAGGTCTCTGGGGGGTCTGTTCAATTAGGAGGCGTCTGTTTAATTAGGAGGCGTCTGTTTAATTTGGGGGTCGCTGGGGGTGTCTGTTTAATTAGGGTGTCCCGGGGGATCGTTTAATTGGGGGGTCTGTTTAATTTGGGGGTCTCTGGGGAGGGTCTGTATAATTAGGGTGTCTCGGGAGAGGGTCTGTTTAATTGGGGGTTCTGATCGGTAGGACGTGGGGGTGGGGTATGCGGGTCTTGCATTGTGAGGTGGGGGTTGGGTGACCCTCCGATGGACTTTGAGTGAAACTCCCTCAAAGAGTAACCCCCTTGCCCATCGTGAGGGGCACCGCATCAGGGACCCGCTTGTCAGGACCTGCACCAATTATCTGCCAGAGGACCAGACAATCACAAGTTCCCGGATAATATGGTGCCCGGCCATCAATAGGGGCTACCAAGGGGCGGGCTTCTCCCGTTTCTGACGCCAGAGAATCCCTGTTGGTGCCAAAATCGGGGGCGGTGCCGCTTTCGCGATGATCTTCCCCCTCACGCACTCTGTCGGGATGGACTCAGGACGTTACCTGAGGCCCTCCCCAATGGGCCGAGTTCCCAGCGTGGGTCTCTCATGCTAGTTATTATCGGGAACCCGGAGTGGCGGATGTGGACTGAGTCCAACACCACCACAGTCGGTGGGGGGGGGGGAATCTGATCCGCGGGCGGGGGGCTTTGGCGGGAGCTGGGGGCACTGGTGGGGGGTGGTCCAGGGGTCACGGGCCTGGCCAAAGGGGGGCACTGGCGCCATGTTGCACGGCATGGCCGATGATGCTGCTGCTCTGCGCATGTGTGGCCACGGACCCGGCAATTCTCCAGCCGTATCCACAGCTAGAGCTACACGCTGTGTGCATGCTAGAGCTACACGCTGTATGCCTGCTAGAGCTACACGCTGTGTGCCTGTGGGAGCTACACGCTGCATGCCTGCTAGAGCTACACGCTGTGTGCCTGCGGGAGCTACACGCTGTGTGCCTGCTAGAGCTACACGCTGTATGCCTGCTAGAGCTACACGCTGCATGCCTGCTAGAGCTACAGGCTGCATGCCTGCTAGAGCTACACGCTGTATGCCTGCTAGAGCTACACGCTGCATGCCTGCTAGAGCTACAGGCTGCATGCCTGCTAGAGCTACACGCTGCATGCCTGCGGGAGCTACACGCTGCATGCCTGCGGGAGCTACACGCTGCATGCCTGCTAGAGCTACACGCTGCATGCCTGCTAGAGCTACACGCTGCATGCCTGCTAGAGCTACACGCTGCATGCCTGCGGGAGCTACACGCTGTGTGCCTGCGGGAGCTACACGCTGCATGCCTGCTAGAGCTACACGCTGCATGCCTGCGGGAGCTACACGCTGTGTGCCTGCGGGAGCTACACGCTGTGTGCATGCTAGAGCTACACGCTGCATGCCTGCGGGAGCTACACGCTGTGTGCCTGCGGGAGCTACACGCTGCATGCCTGCGGGAGCTACACGCTGTGTGCCTGCGGGAGCTACACGCTGTGTGCATGCTAGAGCTACACGCTGCATGCCTGCGGGAGCTACACGCTGTGTGCCTGCGGGAGCTACACGCTTCATGCCTGCGGGAGCTACACGCTGTGTGCCTGCGGGAGCTACACGCTGCATGCCTGCGGGAGCTACACGCTGTGTGCCTGCGGGAGCTACACGCTGCATGCCTGCGGGAGCTACACGCTGTGTGCCTGCTAGAGCTACACGCTGCATGCCTGCTAGAGCTACACGCTGCATGCCTGCGGGAGCTACACGCTGCATGCCTGCGGGAGCTACACGCTGCATGCCTGCTAGAGCTACACGCTGCATGCCTGCTAGAGCTACACGCTGCATGCCTGCTAGAGCTACACGCTGCATGCCTGCGGGAGCTACACGCTGTGTGCCTGCGGGAGCTACACGCTGCATGCCTGCTAGAGCTACACGCTGCATGCCTGCGGGAGCTACACGCTGTGTGCCTGCGGGAGCTACACGCTGTGTGCATGCTAGAGCTACACGCTGCATGCCTGCGGGAGCTACACGCTGTGTGCCTGCGGGAGCTACACGCTGCATGCCTGCGGGAGCTACACGCTGTGTGCCTGCGGGAGCTACACGCTGTGTGCATGCTAGAGCTACACGCTGCATGCCTGCGGGAGCTACACGCTGTGTGCCTGCGGGAGCTACACGCTGTGTGCCTGCGGGAGCTACACGCTGTGTGCATGCTAGAGCTACACGCTGCATGCCTGCGGGAGCTACACGCTGTGTGCCTGCGGGAGCTACACGCTGCATGCCTGCGGGAGCTACACGCTGTGTGCCTGCTAGAGCTACACGCTGCATGCCTGCTAGAGCTACACGCTGTGTGCCTGCTAGAGCTACAGGCTGCATGCCTGCTAGAGCTACACGCTGTGTGCCTGCTAGAGCTACACGCTGTGTGCCTGTGAGAGCTACACGCTAGATTCCTGCTAGAGCTACACGCTGTGTGCCTGCTAGAGCTACACGCTGTGTGCCTGCGGGAGCTACACGCTGCATGCCTGCGGGAGCTACACGCTGTGTGCCTGCTAGAGCTACACGCTGCATGCCTGCTTGAGCTACAGGCTGCATGCCTGCTAGAGCTACACGCTGTGTGCCTGCGGGAGCTACACGCTGCATGCCTGCTAGAGCTACACGCTGTGTGCCTGCGGGAGCTACACGCTGTGTGCCTGCTAGAGCTACACGCTGTGTGCCTGCTAGAGCTACACGCTGCATGCCTGCTAGAGCTGCACGCTGCATGCCTGCTAGAGCTACACGCTGTGTGCCTGCGGGAGCTACACGCTGCATGCCTGCTAGAGCTACACGCTGCATGCCTGCTAGAGCTACACGCTGTGTGCCTGCGGCAGCTACACGCTGCATGCCTGCTAGAGCTACACGCTGCATGCCTGCTAGAGCTACACGCTGCATGCCTGCTAGAGCTACACGCTGCATGCCTGCTAGAGCTACACGCTGTGTGCCTGCTAGAGCTACACGCTGCATGCCTGCTAGAGCTACACGCTGCGTGCCTGCTAGAGCTACACGCTGTGTGCCTGCTAGAGCTACACGCTGTGTGCCTGCTAGAGCTACACGCTGCATGCCTGCTAGAGCTACACGCTGTGTGCCTGCTAGAGCTACACGCTGTGTGCCTGCGGGAGCTACACGCTGCATGCCTGCGGGAGCTACACGCTGTGTGCCTGCTAGAGCTACACGCTGTGTGCCTGCTAGAGCTACACGCTGTGTGCCTGCTAGAGCTACACGCTGCATGCCTGCGGGAGCTACACGCTGCATGCCTGCGGGAGCTACACGCTGCATGCCTGCTAGAGCTACACGCTGTGTGCCTGCTAGAGCTACACGCTGTGTGCCTGCGGGAGCTACACGCTGCATGCCTGCGGGAGCTACAGGCTGCATGCCTGCAAGAGCTACACGCTGCATGCCTGCTAGAGCTACACGCTGTGTGCCTGCGGGAGCTACACGCTGCGTGCCGGCTAGAGCTACACGCTGCATGCCTGCTAGAGCTACACGCTGCATGCCTGCTAGAGCTACACGCTGCATGCCTGCTAGAGCTACACGCTGTGTGCCTGCGGGAGCTATACGCTGCATGCCTGCGGGAGCTACACGCTGCATGCCTGCTAGAGCTACACGCTGCATGCCTGCTAGAGCTACACGCTGCATGCCTGCGGGATCTACACGCTGCGTGCCTGCGGGAGCTACACGCAGCATGCCTGCTAGAGCTACACGCTGCATGCCTGCTAGAGCTACACGCTGCATGCCTGCTAGAGCTACACGCTGTGTGCCTGCTAGAGCTACAGGCTGCATGCCTGCTAGAGCTACACGCTGCACGCCTGCTAGAGCTACACGCTGCATGCCTGCTAGAGCTACATGCTGTGTGCCTGCGGGAGCTACACGCTGTGTGCCTGCTAGAGCTACATGCTGTGTGCCTGCGGGAGCTACACGCTGCATGCCTGCTAGAGCTACACGCTGCATGCCTGCTAGAGCTACACGCTGTGTGCCTGCTAGAGCTACAGGCTGCATGCCTGCTAGAGCTACACGCTGCATGCCTGCTAGAGCTACACGCTGCATGCCTGCTAGAGCTACATGCTGTGTGCCTGCGGGAGCTACACGCTGTGTGCCTGCTAGAGCTACATGCTGTGTGCCTGCGGGAGCTACACGCTGCATGCCTGCTAGAGCTACACGCTGCATGCCTGCTAGAGCTACACGCTGCATGCCTGCGGGAGCTACACGCTGTGTGCCTGCGGGAGCTACACGCTGCATGCCTGCTAGAGCTACACGCTGTGTGCCTGCGGGAGCTACACGCTGCATGCCTGCTAGAGCTACACACTGCATGCCTGCTAGAGCTACACGCTGTGTGCCTGCTAGAGCTACACGCTGCATGCCTGCGGGGGCTACACGCTGCATGCCTGCGGGAGCTACACGCTGCATGCCTGCTAGAGCTACACGCTGTGTGCCTGCTAGAGCTACACGCTGTGTGCCTGCGGGAGCTACACGCTGCATGCCTGCTAGAGCTACACGCTGTGTGCCTGCTAGAGCTACATGCTGCATGCCTGCTAGAGCTACACGCTGTGTGCCTGCGGGAGCTACACGCTGCATGCCTGCTAGAGCTACACACTGTGTGCCTGCGGGAGCTACACGCTGCATGCCTGCTAGAGCTACACGCTGCATGCCTGCTAGAGCTACACGCTGCATGCCTGCTAGAGCTACACGCTGCATGCCTGCTAGAGCTACAAGCTGTGTGCCTGCGGGAGCTACACGCTGCATGCCTGCTAGAGCTACACGCTGCATGCCTGCTAGAGCTACACGCTGCATGCCTGCTAGAGCTACACGCTGCGTGCCTGCTAGAGCTACACGCTGCATGCCTGCTAGAGTTACACGCTGCGTGCCTGCTAGAGCTACACGCTGCATGCCTGCTAGAGCTACACGCTGCGTGCCTGCTAGAGCTACACGCTGCATGCCTGCTAGAGCTACACGCTGTGTGCCTGCTAGAGCTACACTCTGTGTGCCTGCGGGAGCTACATGCTGCATGCCTGCTAGAGCTACACGCTGCATGCCTGCTAGAGCTACACGCTGCATGCCTGCTAGAGCTACACGCTGTGTGCCTGCTAGAGCTACACGCTGTGTGCCTGCTAGAGCTACACTCTGTGTGCCTGCTAGAGCTACACGCTGCATGCCTGCGGGAGCTACACGCTGCATGCCTGCTAGAGCTACACACTGTGTGCCTGCGGGAGCTACACGCTGCATGCCTGCTAGAGCTACACGCTGTGTGCCTGCGGGAGCTACACGCTGCATGCCTGCTAGAGCTACACGCTGCATGCCTGCTAGAGCTACACGCTGCATGCCTGCTAGAGCTACACGCTGCATGCCTGCTAGAGCTGCACGCTGTGTGCCTGCGGGAGCTACACGCTGCATGCCTGCTAGAGCTACACGCTGTGTGCCTGCTAGAGCTACACGCTGTGTGCCTGCTAGAGCTACACGCTGCATGCCTGCGGGAGCTACACGCTGCATGCCTGCGGGAGCTACACGCTGCATGCCTGCTAGAGCTACACGCTGCATGCCTGCTAGAGCTACACGCTGTGTGCCTGCTAGAGCTACACTCTGTGTGCCTGCTAGAGCTACACGCTGCATGCCTGCGGGAGCTACACGCTGCATGCCTGCGGGAGCTACACGCTGCATGCCTGCGGGAGCTACACGCTGCATGCCTGCTAGAGCTACACGCTGTGTGCCTGCTAGATCTACACGCTGCATGCCTGCTAGAGCTACAGGCTGCATGCCTGCTAGAGCTACACGCTGTGTGCCTGCTAAAGCTACACGCTGTGTGCCTGCTAGAGCTACACGCTGCATGCCTGCGGGAGCTACACGCTGCATGCCTGCGGGAGCTACACGCTGCATGCCTGCTAGAGCTACATGCTGCATGCCTGCTAGAGCTACACTCTGTGTGCCTGCGGGAGCTACACGCTGCATGCCTGCTAGAGCTACACGCTGCATGCCTGCTAGAGCTACACGCTGCATGCCTGCGGGAGCTACACGCTGTGTGCCTGCGGGAGCTACACGCTGCATGCCTGCGGGAGCTACACGCTGCATGCCTGCTAGAGCTACACGCTGTGTGCCTGCTAGAGCTACACGCTGTGTGCCTGCTAGAGCTACACGCTGCATGCCTGCTAGAGCTACACGCTGCATGCCTGCTAGAGCTACACGCTGCATGCCTGCGGGAGCTACACGCTGCGTGCCTGCTAGAACTACACGCTGTGTGCCTGCTAGAGCTACACGCTGCATGCCTGCTAGAGCTACACGCTGCATGCCTGCTAGAGCTACACGCTGCGTGCCTGCGGGAGCTACAGGCTGTGTGCCTGCGGGAGCTACACGCTGCATGCCTGCTAGAGCTACACGCTGCATGCCTGCTAGAGCTACACGCTGCGTGCCTGCGGGAGCTACAGGCTGTGTGCCTGCTAGAGCTACACGCTGTGTGCCTGCTAGAGCTACACGCTGTGTGCCTGCGGGAGCTACACGCTGCATGCCTGCTAGAGCTACACGCTGCATGCCTGCTAGAGCTACACGCTGCATGCCTGCGGGAGCTACAGGCAGTGTGCCTGCTAGAGCTACACGCTGTGTGCCTGCTAGAGCTACACGCTGCATTCCTGCGGGAGCTACACGCTGCATGCCTGCTAGAGCTACACGCTGCATGCCTGCTAGAGCTACACGCTGTGTGCCTACTAGAGCTACACTCTGTGTGCCTGCGGGAGCTACACGCTGCATGCCTGCTAGAGCTACACGCTGCATGCCTGCTAGAGCTACACGCTGTGCGCCTGCGGGAGCTACACGCTGCATGCCTGCTAGAGCTACAGGCTGTGTGCCTGCGGGAGCTACACGCTGTGTGCCTGCTAGAGCTACACGCTGCATACCTGCTAGAGCTACACGCTGTGTGCCTGCTAGAGCTACACGCTGCATGCCTGCTAGAGCTACACGCTGTGTGCCTGCGGGAGCTACACGCTGTGTGCCTGCTAGAGCTACACGCTGCGTGCCTGCGGGAGCTACACGCTGCATGCCTGCTAGAGCTACATGCTGCATGCCTGCGGGAGCTACACGCTGTGTGCCTGCTAGAGCTACACGCTGCATGCCTGCTAGAGCTACACGCTGCATGCCTGCTAGAGCTACACGCTGCATGCCTGCTAGAGCTACAAGCTGTGTGCCTGCGGGAGCTACACGCTGCATGCCTGCTAGAGCTACACGCTGCATGCCTGCTAGAGCTACACGCTGCATGCCTGCTAGAGCTACACGCTGCATGCCTGCTAGAGCTACACGCTGCGTGCCTGCTAGAGCTGCACGCTGCATGCCTGCTAGAGCTACACGCTGCGTGCCTGCTAGAGCTACACGCTGCATGCCTGCTAGAGCTACACGCTGTGTGCCTGCTAGAGCTACACGCTGTGTGCCTGCTAGAGCTACACGCTGCATGCCTGCGGGAGCTACACGCTGTGTGCCTGCTAGAGCTACACGCTGCATGCCTGCGGGAGCTACACTCTGTGTGCCTGCTAGAGCTACACGCTGTGTGCCTGCGGGAGCTACACGCTGTGTGCCTGCGGGAGCTACACGCTGTGTGCCTGCTAGAGCTACACGCTGCATGCCTGCTAGAGCTACACGCTGCGTGCCTGCGGGAGCTACACGCTGCATGCCTGCGGGAGCTACACGCTGCATGCCTGCTAGAGCTACACGCTGTGTGCCTGCTAGAGCTACACGCTGCATGCCTGCTAGAGCTACACGCTGCATGCCTGCTAGAGCTGCACGCTGTGTGCCTGCGGGAGCTACATGCTGTGTGCCTGTGGGAGCTACACGCTGTGTGCCTGCGGGAGCTACACGCTGCATGCCTGCTAGAGCTACACGCTGCATGCCTGCTAGAGCTACACGCTGCATGCCTGCTAGAGCTACACGCTGCATGCCTGCTAGAGCTACACGCTGCATGCCTGCGGGAGCTACACGCTGCATGCCTGCGGGAGCTACACGCTGCATGCCTGCTAGAGCTACACGCTGTGTGCCTGCTAGAGCTACACGCTGTGTGCCTGTGGGAGCTACACGCTGTGTGCCTGCTAGAGCTACACGCTGTGTGCCTGCTAGAGCTACACTCTGTGTGCCTGCTAGAGCTACACGCTGCATGCCTGCGGGAGCTACACGCTGTGTGCCTGCTAGAGCTACACGCTGCATGCCTGCGGGATCTACACGCTGTGTGTCTGCTAGAGCTACACGCTGCATGCCTGCTAGAGCTACACGCTGCATGCCTGCTAGAGCTACACGCTGCATGCCTGCGGGAGCTACACGCTGTGTGCCTGCTAGAGCTACACGCTGTGTGCCTGCGGGAGCTACACGCTGCATGCCTGCTAGAGCTACACGCTGCATGCCTGCTAGAGCTACACGCTGCATGCCTGCTAGAGCTACACGCTGTGTGCCTGCTAGAGCTACACTCTGTGTGCCTGCGAGAGCTACACGCTGCATGCCTGCTAGAGCTACACGCTGCATGCCTGCTAGAGCTACACGCTGCATGCCTGCTAGAGCTACACGCTGCATGCCTGCTAGAGCTACACGCTGCATGCCTGCGGGAGCTACACGCTGTGTGCCTGCGGGAGCTACACGCTGTGTGCCTGCGGGAGCTACACGCTGCATGCCTGCTAGAGCTACACGCTGCATGCCTGCTAGAGCTACACGCTGCATGCCTGCGGGAGCTACAGGCTGTGTGCCTGCGGAAGCTACACGCTGTGTGCCTGCTAGAGCTACATGCTGCATGCCTGCGGGAGCTACACGCTGTGTGCCTGCGGGAGCTACACGCTGCATGCCTGCTAGAGCTACACGCTGCATGCCTGCTAGAGCTACACGCTGCATGCCTGCTAGAGCTACACGCTGTGTGCCTGCGGGAGCTACAGGCTGCATGCATGCTAGAGCTACACGTTGCATGCCTGCGGGAGCTACACGCTGCATGCCTGCGGGAGCTACACGCTGTGTGCCTGCGGGAGCTACACGCTGCATGCCTGCTAGAGCTACACGCTGTGTGCCTGCGGGAGCTACACGCTGTGTGCCTGCTAGAGCTACACACTGCATGCCTGCTAGAGCTACACGCTGCATGCCTGCTAGAGCTACACGCTGCATGCCTGCTAGAGCTACACACTGTGTGCCTGCGGGAGCTACACGCTGCGTGCCTGCTAGAGCTACACGCTGTGTGCCTGCTAGAGCTACACGCTGCATGCCTGCTAGAGCTACACGCTGCATGCCTGCGGGAGCTACACGCTGTGTGCCTGCTAGAGCTACACGCTGTGTGCCTGCGGGAGCTACACGCTGTGTGCCTGCTAGAGCTACACGCTGCGTGCCTGCTAGAGCTACACGCTGTGTGCCTGCTAGAGCTACACGCTGTGTGCCTGCTAGAGCTACACGCTGCATGCCTGCGGGAGCTACACACTGTGTGCTTTCTAGAGCTACACGCTGCATGCCTGCTAGAGCTACACGCTGCATGCCTGCTAGAGCTACATGCTGCATGCCTGCTAGAGCTACACGCTGTGTGCCTGCTAGAGCTACACGCTGCATGCCTGCTAGAGCTACACGCTGCATGCCTGCTAGAGCTACACGCTGCATGCGTGCTAGAGCTACACGCTGCATGCCTGCTAGAGCTACACGCTGTGTGCCTGCTAGAGCTACACGCTGCATGCCTGCTAGAGCTACATGCTGCATGCCTGCGGGAGCTACACGCTGTGTGCCTGCTAGAGCTACACTCTGTGTGCCTGCGGGAGCTACACGCTGCATGCCTGCGGGAGCTACACGCTGCATGCCTGCTAGAGCTACACGCTGTGTGCCTGCTAGAGCTACACGCTGTGTGCCTGTGGGAGCTACACGCTGTGTGCCTGCTAGAGCTACACGCTGTGTGCCTGCTAGAGCTACACTCTGTGTGCCTGCTAGAGCTACACGCTGCATGCCTGCGGGAGCTACACGCTGTGTGCCTGCTAGAGCTACACGCTGCATGCCTGCGGGATCTACACGCTGTGTGTCTGCTAGAGCTACACGCTGCATGCCTGCTAGAGCTACACGCTGCATGCCTGCTAGAGCTACACGCTGCATGCCTGCGGGAGCTACACGCTGTGTGCCTGCTAGAGCTACACGCTGTGTGCCTGCGGGAGCTACACGCTGCATGCCTGCTAGAGCTACACGCTGCATGCCTGCTAGAGCTACACGCTGCATGCCTGCTAGAGCTACACGCTGTGTGCCTGCTAGAGCTACACTCTGTGTGCCTGCGGGAGCTACACGCTGCATGCCTGCTAGAGCTACACGCTGCATGCCTGCTAGAGCTACACGCTGCATGCCTGCTAGAGCTACACGCTGCATGCCTGCTAGAGCTACACGCTGCATGCCTGCGGGAGCTACACGCTGTGTGCCTGCGGGAGCTACACGCTGTGTGCCTGCGGGAGCTACACGCTGCATGCCTGCTAGAGCTACACGCTGCATGCCTGCTAGAGCTACACGCTGCATGCCTGCGGGAGCTACAGGCTGTGTGCCTGCGGAAGCTACACGCTGTGTGCCTGCTAGAGCTACATGCTGCATGCCTGCGGGAGCTACACGCTGTGTGCCTGCGGGAGCTACACGCTGCATGCCTGCTAGAGCTACACGCTGCATGCCTGCTAGAGCTACACGCTGCATGCCTGCTAGAGCTACACGCTGTGTGCCTGCGGGAGCTACAGGCTGCATGCATGCTAGAGCTACACGTTGCATGCCTGCGGGAGCTACACGCTGCATGCCTGCGGGAGCTACACGCTGTGTGCCTGCGGGAGCTACACGCTGCATGCCTGCTAGAGCTACACGCTGTGTGCCTGCGGGAGCTACACGCTGTGTGCCTGCTAGAGCTCCACACTGCATGCCTGCTAGAGCTACACGCTGCATGCCTGCGAGAGCTACACGCTGCATGCCTGCTAGAGCTACACGCTGTGTGCCTGCGGGAGCTACACGCTGCGTGCCTGCTAGAGCTACACGCTGTGTGCCTGCTAGAGCTACACGCTGCATGCCTGCTAGAGCTACACGCTGCATGCCTGCGGGAGCTACACGCTGTGTGCCTGCTAGAGCTACACGCTGTGTGCCTGCGGGAGCTACACGCTGTGTGCCTGCTAGAGCTACACGCTGCGTGCCTGCTAGAGCTACACGCTGTGTGCCTGCTAGAGCTACACGCTGTGTGCCTGCTAGAGCTACACGCTGCATGCCTGCGGGAGCTACACGCTGTGTGCTTTCTAGAGCTACACGCTGCATGCCTGCTAGAGCTACACGCTGCATGCCTGCTAGAGCTACATGCTGCATGCCTGCTAGAGCTACACGCTGTGTGCCTGCTAGAGCTACACGCTGCATGCCTGCTAGAGCTACACGCTGCATGCCTGCTAGAGCTACACGCTGCATGCCTGCTAGAGCTACACGCTGCATGCCTGCTAGAGCTACACGCTGTGTGCCTGCTAGAGCTACACGCTGCATGCCTGCTAGAGCTACATGCTGCATGCCTGCTAGAGCTACACGCTGCATGCCTGCGGGAGCTACACGCTGTGTGCCTGCTAGAGCTACACTCTGTGTGCCTGCGGGAGCTACACGCTGCATGCCTGCTAGAGCTACACGCTGCATGCCTGCTAGAGCTACACGCTGCATGCCTGCTAGAGCTACATGCTGCATGCCTGCTAGAGCTACACGCTGCATGCCTGCTAGAGCTACACGCTGTGTGCCTGCTAGAGCTACACGCTGCATGCCTGCGGGAGCTACACGCTGTGTGCCTGCTAGAGCTACACGCTCCATGCCTGCGGGAGCTACACGCTGCATGCCTGCGGGAGCTACACGCTGCATGCCTGCTAGAGCTACACGCTGCATGCCTGCTAGAGCTACACGCTGCATGCCTGCTAGAGCTACACGCTGCATGCCTGCTAGAGCTACACGCTGCGTGCCTGCTAGAGCTACACGCTGCATGCCTGCTAGAGCTACACGCTGCATGCCTGCGGGAGCTACACGCTGTGTGCCTGCTAGAGCTACACGCTGTGTGCCTGCTAGAGCTACACGCTGCATGCCTGCTAGAGCTACACGCTGCATGCCTGCGGGAGCTACACGCTGCATGCCTGCGGGAGCTACACGCTGCATGCCTGCTAGAGCTACACGCTGCATGCCTGCGGGAGCTACACGCTGCATGCCTGCGGGAGCTACACGCTGTGTGCCTGCTAGAGCTACACGCTGCATGCCTGCTAGAGCTACACGCTGTGTGCCTGCGGGAGCTACACGCTGCATGCCTGCTAGAGCTACACGCTGTGTGCCTGCGGGAGCTACACGCTGTGTGCCTGCTAGAGCTACACGCTGTGTGCCTGCGGGAGCTACACGCTGTGTGCCTGCGGGAGCTACACGCTGCATGCCTGCTAGAGCTACACGCTGCATGCCTGCTAGAGCTACACGCTGTGTGCCTGCTAGAGCTACACGCTGTGTGCCTGCGGGAGCTACACGCTGTGTGCCTGCGGGAGCTACACGCTGCATGCCTGCTAGAGCTACACGCTGCATGCCTGCGGGAGCTACACGCTGTGTGCCTGCTAGAGCTACACGCTGTGTGCCTGCGGGAGCTACACGCTGTGTGCCTGCTAGAGCTACACGCTGCGTGCCTGCTAGAGCTACACGCTGTGTGCCTGCTAGAGCTACACGCTGTGTGCCTGCTAGAGCTACACGCTGCATGCCTGCGGGAGCTACACACTGTGTGCTTTCTAGAGCTACACGCTGCATGCCTGCTAGAGCTACACGCTGCATGCCTGCTAGAGCTACATGCTGCATGCCTGCTAGAGCTACACGCTGTGTGCCTGCTAGAGCTACACGCTGCATGCCTGCTAGAGCTACACGCTGCATGCCTGCTAGAGCTACACGCTGCATGCCTGCTAGAGCTACACGCTGCATGCCTGCTAGAGCTACACGCTGTGTGCCTGCTAGAGCTACACGCTGCATGCCTGCTAGAGCTACATGCTGCATGCCTGCTAGAGCTACACGCTGCATGCCTGCGGGAGCTACACGCTGTGTGCCTGCTAGAGCTACACTCTGTGTGCCTGCGGGAGCTACACGCTGCATGCCTGCTAGAGCTACACGCTGCATGCCTGCTAGAGCTACACGCTGCATGCCTGCTAGAGCTACATGCTGCATGCCTGCTAGAGCTACACGCTGCATGCCTGCTAGAGCTACACGCTGTGTGCCTGCTAGAGCTACACGCTGCATGCCTGCGGGAGCTACACGCTGTGTGCCTGCTAGAGCTACACGCTCCATGCCTGCGGGAGCTACACGCTGCATGCCTGCGGGAGCTACACGCTGCATGCCTGCTAGAGCTACACGCTGCATGCCTGCTAGAGCTACACGCTGCATGCCTGCTAGAGCTACACGCTGCATGCCTGCTAGAGCTACACGCTGCGTGCCTGCTAGAGCTACACGCTGCATGCCTGCTAGAGCTACACGCTGCATGCCTGCGGGAGCTACACGCTGTGTGCCTGCTAGAGCTACACGCTGTGTGCCTGCTAGAGCTACACGCTGCATGCCTGCGGGAGCTACACGCTGCATGCCTGCGGGAGCTACACGCTGCATGCCTGCGGGAGCTACACGCTGTGTGCCTGCTAGAGCTACACGCTGCATGCCTGCTAGAGCTACACGCTGTGTGCCTGCGGGAGCTACACGCTGCATGCCTGCGGGAGCTACACGCTGTGTGCCTGCTAGAGCTACACGCTGTGTGCCTGCGGGAGCTACACGCTGTGTGCCTGCTAGAGCTACACGCTGTGTGCCTGCGGGAGCTACACGCTGTGTGCCTGCGGGAGCTACACGCTGCATGCCTGCTAGAGCTACACGCTGCATGCCTGCTAGAGCTACACGCTGTGTGCCTGCTAGAGCTACACGCTGTGTGCCTGCGGGAGCTACACGCTGTGTGCCTGCGGGAGCTACACGCTGCATGCCTGCTAGAGCTACACGCTGCATGCCTGCTAGAGCTACACGCTGTGTGCCTGCTAGAGCTACACGCTGCATGCCTGCTAGAGCTACACGCTGCATGCCTGCTAGAGCTACACGCTGCATGCCTGCTAGAGCTACACGCTGCATGCCTGCTAGAGCTACACGCTGTGTGCCTGCTAGAGCTACACGCTGTGTGCCTGCTAGAGCTACACGCTGTGTGCCTGCTAGAGCTACACGCTGCATGCCTGCTAGAGCTACACGCTGCATGCCTGCTAGAGCTACACGCTGTGTGCCTGCGGGAGCTACACGCTGTGTGCCTGCGGGAGCTACACGCTGCATGCCTGCTAGAGCTACACGCTGCATGCCTGCGGGAGCTACACGCTGCATGCCTGCTAGAGCTACACGCTGTGTGCCTGCTAGAGCTACACGCTGCATGCCTGCTAGAGCTACACGCTGTGTGCCTGCTAGAGCTACACGCTGCGTGCCTGCTAGAGCTACACGCTGTGTGCCTGCTGGAGCTACACGCTGTGTGCCTGCGGGAGCTACACGCTGTGTGCCTGCTAGAGCTACACTCTGTGTGCCTGTTAGCCCCCACCAGGTGGGGGATTGATGTCCGTATTGCGCCATTATTTAGGTTATAAAACGCCATCGTTCCCATGCCGATGTCAGGACGTCTCCCAATGCAGCCCCTTGATTCCATTCCAGTGGGGGACCAAGCTTCAGAAACAGACTGGCGCCGGATTCTCCGCCCCAACAGGAACTCGTGCCTGATGAGAATCCAGCCCGGTAGATATCTCAGGAAGTATTTCAATATAAGTACATTTTTAACCTGCAACATTCCAACTGAATTTAAAAATCCATTCCTGAAGACTTTGTCAATGTGCCATACTCTCTGGAATTTCAACCTTTGCTTTGTCATAGATTAGAATAATTTAATGGCTTCTTGGACAGTGTGTACCACTTCTGTCAAATACTTTATAAGGATCCAGCTTCATTGTGATCATAACTTCGGAACTCTGAAGCAACCATGAATAGGCCCTGGAGCTATTCCCACCGGGTGACACGAGGAATGAATCGGACAACATTCTCTGGGTCTACTCATATCCATGTCCACTGATGGTTTGTGTGGTGTAAAACCCGTGCTAAATAAACACAATGTATTAAGAATGATGGAAATCAGAATGCAGCCTTTGAAAATCCAAACCAGGCTGAAGATTAAGACAACAGGTGAGATAAAATGTCTCAATGGATTTAGATAAAAGCAGAAGTTTAAATCCAATTAATATAAAAATAAAGCATTTACATGTTTTTGAATAAAGGAATAATTCTGACACAGTAAACAAGATTTTTTTAATATATACTCTTTTTAAAAGTCAATATTGGTTAGCATCGTGCAATTTAAACAAAGACAGTGTACATGTCAGCGGTATATAATACTCAGTACAATAAGCATACCAACAAGCTGCTTATATTTCATTCAATTACAGAGAAAAACAATGCCAAGGGACAATATAATCCAGCTCTCTGATGAACATACGATTTATAAATAATCACTGTATTCATAGTTTTTCATTTCATAAATTAAAGAACAGAATGACACAAGTTCGGCACTTGATGAGAATTAAGGTGCACCAGAATTCATCTTACAGCACACGAGGAGACATTTGATCCTTTCAGCCTATACTGGGACTTTGAAATAGCTAATCTATTACTCTCTCTCACTTGGCTTTTTCTCCATGGTCCTGCATTTTCAAGTATATGTCTAAATCTATTTTGAAAGTTCCAAATGAATCAGGCCATGCATTCGACACCATAACAGCCATGTCTGTGAAAGCATTCTCCTCATTTACCCTCCAGTTCTTTTGCAAATTAAACTTGTATTTTCTGGTTACCCATCCTCTGCTGCCATTCAAAACAGTTTCACCTCATTTACTCCATCAAACCCTTCCCAAGTTTGAACAGCTCTATTAAATATCCTTTTAAACTTCCCCGCTCAAAGGAAAATAATCTCAACTTCTCCCCTCTCACCGACTCAACTCTGGAGTCGTTCTAACTGCGCAAGAAATTTTCATCCACTGGACAGGGTCAAGTTCCTAATCCTTGGTGGCTTATCAGGTTCCTTCAATAACCTCATTCCTTGTTCATACCAAAGGTGTCATTCACTTTTAGGATTTGCTTCCCATTTCACAACGCATGTAAATATTTTGGCACATGAACATTATCAGACAAATAAAATTGATGTACATCCTACTCAGCAAAGCATCAGTGACCGATTTAAGATTTTTTCCAGCACTGAATAGAACAATCTTTTCAACACAAATTGAACATTGTGCACTTTGCTCAGCAATCACACACTCAGAAGCCATACCAAACAATGGTACAAAGTTAGTCCCAAAACAACTAAAACAACGATCAACCATGCACTTAGACTGCTGCATTCCCAATGTCTATCTCCCAATTTTCCAATATTCTCAAATAAAATCGGTATGGTTATGGCAAAATCTGCGTCAGACCGATTGGACCTGATGCCCGTGTTCCATTTTAGTTGTCAAAAATCAAAAACTGGAATGAGATCTAATGTCTCCCTAAATCCACAATAAAATACTGGCAATCTGGCCACCCACTTTCTGAACCTATAGTTTTATCAGTTATAACTGTGCAGGACAGCAATTGTGCTGGAGATGTGAAATATAATAAATATTGTTGCTCATGCACTGCAGTAACCTGGAGTGTTAAAGCAAACTGGTCAAAAGGTTACACTGAAGTTTAAACCATAGACTCTCCCAGTGGATGGTGAAATATGATTTTTTTTTGCACCATCGTCCACACCAACAAAATCTGGACATTGTTTGTTCATAGATCCTGGCTATGATTCTTCCGAATCAAGACCAGGTGCTCCTGCCATCAGGAAAACTGAAGTGATTCCTGCTGGCACTGGGAGCGAACTCGATGTCCCAAGCAATGGCATTTAGAATTTTATTTTACCAAGACCAGGGTTTTCCTGCCATTGGCACAAAGTTAACTTTTTAAAGATGATCAGGTTTTCGCTGGACCGCATCTCTCTGATAGATCCTGCTCCTCTGGGATTGGGGCACCCAGGCAATATCAGAATGCTGCTGCAGGCCCCCCCCCCCTCCAACCATTAGCAAGGCCCCGCTGTCAGTCCCCATATTCCTCCCCTCACAATATTCCTCTGCAGCACCCTCCTTAGTCCCCCCTTGGCAGGGTTAACCTGGCACCTTGGCATGACAAGGGGGTGAGTACCCTCCCTACATTTGCTTCCAAGGTGCAGAGGGGGTCTTTCATGGGAGGTGGGAGTGAGGAGGGGCTTTGTGCTGGGCTGAAGGTGCTCAGGCTGGGGTCTTTCCTGGGATGGGGGTCATTAGGCTGGTCTTCCCATCTACTGCCTTTAAACCCACACCTACACTTTCGAGGAAGCATTTAGGAACAAAGAGACAGCCTCTTTAAACAAAACTCTGCTCAGTAATACAGCTGCTCCTCAGAGTTAATTGACACCTGTAGCACTATATAAATAACAGCGGTAACCCATCCTGTCAAACTATCTGGTCCTTGTCAATCAAAGGCTTTTAAAAGGCAATGGTCAGTAAAACAGAATGTAAACAATGCAGTTCAAAGCTTTTATGCTTCCAGGCATGCACATAGGCTTGAAAAAGTTAAGACAATGAAATTAACAGAGAAAAAAAACACTTCAAAGGATTCCACCACATTATAGGGAATGTGTTTACATTCCTCTCACAGATCTTTGAACTTGGCATACTGATAGTTTAAAGGGTTTAAGTCTGCATATTAGAAGACTTACTTTCACTTTATTTTCAGAGTATTCAACTATGAAATGCGGGCAGAATATTTAAAGGGTTTAGATACTGCCAGATGGGAAGACCAGCCAGACGATCCCATCCCAGCAAAGACCCCTGACTAGAGCCCTTCCAGCCCACCACAAGCATCTGACCACCACCTCCCTTAAAGGACCCTCCCCCCTTGATACCCCAGAGGCAATTGTAGGGAGGGTTTGCACCCTATTGCCCTTGCAGTTCAAGCTGCCAGATCCCTGTTTCTTGCACCAATTCATGCTAGCGGAACTCCCGGCTGAGGGGTGGGGTGTTGGAGCCTCCCAGGAGGCAGGTGAATCAGATGTCCTGCCCGTAAATGAGATTCCAATTAGGGGTAATGAGCTATTTGCATGTTTCTGTCGGGCCTGGGCAGGAATCTTGTTGGGGCTGGTGGGGCAGGCTGGGAGACTCGCAACGGGTTTCACAACTGGCGTGAAACCCATTTTTTGCCAATTCACCGGGGCATCGGAATTCCTGCAACTCGGTAGTGAACTCGGAGAATCCCGGCCCCAACGCTAAAGCCTCAAATATTCCATTCAAAAGGCTCTCCTGTGTTGAGAGTACTGCATTAATCTTAACTATAAGCAAAGAAAATTATTATTTCAAATATAATTCCAGTTAAAATTAAAAGTGTTAACAGTTTAATTCTATTTGCCAGCTGTTTTCTCTCAGTTCTCTGCTTTTCCACTTATTTTTAAAAGTTTATTTTTACCTAATTGCTCCCAGATCAAAATTTTTTATTTTCTTAACTTTTGCTTTTCCTCAACACAATGAAAGCCAGAATCGGACTGCCCAATCTCCACCCTCATTAATATCAGAATTCCCCAATGGCTCCAAGTTGACATTACACGCCTCAATGTTTAAAGTTAAATGTGATTGAAGTTCTTCTCTCCCCTATTTTAACAAAGGTGTTAAAGGAATTTCAGGTATATGTGTCCAATAGAGAGTAGAAACAGGGGAATAATCATGGGGGTAACATTAACCAATTCTTCCCAAGGAAATCCAACAGGATTGATGTTGATCACCCACTCAACATGATCCCTCTGTCACTATTCACCAACAGTGGACAATCTGGCTATCCAGTTCCCCACCAAGTGAATTAGGTTAAAGTTGTTTAACGTCAGTTATTTCATTTGTTCTATCTGCCTCCTGACTCGTTTGTCAGTGGAAACAAATTTAGAAAATCCGCCCTTTCAATTGTGGACAATTTAATGCCTATTTTTCTAGCCAATCAAAAGTCTGGTTTAAAGATCTGCATGTTCAAAAGATGGGTAGTATCAAGTTAGGGAGTGATGTGACAAAGGGACAAAATCACAATAATCTTTGTGAAACCATCCACGCTACTCATAACTTGAAAATAAAGAATGACGGTATGGCCCAGACATCTACTGAATGCATACGTACGCAAGTCCCAAATTTGAAATAATGCTTCAAGTATCAACCTGTGGAACCCAAAAAAATGAACCCTATTAGCAGTAGGGACACCCAGTGATGGTGTCATTATTGCCCCAGCCCAGCCCAGTCCAGAGGGAGGCCTGCAGGAAAGCAGGAAGAGAACAAATTGTGTAAAACCTAATTGTTAATAAATTGCTGATTTTTAAATTAATAAGGAGTTTTGTTAAGAATAAAAATTGAAAATCCAGCTGTCTGTCTAATTTTACTGGGGCAAAGCATTTAAACACTGTTTGGGTTGTAGCACAACATATTCAGCTGCAGGTTTTCATCCCAATGTCTTAACAAGACAAAGAGCTGCCTTGCTGAAGCTTTGACAGTGGCAAGTTCCCGACCCTCGGGTATGTGTTGTGAATCCAGCCACATGCTGGCTTTGGCAGCTACCAGCTCCCACTCAATGAAATAAGAAGCTGAGCTGTGCTCCAGCCAGGCTAAGGCAACAGCTGTGGACCAGATTGTTCCCTCTGGATCCATGAGCTGTTGAAGTTCATTTTTCGATGTTGCGATTGTAATTTCAGTACTGTCGGTTTCAGATCCTCTACCACTGTCGGCCTGTGAGGCTCGGGACGCCTCAGGGTTTCCCGGAGCGGGGAACCTTCGGACCGTTACTGTTGGAGGGAGAAGTTCAGAACTACCACTCGTACCCTTTGACTGAATTTCAACCAAACTGCTTGAAATGTGACATGGTCTTAACTGTTCTACATCATCTTGGGATTTATCTACTCCCAAGTAATTCAATACTTCTGTTTTTTCAGCTTCTTTCAGGTGGCTGTGGCCTGTGGATCCATTCTCTTGGTCACTCAGAGCCGTTTTGTTGTCACTGAAGATGCTGGAATGGCCTTGAGATGTGGAACTGGCATTTGATCGATGACTTGCAAAAGGTGATGTCCATTTCACTTGCTCCATGGAAATATTAATGGCGTCACAAAAAGCCACATTCAGCAGGAAAGCCCCTGATGCCAACTGCAAATTAACCTGAAGAATGCAATATCACTATTTACAGCAATATTTACAGCAACAGTTATCAAAAACACTCGTCAGTCATTCAGTATTACCGATCGTGACAGAAAATCAAAAGTTCCATCATTTTAACAAAGAACAAAGAAAAGTACAGCACAGGAACAGGTCCTTCAGCCCTCCAAGCCCGTGCCGACCATGCTGCCCGACTAAACTACAATCTTCTACACTTCCTGGGTCCGTATCCCTCTATTCCCATCCTATTCATGTATTTGTCAAGATGCCCCTTAAATGTCACTATTGTCCCTGCTTCCACCACCACCTCCGGCAGCGAGTTCCAGGCACCCACTACCCTCTGTGTAAAAAATTTGCCACATACATCTCTTCTAAACCTTGCCCTCGCCTATTGCCTAATTAAACCTATTGTGTATTATTATACACAATTATCCTTACAATTATTGTAGAGTAAAGAGTTCAGAAAATTGCTGAAATGGGGTTATTTGGCTCATATTTATTCCATTAACTGAGTCAGGCCAAGGAATAACCAACAGATCAGTATTGGAAAGCAGAGAATTAGATATACAACTAGAAAGTGTCTTTCTATCCAGTGCTACAGGACTTCCCAGATATCCAGTAAATGGAGCAGCTTTTGGGGTATAATGGAGAGAGTGTGGCAGCCAATTTACATATGGCAAACTCGCAGACACAGCAACGTGATGGTGATCAGATCATCTGTTTTGGGGATTTGATTGAGGGATAAATATTGGCCATGACAACAAGACTAACTCCCCCGGTTTTCGTCAAAATGGAACCATGGAATCTTTTACAGCCTCCTGAGACAGTGAACAAGGCTTCAGTTTAACACGGCGTCTGAAAGCTGCTACCTCCCAGAACGCAGCATCCCATTAGCCTTGTTGTCTGTACTCAGGAGTGAGACCGCAACCCACAGCCTCCTGACTCCGAGGGGAGGGTGGAGGGTGAGTACCTCCTGTATCAGAGGGGAGGGTGGAGGGTGAGTACCTCCTGTCTCGGAGGGGAGGGTGGAGGGTGAGTACCGCCTGTCTCGGAGGGGAGGGTGGAGGGTGAGTACCTCCTGTCTTGGAGGGGAGGGTGGAGGGTGAGTACCGCCTGTCTTGGAGGGGAGGGTGGAGGGTGAGTACCTCCTGTCTCGGAGGGGAGGGTGGAGGGTGAGTACCTTGTGACATTATCAGCCAAAGATTCAAACAGTTATTGATAAGCTGACAAAAATATTGTGGGGAAGGACTTTGAGCTCCCAGAATCACGGTTTCCGTTTCTTTTTACCTTCCTTTTCTCTGCTCCTCAATTGATTTTTCTACTTTCGCTGTGAACATGGATGTGTTTGAATCAGGTGAAGAAACACAAAGTTCTATCAGGAGAAGCTGCTTCAACAAATAATTTAACAAATATTTGTGAAATAAAATTAAAATTTTTCAATTGTGGAAATAGTTACTAACCAGTGGTAAGTAGTTATTGTTCTCAATCGCTGATTCACAGACGCACTCACTCATTTTACTGACTGATCTGCTCAGGAATCCTTTGGCAGCTCGAGTCAGCAATCGGGTCTTACCCCAGCTCAACCTTCAACAAGAAAAGATTCTTCAAATCTCCACCAACACTCAGAGGGACAGGGGCAGATCAGAGCATCGCACCCACCGCATGGCTTAGAGCAGACTGGTTAGTTAGACTGAGTTACTATAGCAAGATTAGCAGGAGAGTCGAACTCAAGCAGGAGAATTGTTAACTGTTCAATAAATGTGTTAAACCTATCTCCAAGTCTGAACCTTTCTTTGTCAGAGTATACATCAAGGAAGCAGCTTATGCTACGTGAAGAAGCAAAACACAACACCTAGCAAGCCAGTGCTGAATATTTTACAGTTTGAACATTTTGGTTCATTTATACAATCAAGCATTCATCAGTGATGTGACAGTGACCTCGACTTAATATTAGTGCGTGTGGGTAATCTAAACACAACTAAACACTGTAAAGGTTACAATGTAAAGGTTACAATGAATTTCCAGTATGACAGCACAATAACGAGAAATTATTACTCTGAAATAATTTAATATGATCACAACCTAATCATTTATTACCGGTGCATCATAATCCCATCAGGATTCCACATGTACGTACAGAGGGACGCTGCCAACCTCTTGCTGCCTGCTCATTAGAGGAACTTCAAAATGAGAATATGATCATCTCCCAGTGGCTCCAGACTTGTTCATTAACCTGAGTGAATTTAATAACTTGGTCACTGGGTTTCTGCTGTTCAGGTCACTAGAAAACCATCCCTTTTGACCCCCAGTGTCAGCTGGCTCCCTCTCATCAGTTTGTGTTTATGAATCAGAAGCATGATGAAAATCAAAACTTTAAAGATATTTCCTCTCTTTGGATAAATGGGATCAGCAGGGTAGCACAGGTGTCTAGCACTGTGGCTTCACAGCGCCAGGGTCCCAGGTTCGATTCCCGGCTGGGTCACTGTCTGTGTGGAGTCTGCACGTTCTCCCAGTGTCTGTGTTTCCTCCCACAGTACAAAGACGTGCAGGTTAGGTGAATTGGCCA
The DNA here is from genome assembly GCF_902713615.1 of Scyliorhinus canicula. Taxonomy (NCBI): domain Eukaryota; kingdom Metazoa; phylum Chordata; class Chondrichthyes; order Carcharhiniformes; family Scyliorhinidae; genus Scyliorhinus; species Scyliorhinus canicula. Next base: position 144,469,863 of record NC_052161.1, read on the forward strand.
TGATAAATTGCCGTTAGTGACCAAAAAGGTTAGAAGGGGTTATTCTGCTACAGGGATAGGGTGGAAATGAAGACTTAAGTGGGTCAGTGCAGACTCGTTGGGCCGAAAGGCCTCCTTCTGTACTCTATGTTCTATGTTCTAAATGAAAATACACCTTCAGCTGAAAATGAGATTAATGAAAAACATTATGCTCAATGAGTTTGACCAATTCTCAGGGTTGTTAAACATTTAAGTCCCAACTTGTCTCAAGATCCAATTATTTTGTTGCAAACCTCTCGCACCTTTGGAACATCATCTGTTCCATTCCTGACACTTAATATCGTACAAAAAAACAGAAAATGCTTGAAATACTCAGCAGGCCCAAAGACAGCTGTGGAGAGAGAGAAACCTCAAATCAGTTATGTAGCGAATATGTTTTTATCACTGCTTTCCGTACAGAATGGGTTCCAAAGCACCTTTGGAACACAGTTAGATGAGGAAAATGCCCCAGATTGGCAAGGTGTTTTTTTAAAATAGTGAATTCACCAGTAGACAGGCTGAGGGATATTCCGTCTTGCCAGCAGCGCACTCACGCCCATGGCCAGTGGGGGAGTGGCCACAATGGGGAATCCCATTGGTCACCTGTAGGAACAGAAAATCCCGCGGCCGCCGGGAGCGCACTGCACTGGAAAACACAAGCTGGTGGACCAGAGAATCCCAGCCAAAATTTTATTTGACCTCAGCGTGGGTCCTGTGGCAATCGCACGGTGGATAGATGGTAAATTGGGTGGAGGATACGAGGGAAAAGGATTGTGGGTATAGAACACAGGTTGGCACAAGGGGGATAAATGGTCATCGGGATGGGTGGGGAGTAGGTTTGCATGGGGATACAGGTTGGGGGGTGGGGGGTAGGTTTGCATGGGGATACAGGTTGGGGGGGTGGGGAGTAGGTTTGCATGGGGATACAGGTTGGGGGGGTGGGGGGTAGGTTTGCATGGGGATACAGGTTGGGGGGTGGGGGGTAGGTTTGCATGGGGATACAGGTTGGGGGGGTGGGGAGTAGGTTTGCATGGGGATACAGGTTGGGGGGGTGGGGGGTAGGTTTGCATGGGGATACAGGTTGGGGGGGGTGGGGGGTAGGTTTGCATGGGGATACAGGTTGGGGGGGTGGGGGGTAGGTTCGCATGGGGATACAGGTTGGGGGGGTGGGGGGTAGGTTTGCATGGGGATACAGGTTGGGGGGGTGGGGAGTAGGTTTGCATGGGGATACAGGTTGGGGGGGGGTGGGGGGTAGGTTTGCATGGGGATACAGGTTGGGGGGTGGGGAGTAGGTTTGCATGGGGATACAGGTTGGGGGGGGTGGGGAGTAGGTTTGCATGGGGATACAGGTTGGGGGGGTGGGGGTAGGTTTGCATGGGGATACAGGTTGGGGGGGTGGGGGGTAGGTTTGCATGGGGATACAGGTTGGGGGGGTGGGGAGTAGGTTTGCATGGGGATACAGGTTGGGGGGGTGGGGACATGAGGGGTGAGTGCTGTTCATTCTTTCAGTCACCCCTGGAACAAAGAGACGGAGCAACGGGGTGGACGTTTCGCCCAGCCCAGCAGTACACCGAGCTGCCCCTGTTGCTGCTAATAACCTCTTTCCGGGGAGGGGTGGGGCTCCCACAACCTGGTGACCCTGAAACAAAAGTACAAATTTCCAGGGAAATCTTTCAGGAATCCGGTTAACGGTGCCAGGAATTGGCCGGTGATGCAATGAGGTCAGGTCACTCACCAGGATACGCATTTGCAGCCTTTTTTGTCTTTTTTCTTTTGGGAAATTTTCACATCAAAACTGATGTTTGTGAAGTTGAAAGGATCCTTCAGCCTTTTCAATGCTGGAAAAAGGGAATTAAACAACCCACCAAACCTACTTGTTGACCAATTAGGAGGCTTCGCACAATTCCTCCGTGGAAAGGCAGAGACTGTTCGTGATCACAGCAGACATTCTCACTGAGGCTAGCCAGCAAATCTGATGTCCACTTCAACAAACAGTGGGAACTGGTGGCAGAGAACATACGAAAGTCATTCGAGGAATCCCTGGACCTTGTCCGAGTGAAACTGGAAAAAACTGGAATCGCTGAAGGGTGAAAAAGCAAAGCGAGATTCCGGAGATACGGAACAATCTCTGTCGAGGCACGGTGAGCAGCGTCCCTCGCTGGAAACGAAAGTAGCGATGGTGAAACAGGAGGTTCAAGGCCAAGGTCAACGATCTCGAGAATCATTCTACCAGGCAGAGATTGTGAGGGGCAAGGACAGGGTGGATAGGGAGCAGCTGTTCCCCTTAGTTACAGGGTCAGTTATGAGGTGGCACAAGTTCAAGGTGAGGGGCAGCAGGTTTAGGGGGGGATGTGAGGAAGAACCTTTTTACCCAGAGAGTGGTGACGGTCTGGAACACACTGCCTGGGAGGGTGGGAGAGGCGGGGGAGGGTCTGGAACGCGCTGCCTGGGAGGGTGGGAGAGGCGGGGGAGGGTCTGGAACACACTGCCTGGGAGGGTAGTACAGGCGGGGGAGGGTCTGGAACACACTGCCTGGGAGGGGGGTGAGGGTCTGGAACACACTGCCTGGGAGGGTGGTAGAGGTGGGTTGCCTCACATCCTTTAAAACGTACCTGGATGAGCAATTGGCTAGTCTTAACATTCGAGGCTATGGGTCAAGTGCTGGCAAATAGGATTAGGTAGGCATGTCAGGTGCTTTTCATGTCTTGGTGCAGACCCGATGGGCCGAAGGGCCTTTTCTCTGTCATTCTGTGAGACCCATTCCTCTCTGAAGCGTTGAAGCCAAACTACTACCTGAGGTGCTGGCACTGCAATTGGGGCTATTGATTAACCGGACAGATTTCATCAGGAGATCGGCAACTATTGGCCAATGATCATTATTGAATGTTCTCCTTTCCCCCTCTCCAGCTTTTGGAACAGAAGTGATTGTATCTATGGATGCAGAGAAGGCATTCGATCGGTAGAGAGGGAGAACCTCTTTGAGGCCATGGGGAGGTTTGGTTTTGGGCAGTAGTTCATTTCATGAGTTGGGCTGCTATATACTGCCCCTTTGGCCAGTGTACGGTGAGTGGGCTGCTATATACTGTCCCTTTGGCCAGTGTACAGTGAGGTGGGCTGCTATATACTGCCCCTTTGGTCAGTGTACGGTGAGTGGGCTGCTATATACTGTCCCTTTGGCCAGTGTACAGTGAGGTGGGCTGCTATATACTGCCCCTTTGGCCAGTGTACTGTGAGTGGGCTGGTATATACTGTCCCTTTGGTCAATGTACGGTGAGTTGGGCTGCTATATACTGTCCCTTTGGCCAGTGTACAGTGAGTTGGGCTGCTATATACTGTCCCTTTGGCCAGTGTACTGTGAGGTGGGCTGCTATATACTGTCCCTTTGGCCAGTGTATGGTGAGTTGGGCTGCTATATACTGTCCCTTTGGCCAGTGTACGGTGAGGTGGGCTGCTATATACTGTCCCTTTGGCCAGTGTATGGTGAGTTGGGCTGCTATATACTGTCCCTTTGGCCAGTGTACAGTGAGGTGGGCTGCTATATACTGTCCCTTTGGCCAGTGTACGGTGAGTGGGCTGCTATATACTGTCCCTTTGGCCAGTGTACAGTGAGGTGGGCTGCTATATACTGCCCCTTTGGTCAGTGTACGGTGAGTGGGCTGCTATATACTGCCCCTTTGGTCAGTGTACTGTGAGGTGGGCTGCTATATACTGCCCCTTTGGCCAGTGTACAGTGAGGTGGGCTGCTATATACTGTCCCTTTGGCCAGTGTACAGTGAGGTGGGCTGCTATATACTGTCCCTTTGGCCAGTGTACAGTGAGTGGGCTGCTATATACTGCCCCTTTGGCCAGTGTACAGTGAGGTGGGCTGCTATATACTGTCCTTTTGGCCAGTGTACAGTGAGGTGGGCTGCTATATACTGTCCCTTTGGCCAGTGTACAGTGAGGTGGGCTGCTATATACTGTCCCTTTGGCCAGTGTACGGTGAGTTGGGCTGCTATATACTGTCCCTTTGGTCAGTGTATGCACCGCTTCAAGCTCGGGGTATTTTGCATTGAGTTGGGGACTAGGCTGGGATGTCCTTTGCCATCACTCCTTTGCATGGTGATTGAGCCAATAGCGGGAGCGCTGAGATCCTTGGATAATTGAGGGGGATAAAACGGGAGGGGGGGTGGAGCGGCACAGAGTGTCCCTACATACCGATGATCTGCTTCTATATATTCTGAAACAATCTCCTCTATGGATGAAATAATGAAGCTATTCAGGCTCCGTTTCAGGATACAAACTGAACCGGGGGAGAGGGTGAATATTTTCCTGTTAAACCCCCCTCCTCCATGGGACTAATCTGGGGTTTTACCTTTTTGTCTTGTTAGAGGGAGCTTCTGTTATCTGTGTATCCAGATGGCCCATGACTGCCCACAGAGTGAAGCAGTGGTGGACCTATATTTTTGGGGCCCTGAAGCTTGAACTGTTATGGGGGCCCCTTCGCAACCAGCAACGAGGTCTGGGTAACCACTGTTACCTTCTTCAATGGGATTGTTCCATGAACAGCCAACTTACTGCGACACTCCACCTTTACAACATCTGTGCTACTGATTCTCAAACTTTGGGATTGTTGAAATATATAGAACAAAAAAAAAATCAATTCGAGTCGTGCGATTATTGTCGCATGCTTTGAAAGGAAAAAAAATAGGTCTACTTTCTGAGAAAGGGTTTTTTTAAAAACCCCTTCTCAGAAAGTAAAGCACCATTTTTAAAGATTTATAATAAATAAGCTAAATAGGCTAAACTAGGCTATGTTCAAGCTAGCCTACGCTGGCTAGACTAAGTCAGGCACGACTAGGCCACCAAAACTCATAGGCTAAGGTAATGTAACACAATTTTACCATTATTTGAACACTTTTCATTATAAACACCTGTAATTTAACACAAATTCACCCTTTTATTACTTTTTCATAAATACTTGTAATAAAGTATTAGCCTAGGCTATTCGGTCATAGCCTACCTTCCGTCCACCTCTTCATAAAAACAATAGGCTTAGGCTAATCTAACACTATTTTACCTTTATTACTTACCTTACTTTTCTAAATATAACATTTATTTTTGAGTAGGGGTAATTAAAATATTGTATCCTTATGAACACTTTATTGAAAAAAATTCTTGTCTAGATCGCTATCACGTTGAAAACTCACGTTCGCATTGTGATTGCATTTTCAACGGCTCCCCTTTTTTGTAACGACACGTCATCTACTGTTTGTATTTCTGTCATAAATGTTAATAGTGCTTTAAATTATTTATAATTATTTTATATTAAATATATTTAGAATGAAACGTCCTTAATTTGAATGTTTTTCATTAATAACCTTTTAATTTTTATTTTAACTATTATTTTGTATTGAATTACTCTATATTATTAATATTATTATTTTTTTAAAACCCCTTCTCATACAGTAGACCAAGCAATGTGGACTAAAGTCACTTCTGGGGCCCCTCCGGGATTAGGGGCCCTGAAGGTTCAGCTTCATTAGTTACATAGTAGATCCTCCCCTGGAGTGAAGTACACTATGCACTATCCTGGTGAGCAGTGTGAGGTCGACCTCAGTCATTGGCAGACTTAATCCAGACTATAAAAATGAACATTTCCCCGAGTTTTTTTATTTTTCATGCCTCAGTTATTTTTCTCCCCAAATCCTTTTTTGCTAAGATTAATAAGTTAATGGCCTCTTTTATTTGGATGTGTAAAACCCCTAGAGTCTGCAGGGCCTTCCTCCAAAGAGACCTACAGTAAGGGGGGGTCTGGTGTTATCCAATCTGCTTGTTTATTATTGGGCGGCCAACATCAGGAAGGTATTTGGATGGTTTGAGGGGCTGGGCCCCTTGTGGGGACAGATGGAGACCAGCTCCTGTAGGGTGTCTAATCCAAGAGCTTTAGCAACATCCCTGCTTCCCTTCTCCCCGGTGACTTTCTCTCCGGAC